>NC_134578.1:62592297-62899883 GCF_050947875.1 Dermacentor variabilis
AGCCAGCAACACTGTCGAACCAAGCAGTGACAATCCAGAAGGACATCAAGACACTTGAAGACCGCATCAACGCCCGCGTGACCGCCATGACGGAAACCACAATGTCCACGGTAACACAGGTTATGCAAAACACAGTAACCCAGATGATACAGACTGGGTTCCAAACTCTCAAGAGCGAAATGGACAACCAGATTCAGGCCCTACCGAACAAAATAACTCTATCGGGAGAAAGTTTCAGTCAACGCATCCACATGCTAGAAGAAAGAGATAACACTCGCAAGAAGCCTAAGTACCCTGCGAGAGAAACCAAGATCATGAAGACCCGAAGCGAACAAGATGGCGAGGCTAACTAAAGAGAAAGATGACTACTAGCAACAACCACGGCTCAAAATTTGGCAATCGAACTGTCATTCTATCCGAAGAGAAGCAACCCGTGTGCCGAAACACACAAGAAATATTTAACCCCTTAAGATACAACAATACTCTACAGACTTGTAAGGTCCGTTTGAACAATGTATATTTACAACTATAAGAAAAAGCAGCAGACACAGTAATCAGTATTTAAGTCGATTAGATTTGCAGCATAAAGCTAAAGGCTGCACAGCTTCGCCTTTCCTAACGGTAGTGGTTAACACGGTACACTTTAAAAGAAACCCAAAGATATGTGCATAAAGGTATCACTTACCAAAAAACTTTCATCCCGGCAGGCGCGAAAATCTGCGCGAGCAGAGTTCCCGACATCGTTGCAGCGGGATGTCAAGAAATGCCAAATTATGCCGACCTCGCGAAATCTTTATGAAAAGGTATGCTTGAGTACGTCAGCGGTTTGACAGCGCCACTACATTGCTAATAAAGCACAGATCTGAATAACGCGCCCAAGCAATTCCACTGCCAAGCCGTTGTGTCAGAAGCCACCTTTTCAATCTTGCTGCGCTCCCTTTTCTTTGGTGGTCATTTTAGTAGGTGCGAGCCAGCAGCCAAGCTGAGCCGAGAAATTTCTGAAATTGAACGAAACACAGGTTAGCGACAGGAGGCTGGAGGTGTTTCAGTCACCTCAGCTAGCCTTATCAATACTTATCAAGAACAACCAAGCAAAATCATGGCTGCCGTTGATTTGATGCAATGTTGCATGCAAGGGAAAGTTTTAATTTTACGTGAAAACCGCTATAAACGAACGCGTTCGCAAACACGAGAGCTAGGACACACCTCTTGCGGGGAGATAGGACAAGGACAAGACGTCCGCCCTAATCCAAACGACGAACTATGTGACAACTGCGCAGAACACAACGCTGATCCAAACAACCACCAATGCGAGCCGAAATGTAAGCTCTGCGGAATGCCCCATGAAACGGCGGGTAGAGACTGTCGAAAGAAGCTGAAACCGACCCCGCCACCGTTGAGAGTGAGGCAGCGGTCAAGATCGAGACAGAGAAGATTCTGGTACCAGGTCAGCGTAGTAACTACCAATGACAGCGAGCACATGATTACCATGTCACCATCGCCACAGTCACCGAATGAGACCGAACACACAAAAATATTCAGATCCAAGTCGGGATCGAGATCGAGGGAAAGAGAACAGAGCATCCCCCGGATACCGGCAATGGGCGTGGAACACGACAACACCCAGCGCAAGGTAAGCTGGGCAACGTCATCACAGGGCAAAATCAAATGTCGAATGAAAATAATGGCGTTCAAACCACAATACACTCGAGGTAAGAGGAAACGATAATGATTCTCCGAAAACAGAACGATGAATTGAAGCGAGAGCTAGAACAGCAAAAGAAGAAGACACAAGAGAAGGAAGCTAGCACTGAAAAACAGCTCGAATACCTCATGCCGGAAATAGAACAACAACAGAGAGAAAAGGGCCAGCAATTGCAAGCACCATTACCTCGACCTTCATCCTCACCACCACCATCCTCAGCAACACAACCAAAGCCAGCAACACTGTCCAACCAAGCAGTGACAATCCAGAAGGACATCAAGACACTTGAAGACCGCATCAACGCCCGCGTGACCGCCATGACGGAAACCACAATGTCCACGGTAACACAGGTTATGCAAAACACAGTAACCCAGATGATACAGACTGGGTTCCAAACTCTCAAGAGCGAAATGGACAACCAGATTCAGGCCCTACCGAACAAAATAACTCTATCGGGAGAAAGTTTCAGTCAACGCATCCACATGCTAGAAGAAAGAGATAACACTCGCAAGAAGCCTAAGTACCCTGCGAGAGAAACCAAGATCATGAAGACCCGAAGCGAACAAGATGGCGAGGCTAACTAAAGAGAAAGATGACTACAAGCAACAACCACGGCTCAAAATTTGGCAATCGAACTGTGATTCTATCCGAAGAGAAGCAACCCGTGTGCCGAAACACACAAGAAATATTTAACCCCTTAAGATACAACAATACTCTACAGACTTGTAAGGTCCGTTTGAACAATGTATATTTACAACTATAAGAAAAAGCAGCAGACACAGTAATCAGTATTTAAGTCGATTAGATTTGCAGCATAAAGCTAAAGGCTGCACAGCTTCGCCTTTCCTAACGGTAGTGGTTAACACGGTACACTTTAAAAGAAACCCAAAGATATGTGCATAAAGGTATCACTTACCAAAAAACTTTCATCCCGGCAGGCGCGAAAATCTGCGCGAGCAGAGTTCCCGACATCGTTGCAGCGGGATGTCAAGAAATGCCAAATTATGCCGACCTCGCGAAATCTTTATGAAAAGGTATGCTTGAGTACGTCAGCGGTTTGACAGTGCCACTACATTGCTAATAAAGCACAGATCTGAATAACGCGCCCAAGCAATTCCACTGCCAAGCCGTTGTGTCAGAAGCCACCTTTTCAATCTTGCTGCGCTCCCTTTTCTTTGGTGGTCATTTTAGTAGGTGCGAGCCAGCAGCCAAGCTGAGCCGAGAAATTTCTGAAATTGAACGAAACACAGGTTAGCGACAGGAGGCTGCAGGTGTTTCAGTCACCTCAGCTAGCCTTATCAATACTTATCAAGAACAACCAAGCAAAATCATGGCTGCCGTTGATTTGATGCAATGTTGCATGCAAGGGAAAGTTTTAATTTTACGTGAGAACCACTATAAACGAGATAGATCGCAAACATGAGAGCTATCCCACGACTCTGCAGCTGATTATCGTTTGGTAGTTCTGGCACGAGAAAACCCAGAATCTGCTCTGGTTTCATCGAGTACGTGCCAAACAGTCATGCCTACTGCACTATGCGATGCTTCGTGATCGAATGGCAGTTTCGGCACGAGAAAACCCAGAATATGGTCCGGTTTCATCGAGTACGTGCCGAAACACACAAGAAATATTTTACCCCACAAGATGCAACAATACGCTGCAGACTAGTAAGGTGCATTTGAACAATGTATATTTACAACTATAAGAAAAAGCAACAGACACAGTAATCAGTATTTAAGTCGATTAGATTTGCAGCATAAAGCTAAAGGCTGCACAGCTTCGCCTTTCCTAACGGTAGTGGTTAACACGGTACACTTTAAAAGAAACCCAAAGATATGTGCATAAAGGTATCACTTACCAAAAAACTTTCATCCCGGCAGGCGCGAAAATCTGCGCGAGCAGAGTTCCCGACATCGTTGCAGCGGGATGTCAAGAAATGCCAAATTATGCCGACCTCGCGAAATCTTTATGAAAAGGTATGCTTGAGTACGTCAGCGGTTTGACAGCGCCACTACATTGCTAATAAAGCACAGATCTGAATAACGTGCCCAAGCAATTCCACTGCCAAGCCGTTGTGTCAGAAGCCACCTTTTCAATCTTGCTGCGCTCCCTTTTCTTTGGTGGTCATTGTAGTAGGTGCGAGCCAGCAGCCAAGCTGAGCCGAGAAATTTCTGAAATTGAACGAAACACAGGTTAGCGACAGGAGGCTGTAGGTGTTTCAGTCACCTCAGCTAGCCTTATCAATACTTATCAAGAACAACCAAGCAAAATCATGGCTGCCGTTGATTTGATGCAATGTTGCATGCAAGGGAAAGTTTTAATTTTACGTGAAAACCGCTATAAACGAACGCGTTCGCAAACACGAGAGCTAGGACACACCTCTTTCGGGGAGATAGGACAAGGACAAGACGTCTGCCCTAATCCAAACGACGAACTATGTGACAACTGCGAAGAACACAACGCTGATCCAAACAACCACCAATGCGAGCCGAAATGTAAGCTCTGCGGAATGCCCCATGAAACGGCGGGTAGAGACTGTCGAAAGAAGCTGAAACCGACCCCGCCACCGTTGAGAGTGAGGCAGCGGTCAAGATCGAGACAGAGAAGATTCTGGTACCAGGTCAGCGTAGTAACTACCAATGACAGCGAGCACATGATCACCATGTCACCATCGCCACAGTCACCGAATGAGACCGAACAGACAAAAATATTCAGATCCAAGTCGGGATCGAGATCGAGGGAAAGAGAACAGAGCATCCCCCGGATACCGGCAATGGGCGTGGAACACGACAACACCCAGCGCAAGGTAAGCTGGGCAACGTCATCACAGGGCAAAATCAAATGTCGAATGAAAATAATGGCGTTCAAACCACAATACACTCGAGGTAAGAGGAAACGATAATGATTCTCCGAAAACAGAACGATGAATTGAAGCGAGAGCTAGAACAGCAAAAGAAGAAGACACAAGAGAAGGAAGCTAGCACTGAAAAACAGCTCGAATACCTCATGCCGGAAATAGAACAACAACAGAGAGAAAAGGGCCAGCAATTGCAAGCACCATTACCTCGACCTTCATCCTCACCACCACCATCCTCAGCAACACAACCAAAGCCAGCAACACTGTCGAACCAAGCAGTGACAATCCAGAAGGACATCAAGACACTTGAAGACCGCATCAACGCCCGCGTGACCGCCATGACGGAAACCACAATGTCCACGGTAACACAGGTTATGCAAAACACAGTAACCCAGATGATACAGACTGGGTTCCAAACTCTCAAGAGCGAAATGGACAACCAGATTCAGGCCCTACCGAACAAAATAACTCTATCGGGAGAAAGTTTCAGTCAACGCATCCACATGCTAGAAGAAAGAGATAACACTCGCAAGAAGCCTAAGTACCCTGCGAGAGAAACCAAGATCATGAAGACCCGAAGCGAACAAGATGGCGAGGCTAACTAAAGAGAAAGATGACTACTAGCAACAACCACGGCTCAAAATTTGGCAATCGAACTGTCATTCTATCCGAAGAGAAGCAACCCGTGTGCCGAAACACACAAGAAATATTTAACCCCTTAAGATACAACAATACTCTACAGACTTGTAAGGTCCGTTTGAACAATGTATATTTACAACTATAAGAAAAAGCAGCAGACACAGTAATCAGTATTTAAGTCGATTAGATTTGCAGCATAAAGCTAAAGGCTGCACAGCTTCGCCTTTCCTAACGGTAGTGGTTAACACGGTACACTTTAAAAGAAACCCAAAGATATGTGCATAAAGGTATCACTTACCAAAAAACTTTCATCCCGGCAGGCGCGAAAATCCGCGCGAGCAGAGTTCCCGACATCGTTGCAGCGGGATGTCAAGAAATGCCAAATTATGCCGACCTCGCGAAATCTTTATGAAAAGGTATGCTTGAGTACGTCAGCGGTTTGACAGCGCCACTACATTGCTAATAAAGCACAGATCTGAATAACGCGCCCAAGCAATTCCACTGCCAAGCCGTTGTGTCAGAAGCCACCTTTTCAATCTCGCTGCGCTCCCTTTTCTTTGGTGGTCATTTTAGTAGGTGCGAGCCAGCAGCCAAGCTGAGCCGAGAAATTTCTGAAATTGAACGAAACACAGGTTAGCGACAGGAGGCTGGAGGTGTTTCAGTCACCTCAGCTAGCCTTATCAATACTTATCAAGAACAACCAAGCAAAATCATGGCTGCCGTTGATTTGATGCAATGTTGCATGCAAGGGAAAGTTTTAATTTTACGTGAAAACCGCTATAAACGAACGCGTTCGCAAACACGAGAGCTAGGACACACCTCTTGCGGGGAGATAGGACAAGGACAAGACGTCCGCCCTAATCCAAACGACGAACTATGTGACAACTGCGCAGAACACAACGCTGATCCAAACAACCACCAATGCGAGCCGAAATGTAAGCTCTGCGGAATGCCCCATGAAACGGCGGGTAGAGACTGTCGAAAGAAGCTGAAATCGACCCCGCCACCGTTGAGAGTGAGGCAGCGGTCAAGATCGAGACAGAGAAGATTCTGGTACCAGGTCAGCGTAGTAACTACCAATGACAGCGAGCACATGATCACCATGTCACCATCGCCACAGTCACCGAATGAGACCGAACAGACAAAAATATTCAGATCCAAGTCGGGATCGAGATCGAGGGAAAGAGAACAGAGCATCCCCCGGATACCGGCAATGGGCGTGGAACACGACAACACCCAGCGCAAGGTAAGCTGGGCAACGTCATCACAGGGCAAAATCAAATGTCGAATGAAAATAATGGCGTTCAAACCACAATACACTCGAGGTAAGAGGAAACGATAATGATTCTCCGAAAACAGAACGATGAATTGAAGCGAGAGCTAGAACAGCAAAAGAAGAAGACACAAGAGAAGGAAGCTAGCACTGAAAAACAGCTCGAATACCTCATGCCGGAAATAGAACAACAACAGAGAGAAAAGGGCCAGCAATTGCAAGCACCATTACCTCGACCTTCATCCTCACCACCACCATCCTCAGCAACACAACCAAAGCCAGCAACACTGTCCAACCAAGCAGTGACAATCCAGAAGGACATCAAGACACTTGAAGACCGCATCAACGCCCGCGTGACCGCCATGACGGAAACCACAATGTCCACGGTAACACAGGTTATGCAAAACACAGTAACCCAGATGATACAGACTGGGTTCCAAACTCTCAAGAGCGAAATGGACAACCAGATTCAGGCCCTACCGAACAAAATAACTCTATCGGGAGAAAGTTTCAGTCAACGCATCCACATGCTAGAAGAAAGAGATAACACTCGCAAGAAGCCTAAGTACCCTGCGAGAGAAACCAAGATCATGAAGACCCGAAGCGAACAAGATGGCGAGGCTAACTAAAGAGAAAGATGACTACAAGCAACAACCACGGCTCAAATTTTGGCAATCGAACTGTCATTCTATCCGAAGAGAAGCAACCCGTGTGCCGAAACACACAAGAAATATTTTACCCCTTAAGATGCAACAATACTCTACAGACTTGTAAGGTCCGTTTGAACAATGTATATTTACAACTATAAGAAAAAGCAGCAGACACAGTAATCAGTATTTAAGTCGATTAGATTTGCAGCATAAAGCTAAAGGCTGCACAGCTTCGCCTTTCCTAACGGTAGTGGTTAACACTGTACACTTTAAAAGAAACCCAAAGATATGTGCATAAAGGTATCACTTACCAAAAAACTTTCATCCCGGCAGGCGCGAAAATCCGCGCGAGCAGAGTTCCCGACATCGTTGCAGCGGGATGTCAAGAAATGCCAAATTATGCCGACCTCGCGAAATCTTTATGAAAAGGTATGCTTCAGTACGTCAGTGGTTTGACAGCGCCACTATATTGCTAATAAAGCACAGATCTGAATAACGCGCCCATGCAATTCCACTGCCAAGCCGTTGTGTCAGAAGCCACCTTTTCAATCTCGCTGCGCTCCCTTTTCTTTGGTGGTCATTTTAGTAGGTGCGAGCCAGCAGCCAAGCTGAGCCGAGAAATTTCTGAAATTGAACGAAACACAGGTTAGCGACAGGAGGCTGCAGGTGTTTCAGTCACCTCAGCTAGCCTTATCAATACTTATCAAGAACAACCAAGCAAAATCATGGCTGCCGTTGATTTGATGCAATGTTGCATGCAAGGGAAAGTTTTAATTTTACGTGAGAACCACTATAAACGAGATAGATCGCAAACATGAGAGCTATCCCACGACTCTGCAGCTGATTATCGTTTGGTAGTTCTGGCACGAGAAAACCCAGAATCTGCTCTGGTTTCATCGAGTACGTGCCAAACAGTCATGCCTACTGCACTATGCGATGCTTCGTGATCGAATGGCAGTTTCGGCACGAGAAAACCCAGAATATGGTCCGGTTTCATCGAGTACGTGCCGAAACACACAAGAAATATTTTACCCCACAAGATGCAACAATACGCTGCAGACTAGTAAGGTGCATTTGAACAATGTATATTTACAACTATAAGAAAAAGCAACAGACACAGTAATCAGTATTTAAGTCGATTAGATTTGCAGCATAAAGCTAAAGGCTGCACAGCTTCGCCTTTCCTAACGGTAGTGGTTAACACGGTACACTTTAAAAGACACCCAAAGATATGTGCATAAAGGTATCACTTACCAAAAAACTTTCATCCCGGCAGGCGCGAAAATCCGCGCGAGCAGAGTTCCCGACATCGTTGCAGCGGGATGTCAAGAAATGCCAAATTATGCCGACCTCGCGAAATCTTTATGAAAACGTATGCTTCAGTACGTCAGTGGTTTGACAGCGCCACTATATTGCTAATAAAGCACAGATCTGAATAACGCGCCCATGCAATTCCACTGCCAAGCCGTTGTGTCAGAAGCCACCTTTTCAATCTCGCTGCGCTCCCTTTTCTTTGGTGGTCATTTTAGTAGGTGCGAGCCAGCAGCCAAGCTGAGCCGAGAAATTTCTGAAATTGAACGAAACACAGGTTAGCGACAGGAGGCTGCAGGTGTTTCAGTCACCTCAGCTAGCCTTATCAATACTTATCAAGAACAACCAAGCAAAATCATGGCTGCCGTTGATTTGATGCAATGTTGCATGCAAGGGAAAGTTTTAATTTTACGTGAGAACCACTATAAACGAGATAGATCGCAAACATGAGAGCTATCCCACGACTCTGCAGCTGATTATCGTTTGGTAGTTCTGGCACGAGAAAACCCAGAATCTGCTCTGGTTTCATCGAGTACGTGCCAAACAGTCATGCCTACTGCACTATGCGATGCTTCGTGATCGAATGGCAGTTTCGGCACGAGAAAACCCAGAATATGGTCCGGTTTCATCGAGTACGTGCCGAAACACACAAGAAATATTTTACCCCACAAGATGCAACAATACGCTGCAGACTAGTAAGGTGCATTTGAACAATGTATATTTACAACTATAAGAAAAAGCAACAGACACAGTAATCAGTATTTAAGTCGATTAGATTTGCAGCATAAAGCTAAAGGCTGCACAGCTTCGCCTTTCCTAACGGTAGTGGTTAACACGGTACACTTTAAAAGAAACCCAAAGATATGTGCATAAAGGTATCACTTACCAAAAAACTTTCATCCCGGCAGGCGCGAAAATCTGCGCGAGCAGAGTTCCCGACATCGTTGCAGCGGGATGTCAAGAAATGCCAAATTATGCCGACCTCGCGAAATCTTTATGAAAAGGTATGCTTGAGTACGTCAGCGGTTTGACAGCGCCACTACATTGCTAATAAAGCACAGATCTGAATAACGTACCCAAGCAATTCCACTGCCAAGCCGTTGTGTCAGAAGCCACCTTTTCAATCTTGCTGCGCTCCCTTTTCTTTGGTGGTCATTGTAGTAGGTGCGAGCCAGCAGCCAAGCTGAGCCGAGAAATTTCTGAAATTGAACGAAACACAGGTTAGCGACAGGAGGCTGTAGGTGTTTCAGTCACCTCAGCTAGCCTTATCAATACTTATCAAGAACAACCAAGCAAAATCATGGCTGCCGTTGATTTGATGCAATGTTGCATGCAAGGGAAAGTTTTAATTTTACGTGAAAACCGCTATAAACGAACGCGTTCGCAAACACGAGAGCTAGGACACACCTCTTTCGGGGAGATAGGACAAGGACAAGACGTCTGCCCTAATCCAAACGACGAACTATGTGACAACTGCGAAGAACACAACGCTGATCCAAACAACCACCAATGCGAGCCGAAATGTAAGCTCTGCGGAATGCCCCATGAAACGGCGGGTAGAGACTGTCGAAAGAAGCTGAAACCGACCCCGCCACCGTTGAGAGTGAGGCAGCGGTCAAGATCGAGACAGAGAAGATTCTGGTACCAGGTCAGCATAGTAACTACCAATGACAGCGAGCACATGATCACCATGTCACCATCGCCACAGTCACCGAATGAGACCGAACAGACAAAAATATTCAGATCCAAGTCGGGATCGAGATCGAGGGAAAGAGAACAGAGCATCCCCCAGATACCGGCAACGGGCGTGGAACACGACAACACCCAGCGCAAGGTAAGCTGGGCAACGTCATCACAGGGCAAAATCAAATGTCGAATGAAAATAATGGCGTTCAAACCACAGTACACTCGAGGTAAGAGGAAACGATAATGATTCTCCGAAAACAGAACGATGAATTGAAGCGAGAGCTAGAACAGCAAAAGAAGAAGACACAAGAGAAGGAAGCTAGCACTGAAAAACAGCTCGAATACCTCATGCCGGAAATAGAACAACAACAGAGAGAAAAGGGCCAGCAATTGCAAGCACCATTACCTCGACCTTCATCCTCACCACCACCATCCTCAGCAACACAACCAAAGCCAGCAACACTGTCGAACCAAGCAGTGACAATCCAGAAGGACATCAAGACACTTGAAGACCGCATCAACGCCCGCGTGACCGCCATGACGGAAACCACAATGTCCACGGTAACACAGGTTATGCAAAACACAGTAACCCACATGATACAGACTGGGTTCCAAACTCTCAAGAGCGAAATGGACAACCAGATTCAGGACCTACCGAACAAAATAACTCTATCGGGAGAAAGTTTCAGTCAACGCATCCACATGCTAGAAGAAAGAGATAACACTCGCAAGAAGCCTAAGTACCCTGCGAGAGAAACCAAGATCATGAAGACCCGAAGCGAACAAGATGGCGAGGCTAACTAAAGAGAAAGATGACTACAAGCAACAACCACGGCTCAAAATTTGGCAATCGAACTGTCATTCTATCCGAAGAGAAGCAACCCGTGTGCCGAAACACACAAGAAATATTTAACCCCTTAAGATACAACAATACTCTACAGACTTGTAAGGTCCGTTTGAACAATGTATATTTACAACTATAAGAAAAAGCAGCAGACACAGTAATCAGTATTTAAGTCGATTAGATTTGCAGCATAAAGCTAAAGGCTGCACAGCTTCGCCTTTCCTAACGGTAGTGGTTAACACGGTACACTTTAAAAGAAACCCAAAGATATGTGCATAAAGGTATCACTTACCAAAAAACTTTCATCCCGGCAGGCGCGAAAATCTGCGCGAGCAGAGTTCCCGACATCGTTGCAGCGGGATGTCAAGAAATGCCAAATTATGCCGACCTCGCGAAATCTTTATGAAAACGTATGCTTCAGTACGTCAGTGGTTTGACAGCGCCACTATATTGCTAATAAAGCACAGATCTGAATAACGCGCCCATGCAATTCCACTGCCAAGCCGTTGTGTCAGAAGCCACCTTTTCAATCTCGCTGCGCTCCCTTTTCTTTGGTGGTCATTTTAGTAGGTGCGAGCCAGCAGCCAAGCTGAGCCGAGAAATTTCTGAAATTGAACGAAACACAGGTTAGCGACAGGAGGCTGCAGGTGTTTCAGTCACCTCAGCTAGCCTTATCAATACTTATCAAGAACAACCAAGCAAAATCATGGCTGCCGTTGATTTGATGCAATGTTGCATGCAAGGGAAAGTTTTAATTTTACGTGAGAACCACTATAAACGAGATAGATCGCAAACATGAGAGCTATCCCACGACTCTGCAGCTGATTATCGTTTGGTAGTTCTGGCACGAGAAAACCCAGAATCTGCTCTGGTTTCATCGAGTACGTGCCAAACAGTCATGCCTACTGCACTATGCGATGCTTCGTGATCGAATGGCAGTTTCGGCACGAGAAAACCCAGAATATGGTCCGGTTTCATCGAGTACGTGCCGAAACACACAAGAAATATTTTACCCCACAAGATGCAACAATACGCTGCAGACTAGTAAGGTGCATTTGAACAATGTATATTTACAACTATAAGAAAAAGCAACAGACACAGTAATCAGTATTTAAGTCGATTAGATTTGCAGCATAAAGCTAAAGGCTGCACAGCTTCGCCTTTCCTAACGGTAGTGGTTAACACGGTACACTTTAAAAGAAACCCAAAGATATGTGCATAAAGGTATCACTTACCAAAAAACTTTCATCCCGGCAGGCGCGAAAATCTGCGCGAGCAGAGTTCCCGACATCGTTGCAGCGGGATGTCAAGAAATGCCAAATTATGCCGACCTCGCGAAATCTTTATGAAAAGGTATGCTTGAGTACGTCAGCGGTTTGACAGCGCCACTACATTGCTAATAAAGCACAGATCTGAATAACGTACCCAAGCAATTCCACTGCCAAGCCGTTGTGTCAGAAGCCACCTTTTCAATCTTGCTGCGCTCCCTTTTCTTTGGTGGTCATTGTAGTAGGTGCGAGCCAGCAGCCAAGCTGAGCCGAGAAATTTCTGAAATTGAACGAAACACAGGTTAGCGACAGGAGGCTGTAGGTGTTTCAGTCACCTCAGCTAGCCTTATCAATACTTATCAAGAACAACCAAGCAAAATCATGGCTGCCGTTGATTTGATGCAATGTTGCATGCAAGGGAAAGTTTTAATTTTACGTGAAAACCGCTATAAACGAACGCGTTCGCAAACACGAGAGCTAGGACACACCTCTTTCGGGGAGATAGGACAAGGACAAGACGTCTGCCCTAATCCAAACGACGAACTATGTGACAACTGCGAAGAACACAACGCTGATCCAAACAACCACCAATGCGAGCCGAAATGTAAGCTCTGCGGAATGCCCCATGAAACGGCGGGTAGAGACTGTCGAAAGAAGCTGAAACCGACCCCGCCACCGTTGAGAGTGAGGCAGCGGTCAAGATCGAGACAGAGAAGATTCTGGTACCAGGTCAGCGTAGTAACTACCAATGACAGCGAGCACATGATCACCATGTCACCATCGCCACAGTCACCGAATGAGACCGAACAGACAAAAATATTCAGATCCAAGTCGGGATCGAGATCGAGGGAAAGAGAACAGAGCATCCCCCAGATACCGGCAACGGGCGTGGAACACGACAACACCCAGCGCAAGGTAAGCTGGGCAACGTCATCACAGGGCAAAATCAAATGTCGAATGAAAATAATGGCGTTCAAACCACAATACACTCGAGGTAAGAGGAAACGATAATGATTCTCTGAAAACAGAACGATGAATTGAAGCGAGAGCTAGAACAGCAAAAGAAGAAGACACAAGAGAAGGAAGCTAGCACTGAAAAACAGCTCGAATACCTCATGCCGGAAATAGAACAACAACAGAGAGAAAAGGGCCAGCAATTGCAAGCACCATTACCTCGACCTTCATCCTCACCACCACCATCCTCAGCAACACAACCAAAGCCAGCAACACTGTCGAACCAAGCAGTGACAATCCAGAAGGACATCAAGACACTTGAAGACCGCATCAACGCCCGCGTGACCGCCATGACGGAAACCACAATGTCCACGGTAACACAGGTTATGCAAAACACAGTAACCCAGATGATACAGACTGGGTTCCAAACTCTCAAGAGCGAAATGGACAACCAGATTCAGGACCTACCGAACAAAATAACTCTATCGGGAGAAAGTTTCAGTCAACGCATCCACATGCTAGAAGAAAGAGATAACACTCGCAAGAAGCCTAAGTACCCTGCGAGAGAAACCAAGATCATGAAGACCCGAAGCGAACAAGATGGCGAGGCTAACTAAAGAGAAAGATGACTACAAGCAACAACCACGGCTCAAAATTTGGCAATCGAACTGTCATTCTATCCGAAGAGAAGCAACCCGTGTGCCGAAACACACAAGAAATATTTAACCCCTTAAGATACAACAATACTCTACAGACTTGTAAGGTCCGTTTGAACAATGTATATTTACAACTATAAGAAAAAGCAGCAGACACAGTAATCAGTATTTAAGTCGATTAGATTTGCAGCATAAAGCTAAAGGCTGCACAGCTTCGCCTTTCCTAACGGTAGTGGTTAACACGGTACACTTTAAAAGAAACCCAAAGATATGTGCATAAAGGTATCACTTACCAAAAAACTTTCATCCCGGCAGGCGCGAAAATCTGCGCGAGCAGAGTTCCCGACATCGTTGCAGCGGGATGTCAAGAAATGCCAAATTATGCCGACCTCGCGAAATCTTTATGAAAAGGTATGCTTGAGTACGTCAGCGGTTTGACAGCGCCACTACATTGCTAATAAAGCACAGATCTGAATAACGCGCCCAAGCAATTCCACTGCCAAGCCGTTGTGTCAGAAGCCACCTTTTCAATCTCGCTGCGCTCCCTTTTCTTTGGTGGTCATTTTAGTAGGTGCGAGCCAGCAGCCAAGCTGAGCCGAGAAATTTCTGAAATTGAACGAAACACAGGTTAGCGACAGGAGGCTGCAGGTGTTTCAGTCACCTCAGCTAGCCTTATCAATACTTATCAAGAACAACCAAGCAAAATCATGGCTGCCGTTGATTTGATGCAATGTTGCATGCAAGGGAAAGTTTTAATTTTACGTGAGAACCACTATAAACGAGATAGATCGCAAACATGAGAGCTATCCCACGACTCTGCAGCTGATTATCGTTTGGTAGTTCTGGCACGAGAAAACCCAGAATCTGCTCTGGTTTCATCGAGTACGTGCCAAACAGTCATGCCTACTGCACTATGCGATGCTTCGTGATCGAATGGCAGTTTCGGCACGAGAAAACCCAGAATATGGTCCGGTTTCATCGAGTACGTGCCGAAACACACAAGAAATATTTTACCCCACAAGATGCAACAATACGCTGCAGACTAGTAAGGTGCATTTGAACAATGTATATTTACAACTATAAGAAAAAGCAACAGACACAGTAATCAGTATTTAAGTCGATTAGATTTGCAGCATAAAGCTAAAGGCTGCACAGCTTCGCCTTTGCTAACGGTAGTGGTTAACACGGTACACTTTAAAAGACACCCAAAGATATGTGCATAAAGGTATCACTTACCAAAAAACTTTCATCCCGGCAGGCGCGAAAATCTGCGCGAGCAGAGTTCCCGACATCGTTGCAGCGGGATGTCAAGAAATGCCAAATTATGCCGACCTCGCGAAATCTTTATGAAAAGGTATGCTTGAGTACGTCAGCGGTTTGACAGCGCCACTACATTGCTAATAAAGCACAGATCTGAATAACGCGCCCAAGCAATTCCACTGCCAAGCCGTTGTGTCAGAAGCCACCTTTTCAATCTTGCTGCGCTCCCTTTTCTTTGGTGGTCATTTTAGTAGGTGCGAGCCAGCAGCCAAGCTGAGCCGAGAAATTTCTGAAATTGAACGAAACACAGGTTAGCGACAGGAGGCTGTAGGTGTTTCAGTCACCTCAGCTAGCCTTATCAATACTTATCAAGAACAACCAAGCAAAATCATGGCTGCCGTTGATTTGATGCAATGTTGCATGCAAGGGAAAGTTTTAATTTTACGTGAAAACCGCTATAAACGAACGCGTTCGCAAACACGAGAGCTAGGACACACCTCTTGCGGGGAGATAGGACAAGGACAAGACGTCTGCCCTAATCCAAACGACGAACTATGTGACAACTGCGAAGAACACAACGCTGATCCAAACAACCACCAATGCGAGCCGAAATGTAAGCTCTGCGGAATGCCCCATGAAACGGCGGGTAGAGACTGTCGAAAGAAGCTGAAACCGACCCCGCCACCGTTGAGAGTGAGGCAGCGGTCAAGATCGAGACAGAGAAGATTCTGGTACCAGGTCAGCGTAGTAACTACCAATGACAGCGAGCACATGATTACCATGTCACCATCGCCACAGTCACCGAATGAGACCGAACAGACAAAAATATTCAGATCCAAGTCGGGATCGAGATCGAGGGAAAGAGAACAGAGCATCCCCCGGATACCGGCAATGGGCGTGGAACACGACAACACCCAGCGCAAGGTAAGCTGGGCAACGTCATCACAGGGCAAAATCAAATGTCGAATGAAAATAATGGCGTTCAAACCACAATACACTCGAGGTAAGAGGAAACGATAATGATTCTCCGAAAACAGAACGATGAATTGAAGCGAGAGCTAGAACAGCAAAAGAAGAAGACACAAGAGAAGGAAGCTAGCACTGAAAAACAGCTCGAATACCTCATGCCGGAAATAGAACAACAACAGAGAGAAAAGGGCCAGCAATTGCAAGCACCATTACCTCGACCTTCATCCTCACCACCACCATCCTCAGCAACACAACCAAAGCCAGCAACACTGTCCAACCAAGCAGTGACAATCCAGAAGGACATCAAGACACTTGAAGACCGCATCAACGCCCGCGTGACCGCCATGACGGAAACCACAATGTCCACGGTAACACAGGTTATGCAAAACACAGTAACCCAGATGATACAGACTGGGTTCCAAACTCTCAAGAGCGAAATGGACAACCAGATTCAGGCCCTACCGAACAAAATAACTCTATCGGGAGAAAGTTTCAGTCAACGCATCCACATGCTAGAAGAAAGAGATAACACTCGCAAGAAGCCTAAGTACCCTGCGAGAGAAACCAAGATCATGAAGACCCGAAGCGAACAAGATGGCGAGGCTAACTAAAGAGAAAGATGACTACAAGCAACAACCACGGCTCAAATTTTGGCAATCGAACTGTCATTCTATCCGAAGAGAAGCAACCCGTGTGCCGAAACACACAAGAAATATTTTACCCCTTAAGATACAACAATACTCTACAGACTTGTAAGGTCCGTTTGAACAATGTATATTTACAACTATAAGAAAAAGCAGCAGACACAGTAATCAGTATTTAAGTCGATTAGATTTGCAGCATAAAGCTAAAGGCTGCACAGCTTCGCCTTTCCTAACGGTAGTGGTTAACACGGTACACTTTAAAAGAAACCCAAAGATATGTGCATAAAGGTATCACTTACCAAAAAACTTTCATCCCGGCAGGCGCGAAAATCCGCGCGAGCAGAGTTCCCGACATCGTTGCAGCGGGATGTCAAGAAATGCCAAATTATGCCGACCTCGCGAAATCTTTATGAAAACGTATGCTTCAGTACGTCAGTGGTTTGACAGCGCCACTATATTGCTAATAAAGCACAGATCTGAATAACGCGCCCATGCAATTCCACTGCCAAGCCGTTGTGTCAGAAGCCACCTTTTCAATCTCGCTGCGCTCCCTTTTCTTTGGTGGTCATTTTAGTAGGTGCGAGCCAGCAGCCAAGCTGAGCCGAGAAATTTCTGAAATTGAACGAAACACAGGTTAGCGACAGGAGGCTGCAGGTGTTTCAGTCACCTCAGCTAGCCTTATCAATACTTATCAAGAACAACCAAGCAAAATCATGGCTGCCGTTGATTTGATGCAATGTTGCATGCAAGGGAAAGTTTTAATTTTACGTGAGAACCACTATAAACGAGATAGATCGCAAACATGAGAGCTATCCCACGACTCTGCAGCTGATTATCGTTTGGTAGTTCTGGCACGAGAAAACCCAGAATCTGCTCTGGTTTCATCGAGTACGTGCCAAACAGTCATGCCTACTGCACTATGCGATGCTTCGTGATCGAATGGCAGTTTCGGCACGAGAAAACCCAGAATATGGTCCGGTTTCATCGAGTACGTGCCGAAACACACAAGAAATATTTTACCCCACAAGATGCAACAATACGCTGCAGACTAGTAAGGTGCATTTGAACAATGTATATTTACAACTATAAGAAAAAGCAACAGACACAGTAATCAGTATTTAAGTCGATTAGATTTGCAGCATAAAGCTAAAGGCTGCACAGCTTCGCCTTTCCTAACGGTAGTGGTTAACACGGTACACTTTAAAAGAAACCCAAAGATATGTGCATAAAGGTATCACTTACCAAAAAACTTTCATCCCGGCAGGCGCGAAAATCTGCGCGAGCAGAGTTCCCGACATCGTTGCAGCGGGATGTCAAGAAATGCCAAATTATGCCGACCTCGCGAAATCTTTATGAAAAGGTATGCTTGAGTACGTCAGCGGTTTGACAGCGCCACTACATTGCTAATAAAGCACAGATCTGAATAACGTACCCAAGCAATTCCACTGCCAAGCCGTTGTGTCAGAAGCCACCTTTTCAATCTTGCTGCGCTCCCTTTTCTTTGGTGGTCATTGTAGTAGGTGCGAGCCAGCAGCCAAGCTGAGCCGAGAAATTTCTGAAATTGAACGAAACACAGGTTAGCGACAGGAGGCTGTAGGTGTTTCAGTCACCTCAGCTAGCCTTATCAATACTTATCAAGAACAACCAAGCAAAATCATGGCTGCCGTTGATTTGATGCAATGTTGCATGCAAGGGAAAGTTTTAATTTTACGTGAAAACCGCTATAAACGAACGCGTTCGCAAACACGAGAGCTAGGACACACCTCTTTCGGGGAGATAGGACAAGGACAAGACGTCTGCCCTAATCCAAACGACGAACTATGTGACAACTGCGAAGAACACAACGCTGATCCAAACAACCACCAATGCGAGCCGAAATGTAAGCTCTGCGGAATGCCCCATGAAACGGCGGGTAGAGACTGTCGAAAGAAGCTGAAACCGACCCCGCCACCGTTGAGAGTGAGGCAGCGGTCAAGATCGAGACAGAGAAGATTCTGGTACCAGGTCAGCATAGTAACTACCAATGACAGCGAGCACATGATCACCATGTCACCATCGCCACAGTCACCGAATGAGACCGAACAGACAAAAATATTCAGATCCAAGTCGGGATCGAGATCGAGGGAAAGAGAACAGAGCATCCCCCAGATACCGGCAACGGGCGTGGAACACGACAACACCCAGCGCAAGGTAAGCTGGGCAACGTCATCACAGGGCAAAATCAAATGTCGAATGAAAATAATGGCGTTCAAACCACAGTACACTCGAGGTAAGAGGAAACGATAATGATTCTCCGAAAACAGAACGATGAATTGAAGCGAGAGCTAGAACAGCAAAAGAAGAAGACACAAGAGAAGGAAGCTAGCACTGAAAAACAGCTCGAATACCTCATGCCGGAAATAGAACAACAACAGAGAGAAAAGGGCCAGCAATTGCAAGCACCATTACCTCGACCTTCATCCTCACCACCACCATCCTCAGCAACACAACCAAAGCCAGCAACACTGTCCAACCAAGCAGTGACAATCCAGAAGGACATCAAGACACTTGAAGACCGCATCAACGCCCGCGTGACCGCCATGACGGAAACCACAATGTCCACGGTAACACAGGTTATGCAAAACACAGTAACCCACATGATACAGACTGGGTTCCAAACTCTCAAGAGCGAAATGGACAACCAGATTCAGGACCTACCGAACAAAATAACTCTATCGGGAGAAAGTTTCAGTCAACGCATCCACATGCTAGAAGAAAGAGATAACACTCGCAAGAAGCCTAAGTACCCTGCGAGAGAAACCAAGATCATGAAGACCCGAAGCGAACAAGATGGCGAGGCTAACTAAAGAGAAAGATGACTACAAGCAACAACCACGGCTCAAAATTTGGCAATCGAACTGTCATTCTATCCGAAGAGAAGCAACCCGTGTGCCGAAACACACAAGAAATATTTAACCCCTTAAGATACAACAATACTCTACAGACTTGTAAGGTCCGTTTGAACAATGTATATTTACAACTATAAGAAAAAGCAGCAGACACAGTAATCAGTATTTAAGTCGATTAGATTTGCAGCATAAAGCTAAAGGCTGCACAGCTTCGCCTTTCCTAACGGTAGTGGTTAACACGGTACACTTTAAAAGAAACCCAAAGATATGTGCATAAAGGTATCACTTACCAAAAAACTTTCATCCCGGCAGGCGCGAAAATCTGCGCGAGCAGAGTTCCCGACATCGTTGCAGCGGGATGTCAAGAAATGCCAAATTATGCCGACCTCGCGAAATCTTTATGAAAACGTATGCTTCAGTACGTCAGTGGTTTGACAGCGCCACTATATTGCTAATAAAGCACAGATCTGAATAACGCGCCCATGCAATTCCACTGCCAAGCCGTTGTGTCAGAAGCCACCTTTTCAATCTCGCTGCGCTCCCTTTTCTTTGGTGGTCATTTTAGTAGGTGCGAGCCAGCAGCCAAGCTGAGCCGAGAAATTTCTGAAATTGAACGAAACACAGGTTAGCGACAGGAGGCTGCAGGTGTTTCAGTCACCTCAGCTAGCCTTATCAATACTTATCAAGAACAACCAAGCAAAATCATGGCTGCCGTTGATTTGATGCAATGTTGCATGCAAGGGAAAGTTTTAATTTTACGTGAGAACCACTATAAACGAGATAGATCGCAAACATGAGAGCTATCCCACGACTCTGCAGCTGATTATCGTTTGGTAGTTCTGGCACGAGAAAACCCAGAATCTGCTCTGGTTTCATCGAGTACGTGCCAAACAGTCATGCCTACTGCACTATGCGATGCTTCGTGATCGAATGGCAGTTTCGGCACGAGAAAACCCAGAATATGGTCCGGTTTCATCGAGTACGTGCCGAAACACACAAGAAATATTTTACCCCACAAGATGCAACAATACGCTGCAGACTAGTAAGGTGCATTTGAACAATGTATATTTACAACTATAAGAAAAAGCAACAGACACAGTAATCAGTATTTAAGTCGATTAGATTTGCAGCATAAAGCTAAAGGCTGCACAGCTTCGCCTTTCCTAACGGTAGTGGTTAACACGGTACACTTTAAAAGAAACCCAAAGATATGTGCATAAAGGTATCACTTACCAAAAAACTTTCATCCCGGCAGGCGCGAAAATCTGCACGAGCAGAGTTCCCGACATCGTTGCAGCGGGATGTCAAGAAATGCCAAATTATGCCGACCTCGCGAAATCTTTATGAAAAGGTATGCTTGAGTACGTCAGCGGTTTGACAGCGCCACTACATTGCTAATAAAGCACAGATCTGAATAACGTACCCAAGCAATTCCACTGCCAAGCCGTTGTGTCAGAAGCCACCTTTTCAATCTTGCTGCGCTCCCTTTTCTTTGGTGGTCATTGTAGTAGGTGCGAGCCAGCAGCCAAGCTGAGCCGAGAAATTTCTGAAATTGAACGAAACACAGGTTAGCGACAGGAGGCTGTAGGTGTTTCAGTCACCTCAGCTAGCCTTATCAATACTTATCAAGAACAACCAAGCAAAATCATGGCTGCCGTTGATTTGATGCAATGTTGCATGCAAGGGAAAGTTTTAATTTTACGTGAAAACCGCTATAAACGAACGCGTTCGCAAACACGAGAGCTAGGACACACCTCTTTCGGGGAGATAGGACAAGGACAAGACGTCTGCCCTAATCCAAACGACGAACTATGTGACAACTGCGAAGAACACAACGCTGATCCAAACAACCACCAATGCGAGCCGAAATGTAAGCTCTGCGGAATGCCCCATGAAACGGCGGGTAGAGACTGTCGAAAGAAGCTGAAACCGACCCCGCCACCGTTGAGAGTGAGGCAGCGGTCAAGATCGAGACAGAGAAGATTCTGGTACCAGGTCAGCGTAGTAACTACCAATGACAGCGAGCACATGATCACCATGTCACCATCGCCACAGTCACCGAATGAGACCGAACAGACAAAAATATTCAGATCCAAGTCGGGATCGAGATCGAGGGAAAGAGAACAGAGCATCCCCCAGATACCGGCAACGGGCGTGGAACACGACAACACCCAGCGCAAGGTAAGCTGGGCAACGTCATCACAGGGCAAAATCAAATGTCGAATGAAAATAATGGCGTTCAAACCACAATACACTCGAGGTAAGAGGAAACGATAATGATTCTCCGAAAACAGAACGATGAATTGAAGCGAGAGCTAGAACAGCAAAAGAAGAAGACACAAGAGAAGGAAGCTAGCACTGAAAAACAGCTCGAATACCTCATGCCGGAAATAGAACAACAACAGAGAGAAAAGGGCCAGCAATTGCAAGCACCATTACCTCGACCTTCATCCTCACCACCACCATCCTCAGCAACACAACCAAAGCCAGCAACACTGTCGAACCAAGCAGTGACAATCCAGAAGGACATCAAGACACTTGAAGACCGCATCAACGCCCGCGTGACCGCCATGACGGAAACCACAATGTCCACGGTAACACAGGTTATGCAAAACACAGTAACCCAGATGATACAGACTGGGTTCCAAACTCTCAAGAGCGAAATGGACAACCAGATTCAGGCCCTACCGAACAAAATAACTCTATCGGGAGAAAGTTTCAGTCAACGCATCCACATGCTAGAAGAAAGAGATAACACTCGCAAGAAGCCTAAGTACCCTGCGAGAGAAACCAAGATCATGAAGACCCGAAGCGAACAAGATGGCGAGGCTAACTAAAGAGAAAGATGACTACAAGCAACAACCACGGCTCAAAATTTGGCAATCGAACTGTCATTCTATCCGAAGAGAAGCAACCCGTGTGCCGAAACACACAAGAAATATTTAACCCCTTAAGATACAACAATACTCTACAGACTTGTAAGGTCCGTTTGAACAATGTATATTTACAACTATAAGAAAAAGCAGCAGACACAGTAATCAGTATTTAAGTCGATTAGATTTGCAGCATAAAGCTAAAGGCTGCACAGCTTCGCCTTTCCTAACGGTAGTGGTTAACACGGTACACTTTAAAAGAAACCCAAAGATATGTGCATAAAGGTATCACTTACCAAAAAACTTTCATCCCGGCAGGCGCGAAAATCTGCGCGAGCAGAGTTCCCGACATCGTTGCAGCGGGATGTCAAGAAATGCCAAATTATGCCGACCTCGCGAAATCTTTATGAAAACGTATGCTTCAGTACGTCAGTGGTTTGACAGCGCCACTATATTGCTAATAAAGCACAGATCTGAATAACGCGCCCATGCAATTCCACTGCCAAGCCGTTGTGTCAGAAGCCACCTTTTCAATCTCGCTGCGCTCCCTTTTCTTTGGTGGTCATTTTAGTAGGTGCGAGCCAGCAGCCAAGCTGAGCCGAGAAATTTCTGAAATTGAACGAAACACAGGTTAGCGACAGGAGGCTGCAGGTGTTTCAGTCACCTCAGCTAGCCTTATCAATACTTATCAAGAACAACCAAGCAAAATCATGGCTGCCGTTGATTTGATGCAATGTTGCATGCAAGGGAAAGTTTTAATTTTACGTGAGAACCACTATAAACGAGATAGATCGCAAACATGAGAGCTATCCCACGACTCTGCAGCTGATTATCGTTTGGTAGTTCTGGCACGAGAAAACCCAGAATCTGCTCTGGTTTCATCGAGTACGTGCCAAACAGTCATGCCTACTGCACTATGCGATGCTTCGTGATCGAATGGCAGTTTCGGCACGAGAAAACCCAGAATATGGTCCGGTTTCATCGAGTACGTGCCGAAACACACAAGAAATATTTTACCCCACAAGATGCAACAATACGCTGCAGACTAGTAAGGTGCATTTGAACAATGTATATTTACAACTATAAGAAAAAGCAACAGACACAGTAATCAGTATTTAAGTCGATTAGATTTGCAGCATAAAGCTAAAGGCTGCACAGCTTCGCCTTTCCTAACGGTAGTGGTTAACACGGTACACTTTAAAAGAAACCCAAAGATATGTGCATAAAGGTATCACTTACCAAAAAACTTTCATCCCAGCAGGCGCGAAAATCTGCGCGAGCAGAGTTCCCGACATCGTTGCAGCGGGATGTCAAGAAATGCCAAATTATGCCGACCTCGCGAAATCTTTATGAAAAGGTATGCTTGAGTACGTCAGCGGTTTGACAGCGCCACTACATTGCTAATAAAGCACAGATCTGAATAACGTGCCCAAGCAATTCCACTGCCAAGCCGTTGTGTCAGAAGCCACCTTTTCAATCTTGCTGCGCTCCCTTTTCTTTGGTGGTCATTGTAGTAGGTGCGAGCCAGCAGCCAAGCTGAGCCGAGAAATTTCTGAAATTGAACGAAACACAGGTTAGCGACAGGAGGCTGTAGGTGTTTCAGTCACCTCAGCTAGCCTTATCAATACTTATCAAGAACAACCAAGCAAAATCATGGCTGCCGTTGATTTGATGCAATGTTGCATGCAAGGGAAAGTTTTAATTTTACGTGAAAACCGCTATAAACGAACGCGTTCGCAAACACGAGAGCTAGGACACACCTCTTTCGGGGAGATAGGACAAGGACAAGACGTCTGCCCTAATCCAAACGACGAACTATGTGACAACTGCGAAGAACACAACGCTGATCCAAACAACCACCAATGCGAGCCGAAATGTAAGCTCTGCGGAATGCCCCATGAAACGGCGGGTAGAGACTGTCGAAAGAAGCTGAAACCGACCCCGCCACCGTTGAGAGTGAGGCAGCGGTCAAGATCGAGACAGAGAAGATTCTGGTACCAGGTCAGCGTAGTAACTACCAATGACAGCGAGCACATGATCACCATGTCACCATCGCCACAGTCACCGAATGAGACCGAACAGACAAAAATATTCAGATCCAAGTCGGGATCGAGATCGAGGGAAAGAGAACAGAGCATCCCCCGGATACCGGCAACGGGCGTGGAACACGACAACACCCAGCGCAAGGTAAGCTGGGCAACGTCATCACAGGGCAAAATCAAATGTCGAATGAAAATAATGGCGTTCAAACCACAATACACTCGAGGTAAGAGGAAACGATAATGATTCTCCGAAAACAGAACGATGAATTGAAGCGAGAGCTAGAACAGCAAAAGAAGAAGACACAAGAGAAGGAAGCTAGCACTGAAAAACAGCTCGAATACCTCATGCCGGAAATAGAACAACAACAGAGAGAAAAGGGCCAGCAATTGCAAGCACCATTACCTCGACCTTCATCCTCACCACCACCATCCTCAGCAACACAACCAAAGCCAGCAACACTGTCGAACCAAGCAGTGACAATCCAGAAGGACATCAAGACACTTGAAGACCGCATCAACGCCCGCGTGACCGCCATGACGGAAACCACAATGTCCACGGTAACACAGGTTATGCAAAACACAGTAACCCAGATGATACAGACTGGGTTCCAAACTCTCAAGAGCGAAATGGACAACCAGATTCAGGCCCTACCGAACAAAATAACTCTATCGGGAGAAAGTTTCAGTCAACGCATCCACATGCTAGAAGAAAGAGATAACACTCGCAAGAAGCCTAAGTACCCTGCGAGAGAAACCAAGATCATGAAGACCCGAAGCGAACAAGATGGCGAGGCTAACTAAAGAGAAAGATGACTACAAGCAACAACCACGGCTCAAAATTTGGCAATCGAACTGTCATTCTATCCGAAGAGAAGCAACCCGTGTGCCGAAACACACAAGAAATATTTAACCCCTTAAGATACAACAATACTCTACAGACTTGTAAGGTCCGTTTGAACAATGTATATTTACAACTATAAGAAAAAGCAGCAGACACAGTAATCAGTATTTAAGTCGATTAGATTTGCAGCATAAAGCTAAAGGCTGCACAGCTTCGCCTTTCCTAACGGTAGTGGTTAACACGGTACACTTTAAAAGAAACCCAAAGATATGTGCATAAAGGTATCACTTACCAAAAAACTTTCATCCCGGCAGGCGCGAAAATCTGCGCGAGCAGAGTTCCCGACATCGTTGCAGCGGGATGTCAAGAAATGCCAAATTATGCCGACCTCGCGAAATCTTTATGAAAAGGTATGCTTGAGTACGTCAGCGGTTTGACAGCGCCACTACATTGCTAATAAAGCACAGATCTGAATAACGTGCCCAAGCAATTCCACTGCCAAGCCGTTGTGTCAGAAGCCACCTTTTCAATCTTGCTGCGCTCCCTTTTCTTTGGTGGTCATTGTAGTAGGTGCGAGCCAGCAGCCAAGCTGAGCCGAGAAATTTCTGAAATTGAACGAAACACAGGTTAGCGACAGGAGGCTGTAGGTGTTTCAGTCACCTCAGCTAGCCTTATCAATACTTATCAAGAACAACCAAGCAAAATCATGGCTGCCGTTGATTTGATGCAATGTTGCATGCAAGGGAAAGTTTTAATTTTACGTGAAAACCGCTATAAACGAACGCGTTCGCAAACACGAGAGCTAGGACACACCTCTTGCGGGGAGATAGGACAAGGACAAGACGTCTGCCCTAATCCAAACGACGAACTATGTGACAACTGCGAAGAACACAACGCTGATCCAAACAACCACCAATGCGAGCCGAAATGTAAGCTCTGCAAAATGCCCCATGAAACGGCGGGTAGAGACTGTCGAAAGAAGCTGAAACCGACCCCGCCACCGTTGAGAGTGAGGCAGCGGTCAAGATCGAGACAGAGAAGATTCTGGTACCAGGTCAGCGTAGTAACTACCAATGACAGCGAGCACATGATTACCATGTCACCATCGCCACAGTCACCGAATGAGACCGAACAGACAAAAATATTCAGATCCAAGTCGGGATCGAGATCGAGGGAAAGAGAACAGAGCATCCCCCGGATACCGGCAATGGGCGTGGAACACGACAACACCCAGCGCAAGGTAAGCTGGGCAACGTCATCACAGGGCAAAATCAAATGTCGAATGAAAATAATGGCGTTCAAACCACAATACACTCGAGGTAAGAGGAAACGATAATGATTCTCCGAAAACAGAACGATGAATTGAAGCGAGAGCTAGAACAGCAAAAGAAGAAGACACAAGAGAAGGAAGCTAGCACTGAAAAACAGCTCGAATACCTCATGCCGGAAATAGAACAACAACAGAGAGAAAAGGGCCAGCAATTGCAAGCACCATTACCTCGACCTTCATCCTCACCACCACCATCCTCAGCAACACAACCAAAGCCAGCAACACTGTCCAACCAAGCAGTGACAATCCAGAAGGACATCAAGACACTTGAAGACCGCATCAACGCCCGCGTGACCGCCATGACGGAAACCACAATGTCCACGGTAACACAGGTTATGCAAAACACAGTAACCCAGATGATACAGACTGGGTTCCAAACTCTCAAGAGCGAAATGGACAACCAGATTCAGGCCCTACCGAACAAAATAACTCTATCGGGAGAAAGTTTCAGTCAACGCATCCACATGCTAGAAGAAAGAGATAACACTCGCAAGAAGCCTAAGTACCCTGCGAGAGAAACCAAGATCATGAAGACCCGAAGCGAACAAGATGGCGAGGCTAACTAAAGAGAAAGATGACTACAAGCAACAACCACGGCTCAAATTTTGGCAATCGAACTGTCATTCTATCCGAAGAGAAGCAACCCGTGTGCCGAAACACACAAGAAATATTTTACCCCTTAAGATGCAACAATACTCTACAGACTTGTAAGGTCCGTTTGAACAATGTATATTTACAACTATAAGAAAAAGCAGCAGACACAGTAATCAGTATTTAAGTCGATTAGATTTGCAGCATAAAGCTAAAGGCTGCACAGCTTCGCCTTTCCTAACGGTAGTGGTTAACACGGTACACTTTAAAAGAAACCCAAAGATATGTGCATAAAGGTATCACTTACCAAAAAACTTTCATCCCGGCAGGCGCGAAAATCCGCGCGAGCAGAGTTCCCGACATCGTTGCAGCGGGATGTCAAGAAATGCCAAATTATGCCGACCTCGCGAAATCTTTATGAAAAGGTATGCTTCAGTACGTCAGTGGTTTGACAGCGCCACTATATTGCTAATAAAGCACAGATCTGAATAACGCGCCCATGCAATTCCACTGCCAAGCCGTTGTGTCAGAAGCCACCTTTTCAATCTCGCTGCGCTCCCTTTTCTTTGGTGGTCATTTTAGTAGGTGCGAGCCAGCAGCCAAGCTGAGCCGAGAAATTTCTGAAATTGAACGAAACACAGGTTAGCGACAGGAGGCTGCAGGTGTTTCAGTCACCTCAGCTAGCCTTATCAATACTTATCAAGAACAACCAAGCAAAATCATGGCTGCCGTTGATTTGATGCAATGTTGCATGCAAGGGAAAGTTTTAATTTTACGTGAGAACCACTATAAACGAGATAGATCGCAAACATGAGAGCTATCCCACGACTCTGCAGCTGATTATCGTTTGGTAGTTCTGGCACGAGAAAACCCAGAATCTGCTCTGGTTTCATCGAGTACGTGCCAAACAGTCATGCCTACTGCACTATGCGATGCTTCGTGATCGAATGGCAGTTTCGGCACGAGAAAACCCAGAATATGGTCCGGTTTCATCGAGTACGTGCCGAAACACACAAGAAATATTTTACCCCACAAGATGCAACAATACGCTGCAGACTAGTAAGGTGCATTTGAACAATGTATATTTACAACTATAAGAAAAAGCAACAGACACAGTAATCAGTATTTAAGTCGATTAGATTTGCAGCATAAAGCTAAAGGCTGCACAGCTTCGCCTTTCCTAACGGTAGTGGTTAACACGGTACACTTTAAAAGAAACCCAAAGATATGTGCATAAAGGTATCACTTACCAAAAAACTTTCATCCCGGCAGGCGCGAAAATCTGCGCGAGCAGAGTTCCCGACATCGTTGCAGCGGGATGTCAAGAAATGCCAAATTATGCCGACCTCGCGAAATCTTTATGAAAAGGTATGCTTGAGTACGTCAGCGGTTTGACAGCGCCACTACATTGCTAATAAAGCACAGATCTGAATAACGTGCCCAAGCAATTCCACTGCCAAGCCGTTGTGTCAGAAGCCACCTTTTCAATCTTGCTGCGCTCCCTTTTCTTTGGTGGTCATTGTAGTAGGTGCGAGCCAGCAGCCAAGCTGAGCCGAGAAATTTCTGAAATTGAACGAAACACAGGTTAGCGACAGGAGGCTGTAGGTGTTTCAGTCACCTCAGCTAGCCTTATCAATACTTATCAAGAACAACCAAGCAAAATCATGGCTGCCGTTGATTTGATGCAATGTTGCATGCAAGGGAAAGTTTTAATTTTACGTGAAAACCGCTATAAACGAACGCGTTCGCAAACACGAGAGCTAGGACACACCTCTTTCGGGGAGATAGGACAAGGACAAGACGTCTGCCCTAATCCAAACGACGAACTATGTGACAACTGCGAAGAACACAACGCTGATCCAAACAACCACCAATGCGAGCCGAAATGTAAGCTCTGCGGAATGCCCCATGAAACGGCGGGTAGAGACTGTCGAAAGAAGCTGAAACCGACCCCGCCACCGTTGAGAGTGAGGCAGCGGTCAAGATCGAGACAGAGAAGATTCTGGTACCAGGTCAGCGTAGTAACTACCAATGACAGCGAGCACATGATCACCATGTCACCATCGCCACAGTCACCGAATGAGACCGAACAGACAAAAATATTCAGATCCAAGTCGGGATCGAGATCGAGGGAAAGAGAACAGAGCATCCCCCGGATACCGGCAATGGGCGTGGAACACGACAACACCCAGCGCAAGGTAAGCTGGGCAACGTCATCACAGGGCAAAATCAAATGTCGAATGAAAATAATGGCGTTCAAACCAAAATACACTCGAGGTAAGAGGAAACGATAATGATTCTCCGAAAACAGAACGATGAATTGAAGCGAGAGCTAGAACAGCAAAAGAAGAAGACACAAGAGAAGGAAGCTAGCACTGAAAAACAGCTCGAATACCTCATGCCGGAAATAGAACAACAACAGAGAGAAAAGGGCCAGCAATTGCAAGAACCATTACCTCGACCTTCATCCTCACCACCACCATCCTCAGCAACACAACCAAAGCCAGCAACACTGTCGAACCAAGCAGTGACAATCCAGAAGGACATCAAGACACTTGAAGACCGCATCAACGCCCGCGTGACCGCCATGACGGAAACCACAATGTCCACGGTAACACAGGTTATGCAAAACACAGTAACCCAGATGATACAGACTGGGTTCCAAACTCTCAAGAGCGAAATGGACAACCAGATTCAGGCCCTACCGAACAAAATAACTCTATCGGGAGAAAGTTTCAGTCAACGCATCCACATGCTAGAAGAAAGAGATAACACTCGCAAGAAGCCTAAGTACCCTGCGAGAGAAACCAAGATCATGAAGACCCGAAGCGAACAAGATGGCGAGGCTAACTAAAGAGAAAGATGACTACAAGCAACAACCACGGCTCAAATTTTGGCAATCGAACTGTCATTCTATCCGAAGAGAAGCAACCAGTGTGCCGAAACACACAAGAAATATTTTACCCCTTAAGATGCAACAATACTCTACAGACTTGTAAGGTCCTTTTGAACAATGTATATTTACAACTATAAGAAAAAGCAGCAGACACAGTAATCAGTATTTAAGTCGATTAGATTTGCAGCATAAAGCTAAAGGCTGCACAGCTTCGCCTTTCCTAACGGTAGTGGTTAACACGGTACACTTTAAAAGAAACCCAAAGATATGTGCATAAAGGTATCACTTACCAAAAAACTTTCATCCCGGCAGGCGCGAAAATCCGCGCGAGCAGAGTTCCCGACATCGTTGCAGCGGGATGTCAAGAAATGCCAAATTATGCCGACCTCGCGAAATCTTTATGAAAAGGTATTCTTGAGTACGTCAGCGGTTTGACAGCGCCACTATATTGCTAATAAAGCACAGATCTGAATAACGCGCCCAAGCAATTCCACTGCCAAGCCGTTGTGTCAGAAGCCACCTTTTCAATCTTGCTGCGCTCCCTTTTCTTTGGTGGTCATTTTAGTAGGTGCGAGCCAGCAGCCAAGCTGAGCCGAGAAATTTCTGAAATTGAACGAAACACAGGTTAGCGACAGGAGGCTGCAGGTGTTTCAGTCACCTCAGCTAGCCTTATCAATACTTATCAAGAACAACCAAGCAAAATCATGGCTGCTGTTGATTTGATGCAATGTTGCATGCAAGGGAAAGTTTTAATTTTACGTGAAAACCGCTATAAACGAACGCGTTCGCAAACACGAGAGCTAGGACACACCTCTTGCGGGGAGATAGGACAAGGACAAGACGTCTGCCCTAATCCAAACGACGAACTATGTGACAACTGCGAAGAACACAACGCTGATCCAAACAACCACCAATGCGAGCCGAAATGTAAGCTCTGCGGAATGCCCCATGAAACGGCGGGTAGAGACTGTCGAAAGAAGCTGAAACCGACCCCGCCACCGTTGAGAGTGAGGCAGCGGTCAAGATCGAGACAGAGAAGATTCTGGTACCAGGTCAGCGTAGTAACTACCAATGACAGCGAGCACATGATCACCATGTCACCATCGCCACAGTCACCGAATGAGACCGAACAGACAAAAATATTCAGATCCAAGTCGGGATCGAGATCGAGGGAAAGAGAACAGAGCATCCCCCGGATACCGGCAATGGGCGTGGAACACGACAACACCCAGCGCAAGGTAAGCTGGGCAACGTCATCACAGGGCAAAATCAAATGTCGAATGAAAATAATGGCGTTCAAACCACAGTACACTCGAGGTAAGAGGAAACGATAATGATTCTCCGAAAACAGAACGATGAATTGAAGCGAGAGCTAGAACAGCAAAAGAAGAAGACACAAGAGAAGGAAGCTAGCACTGAAAAACAGCTCGAATACCTCATGCCGGAAATAGAACAACAACAGAGAGAAAAGGGCCAGCAATTGCAAGCACCATTACCTCGACCTTCATCCTCACCACCACCATCCTCAGCAACACAACCAAAGCCAGCAACACTGTCGAACCAAGCAGTGACAATCCAGAAGGACATCAAGACACTTGAAGACCGCATCAACGCCCGCGTGACCGCCATGACGGAAACCACAATGTCCACGGTAACACAGGTTATGCAAGACACAGTAACCCAGATGATACAGACTGGGTTCCAAACTCTCAAGAGCGAAATGGACAACCAGATTCAGGCCCTACCGAACAAAATAACTCTATCGGGAGAAAGTTTCAGTCAACGCATCCACATGCTAGAAGAAAGAGATAACACTCGCAAGAAGCCTAAGTACCCTGCGAGAGAAACCAAGATCATGAAGACCCGAAGCGAACAAGATGGCGAGGCTAACTAAAGAGAAAGATGACTACAAGCAACAACCACGGCTCAAAATTTGGCAATCGAACTGTCATTCTATCCGAAGAGAAGCAACCCGTGTGCCGAAACACACAAGAAATATTTTACCCCTTAAGATGCAACAATACTCTACAGACTTGTAAGGTCCGTTTGAACAATGTATATTTACAACTATAAGAAAAAGCAGCAGACACAGTAATCAGTATTTAAGTCGATTAGATTTGCAGCATAAAGCTAAAGGCTGCACAGCTTCGCCTTTCCTAACGGTAGTGGTTAACACGGTACACTTTAAAAGAAACCCAAAGATATGTGCATAAAGGTATCACTTACCAAAAAACTTTCATCCCGGCAGGCGCGAAAATCCGCGCGAGCAGAGTTCCCGACATCGTTGCAGCGGGATGTCAAGAAATGCCAAATTATGCCGACCTCGCGAAATCTTTATGAAAACGTATGCTTCAGTACGTCAGTGGTTTGACAGCGCCACTATATTGCTAATAAAGCACAGATCTGAATAACGCGCCCATGCAATTCCACTGCCAAGCCGTTGTGTCAGAAGCCACCTTTTCAATCTCGCTGCGCTCCCTTTTCTTTGGTGGTCATTTTAGTAGGTGCGAGCCAGCAGCCAAGCTGAGCCGAGAAATTTCTGAAATTGAACGAAACACAGGTTAGCGACAGGAGGCTGCAGGTGTTTCAGTCACCTCAGCTAGCCTTATCAATACTTATCAAGAACAACCAAGCAAAATCACGGCTGCCGTTGATTTGATGCAATGTTGCATGCAAGGGAAAGTTTTAATTTTACGTGAGAACCACTATAAACGAGATAGATCGCAAACATGAGAGCTATCCCACGACTCTGCAGCTGATTATCGTTTGGTAGTTCTGGCACGAGAAAACCCAGAATCTGCTCTGGTTTCATCGAGTACGTGCCAAACAGTCATGCCTACTGCACTATGCGATGCTTCGTGATCGAATGGCAGTTTCGGCACGAGAAAACCCAGAATATGGTCCGGTTTCATCGAGTACGTGCCGAAACACACAAGAAATATTTTACCCCACAAGATGCAACAATACGCTGCAGACTAGTAAGGTGCATTTGAACAATGTATATTTACAACTATAAGAAAAAGCAACAGACACAGTAATCAGTATTTAAGTCGATTAGATTTGCAGCATAAAGCTAAAGGCTGCACAGCTTCGCCTTTCCTAATGGTAGTGGTTAACACGGTACACTTTAAAAGACACCCAAAGATATGTGCATAAAGGTATCACTTACCAATAAACTTTCATCCCGGCAGGCGCGAAAATCTGCGCGAGCAGAGTTCCCGACATCGTTGCAGCGGGATGTCAAGAAATGCCAAATTATGCCGACCTCGCGAAATCTTTATGAAAAGGTATGCTTGAGTACGTCAGCGGTTTGACAGCGCCACTACATTGCTAATAAAGCACAGATCTGAATAACGCGCCCAAGCAATTCCACTGCCAAGCCGTTGTGTCAGAAGCCACCTTTTCAATCTTGCTGCGCTCCCTTTTCTTTGGTGGTCATTTTAGTAGGTGCGAGCCAGCAGCCAAGCTGAGCCGAGAAATTTCTGAAATTGAACGAAACACAGGTTAGCGACAGGAGGCTGTAGGTGTTTCAGTCACCTCAGCTAGCCTTATCAATACTTATCAAGAACAACCAAGCAAAATCATGGCTGCCGTTGATTTGATGCAATGTTGCATGCAAGGGAAAGTTTTAATTTTACGTGAAAACCGCTATAAACGAACGCGTTCGCAAACACGAGAGCTAGGACACACCTCTTGCGGGGAGATAGGACAAGGACAAGACGTCTGCCCTAATCCAAACGACGAACTATGTGACAACTGCGAAGAACACAACGCTGATCCAAACAACCACCAATGCAAGCCGAAATGTAAGCTCTGCGGAATGCCCCATGAAACGGCGGGTAGAGACTGTCGAAAGAAGCTGAAACCGACCCCGCCACCGTTGAGAGTGAGGCAGCGGTCAAGATCGAGACAGAGAAGATTCTGGTACCAGGTCAGCGTAGTAACTACCAATGACAGCGAGCACATGATCACCATGTCACCATCGCCACAGTCACCGAATGAGACCGAACAGACAAAAATATTCAGATCCAAGTCGGGATCGAGATCGAGGGAAGGAGAACAGAGCATCCCCCGGATACCGGCAACGGGCGTGGAACACGACAACACCCAGCGCAAGGTAAGCTGGGACACGTCATCACAGGGCAAAATCAAATGTCGAATGAAAATAATGGCGTTCAAACCACAATACACTCGAGGTAAGAGGAAACGATAATGATTCTCCGAAAACAGAACGATGAATTGAAGCGAGAGCTAGAACAGCAAAAGAAGAAGACACAAGAGAAGGAAGCTAGCACTGAAAAACAGCTCGAATACCTCATGCCGGAAATAGAACAACAACAGAGAGAAAAGGGCCAGCAATTGCAAGCACCATTACCTCGACCTACATCCTCACCACCACCATCCTCAGCAACACAACCAAAGCCAGCAACACTGTCGAACCAAGCAGTGACAATCCAGAAGGACATCAAGACACTTGAAGACCGCATCAACGCCCGCGTGACCGCCATGACGGAAACCACAATGTCCACGGTAACACAGGTTATGCAAAACACAGTAACCCAGATGATACAGACTGGGTTCCAAACTCTCAAGAGCGAAATGGACAACCAGATTCAGGCCCTACCGAACAAAATAACTCTATCGGGAGAAAGTTTCAGTCAACGCATCCACATGCTAGAAGAAAGAGATAACACTCGCAAGAAGCCTAAGTACCCTGCGAGAGAAACCAAGATCATGAAGACCCGAATCGAACAAGATGGCGAGGCTAACTAAAGAGAAAGATGACTACAAGCAACAACCACGGCTCAAAATTTGGCAATCGAACTGTCATTCTATCCGAAGAGAAGCAACCCGTGTGCCGAAACACACAAGAAATATTTAACCCCTTAAGATACAACAATACTCTACAGACTTGTAAGGTCCGTTTGAACAATGTATATTTACAACTATAAGAAAAAGCAGCAGACACAGTAATCAGTATTTAAGTCGATTAGATTTGCAGCATAAAGCTAAAGGCTGCACAGCTTCGCCTTTCCTAACGGTAGTGGTTAACACGGTACACTTTAAAAGAAACCCAAAGATATGTGCATAAAGGTATCACTTACCAAAAAACTTTCATCCCGGCAGGCGCGAAAATCTGCGCGAGCAGAGTTCCCGACATCGTTGCAGCGGGATGTCAAGAAATGCCAAATTATGCCGACCTCGCGAAATCTTTATGAAAAGGTATGCTTGAGTACGTCAGCGGTTTGACAGCGCCACTACATTGCTAATAAAGCACAGATCTGAATAACGCGCCCAAGCAATTCCACTGCCAAGCCGTTGTGTCAGAAGCCACCTTTTCAATCTTGCTGCGCTCCCTTTTCTTTGGTGGTCATTTTAGTAGGTGCGAGCCAGCAGCCAAGCTGAGCCGAGAAATTTCTGAAATTGAACGAAACACAGGTTAGCGACAGGAGGCTGTAGGTGTTTCAGTCACCTCAGCTAGCCTTATCAATACTTATCAAGAACAACCAAGCAAAATCATGGCTGCCGTTGATTTGATGCAATGTTGCATGCAAGGGAAAGCTTTAATGTTACGTGAAAACCGCTATAAACGAACGCGTTCGCAAACACGAGAGCTAGGACACACCTCTTGCGGGGAGATAGGACAAGGACAAGACGTCTGCCCTAATCCAAACGACGAACTATGTGACAACTGCGAAGAACACAACGCTGATCCAAACAACCACCAATGCGAGCCGAAATGTAAGCTCTGCGGAATGCCCCATGAAACGGCGGGTAGAGACTGTCGAAAGAAGCTGAAACCGACCCCGCCACCGTTGAGAGTGAGGCAGCGGTCAAGATCGAGACAGAGAAGATTCTGGTACCAGGTCAGCGTAGTAACTACCAATGAAAGCGAGCACATGATCACCATGTCACCATCGCCACAGTCACCGAATGAGACCGAACAGACAAAAATATTCAGATCCAAGTCGGGATCGAGATCGAGGGAAAGAGAACAGAGCATCCCCCGGATACCGGCAATGGGCGTGGAACACGACAACACCCAGCGCAAGGTAAGCTGGGCAACGTCATCACAGGGCAAAATCAAATGTCGAATGAAAATAATGGCGTTCAAACCACAGTACACTCGAGGTAAGAGGAAACGATAATGATTCTCCGAAAACAGAACGATGAATTGAAGCGAGAGCTAGAACAGCAAAAGAAGAAGACACAAGAGAAGGAAGCTAGCACTGAAAAACAGCTCGAATACCTCATGCCGGAAATAGAACAACAACAGAGAGAAAAGGGCCAGCAATTGCAAGCACCATTACCTCGACCTTCATCCTCACCACCACCATCCTCAGCAACACAACCAAAGCCAGCAACACTGTCGAACCAAGCAGTGACAATCCAGAAGGACATCAAGACACTTGAAGACCGCATCAACGCCCGCGTGACCGCCATGACGGAAACCACAATGTCCACGGTAACACAGGTTATGCAAAACACAGTAACCCAGATGATACAGACTGGGTTCCAAACTCTCAAGAGCGAAATGGACAACCAGATTCAGGCCCTACCGAACAAAATAACTCTATCGGGAGAAAGTTTCAGTCAACGCATCCACATGCTAGAAGAAAGAGATAACACTCGCAAGAAGCCTAAGTACCCTGCGAGAGAAACCAAGATCATGAAGACCCGAAGCGAACAAGATGGCGAGGCTAACTAAAGAGAAAGATGACTACAAGCAACAACCACGGCTCAAATTTTGGCAATCGAACTGTCATTCTATCCGAAGAGAAGCAACCAGTGTGCCGAAACACACAAGAAATATTTTACCCCTTAAGATGCAACAATACTCTACAGACTTGTAAGGTCCTTTTGAACAATGTATATTTACAACTATAAGAAAAAGCAGCAGACACAGTAATCAGTATTTAAGTCGATTAGATTTGCAGCATAAAGCTAAAGGCTGCACAGCTTCGCCTTTCCTAACGGTAGTGGTTAACACGGTACACTTTAAAAGAAACCCAAAGATATGTGCATAAAGGTATCACTTACCAAAAAACTTTCATCCCGGCAGGCGCGAAAATCTGCGCGAGCAGAGTTCCCGACATCGTTGCAGCGGGATGTCAAGAAATGCCAAATTATGCCGACCTCGCGAAATCTTTATGAAAAGGTATGCTTGAGTACGTCAGCGGTTTGACAGCGCCACTACATTGCTAATAAAGCACAGATCTGAATAACGTGCCCAAGCAATTCCACTGCCAAGCCGTTGTGTCAGAAGCCACCTTTTCAATCTTGCTGCGCTCCCTTTTCTTTGGTGGTCATTGTAGTAGGTGCGAGCCAGCAGCCAAGCTGAGCCGAGAAATTTCTGAAATTGAACGAAACACAGGTTAGCGACAGGAGGCTGTAGGTGTTTCAGTCACCTCAGCTAGCCTTATCAATACTTATCAAGAACAACCAAGCAAAATCATGGCTGCCGTTGATTTGATGCAATGTTGCATGCAAGGGAAAGCTTTAATTTTACGTGAAAACCGCTATAAACGAACGCGTTCGCAAACACGAGAGCTAGGACACACCTCTTTCGGGGAGATAGGACAAGGACAAGACGTCTGCCCTAATCCAAACGACGAACTATGTGACAACTGCGAAGAACACAACGCTGATCCAAACAACCACCAATGCGAGCCGAAATGTAAGCTCTGCGGAATGCCCCATGAAACGGCGGGTAGAGACTGTCGAAAGAAGCTGAAACCGACCCCGCCACCGTTGAGAGTGAGGCAGCGGTCAAGATCGAGACAGAGAAGATTCTGGTACCAGGTCAGCGTAGTAACTACCAATGACAGCGAGCACATGATCACCATGTCACCATCGCCACAGTCACCGAATGAGACCGAACAGACAAAAATATTCAGATACAAGTCGGGATCGAGATCGAGGGAAAGAGAACAGAGCATCCCCCGGATACCGGCAATGGGCGTGGAACACGACAACACCCAGCGCAAGGTAAGCTGGGCAACGTCATCACAGGGCAAAATCAAATGTCGAATGAAAATAATGGCGTTCAAACCACAATACACTCGAGGTAAGAGGAAACGATAATGATTCTCCGAAAACAGAACGATGAATTGAAGCGAGAGCTAGAACAGCAAAAGAAGAAGACACTAGAGAAGGAAGCTAGCACTGAAAAACAGCTCGAATACCTCATGCCGGAAATAGAACAACAACAGAGAGAAAAGGGCCAGCAATTGCAAGCACCATTACCTCGACCTTCATCCTCACCACCACCATCCTCAGCAACACAACCAAAGCCAGCAACACTGTCGAACCAAGCAGTGACAATCCAGAAGGACATCAAGACACTTGAAGACCGCATCAACGCCCGCGTGACCGCCATGACGGAAACCACAATGTCCACGGTAACACAGGTTATGCAAAACACAGTAACCCAGATGATACAGACTGGGTTCCAAACTCTCAAGAGCGAAATGGACAACCAGATTCAGGCCCTACCGAACAAAATAACTCTATCGGGAGAAAGTTTCAGTCAACGCATCCACATGCTAGAAGAAAGAGATAACACTCGCAAGAAGCCTAAGTACCCTGCGAGAGAAACCAAGATCATGAAGACCCGAAGCGAACAAGATGGCGAGGCTAACTAAAGAGAAAGATGACTACTAGCAACAACCACGGCTCAAAATTTGGCAATCGAACTGTCATTCTATCCGAAGAGAAGCAACCCGTGTGCCGAAACACACAAGAAATATTTAACCCCTTAAGATACAACAATACTCTACAGACTTGTAAGGTCCGTTTGAACAATGTATATTTACAACTATAAGAAAAAGCAGCAGACACAGTAATCAGTATTTAAGTCGATTAGATTTGCAGCATAAAGCTAAAGGCTGCACAGCTTCGCCTTTCCTAACGGTAGTGGTTAACACGGTACACTTTAAAAGAAACCCAAAGATATGTGCATAAAGGTATCACTTACCAAAAAACTTTCATCCCGGCAGGCGCGAAAATCTGCGCGAGCAGAGTTCCCGACATCGTTGCAGCGGGATGTCAAGAAATGCCAAATTATGCCGACCTCGCGAAATCTTTATGAAAAGGTATGCTTGAGTACGTCAGCGGTTTGACAGCGCCACTACATTGCTAATAAAGCACAGATCTGAATAACGCGCCCAAGCAATTCCACTGCCAAGCCGTTGTGTCAGAAGCCACCTTTTCAATCTTGCTGCGCTCCCTTTTCTTTGGTGGTCATTTTAGTAGGTGCGAGCCAGCAGCCAAGCTGAGCCGAGAAATTTCTGAAATTGAACGAAACACAGGTTAGCGACAGGAGGCTGGAGGTGTTTCAGTCACCTCAGCTAGCCTTATCAATACTTATCAAGAACAACCAAGCAAAATCATGGCTGCCGTTGATTTGATGCAATGTTGCATGCAAGGGAAAGTTTTAATTTTACGTGAAAACCACTATAAACGAACGCGTTCGCAAACACGAGAGCTAGGACACACCTCTTGCGGGGAGATAGGACAAGGACAAGACGTCCGCCCTAATCCAAACGACGAACTATGTGACAACTGCGCAGAACACAACGCTGATCCAAACAACCACCAATGCGAGCCGAAATGTAAGCTCTGCGGAATGCCCCATGAAACGGCGGGTAGAGACTGTCGAAAGAAGCTGAAATCGACCCCGCCACCGTTGAGAGTGAGGCAGCGGTCAAGATCGAGACAGAGAAGATTCTGGTACCAGGTCAGCGTAGTAACTACCAATGACAGCGAGCACATGATCACCATGTCACCATCGCCACAGTCACCGAATGAGACCGAACAGACAAAAATATTCAGATCCAAGTCGGGATCGAGATCGAGGGAAAGAGAACAGAGCATCCCCCGGATACCGGCAATGGGCGTGGAACACGACAACACCCAGCGCAAGGTAAGCTGGGCAACGTCATCACAGGGCAAAATCAAATGTCGAATGAAAATAATGGCGTTCAAACCACAATACACTCGAGGTAAGAGGAAACGATAATGATTCTCCGAAAACAGAACGATGAATTGAAGCGAGAGCTAGAACAGCAAAAGAAGAAGACACAAGAGAAGGAAGCTAGCACTGAAAAACAGCTCGAATACCTCATGCCGGAAATAGAACAACAACAGAGAGAAAAGGGCCAGCAATTGCAAGCACCATTACCTCGACCTTCATCCTCACCACCACCATCCTCAGCAACACAACCAAAGCCAGCAACACTGTCCAACCAAGCAGTGACAATCCAGAAGGACATCAAGACACTTGAAGACCGCATCAACGCCCGCGTGACCGCCATGACGGAAACCACAATGTCCACGGTAACACAGGTTATGCAAAACACAGTAACCCAGATGATACAGACTGGGTTCCAAACTCTCAAGAGCGAAATGGACAACCAGATTCAGGCCCTACCGAACAAAATAACTCTATCGGGAGAAAGTTTCAGTCAACGCATCCACATGCTAGAAGAAAGAGATAACACTCGCAAGAAGCCTAAGTACCCTGCGAGAGAAACCAAGATCATGAAGACCCGAAGCGAACAAGATGGCGAGGCTAACTAAAGAGAAAGATGACTACAAGCAACAACCACGGCTCAAATTTTGGCAATCGAACTGTCATTCTATCCGAAGAGAAGCAACCCGTGTGCCGAAACACACAAGAAATATTTTACCCCTTAAGATGCAACAATACTCTACAGACTTGTAAGGTCCGTTTGAACAATGTATATTTACAACTATAAGAAAAAGCAGCAGACACAGTAATCAGTATTTAAGTCGATTAGATTTGCAGCATAAAGCTAAAGGCTGCACAGCTTCGCCTTTCCTAACGGTAGTGGTTAACACGGTACACTTTAAAAGAAACCCAAAGATATGTGCATAAAGGTATCACTTACCAAAAAACTTTCATCCCGGCAGGCGCGAAAATCCGCGCGAGCAGAGTTCCCGACATCGTTGCAGCGGGATGTCAAGAAATGCCAAATTATGCCGACCTCGCGAAATCTTTATGAAAAGGTATGCTTCAGTACGTCAGTGGTTTGACAGCGCCACTATATTGCTAATAAAGCACAGATCTGAATAACGCGCCCATGCAATTCCACTGCCAAGCCGTTGTGTCAGAAGCCACCTTTTCAATCTCGCTGCGCTCCCTTTTCTTTGGTGGTCATTTTAGTAGGTGCGAGCCAGCAGCCAAGCTGAGCCGAGAAATTTCTGAAATTGAACGAAACACAGGTTAGCGACAGGAGGCTGCAGGTGTTTCAGTCACCTCAGCTAGCCTTATCAATACTTATCAAGAACAACCAAGCAAAATCATGGCTGCCGTTGATTTGATGCAATGTTGCATGCAAGGGAAAGTTTTAATTTTACGTGAGAACCACTATAAACGAGATAGATCGCAAACATGAGAGCTATCCCACGACTCTGCAGCTGATTATCGTTTGGTAGTTCTGGCACGAGAAAACCCAGAATCTGCTCTGGTTTCATCGAGTACGTGCCAAACAGTCATGCCTACTGCACTATGCGATGCTTCGTGATCGAATGGCAGTTTCGGCACGAGAAAACCCAGAATATGGTCCGGTTTCATCGAGTACGTGCCGAAACACACAAGAAATATTTTACCCCACAAGATGCAACAATACGCTGCAGACTAGTAAGGTGCATTTGAACAATGTATATTTACAACTATAAGAAAAAGCAACAGACACAGTAATCAGTATTTAAGTCGATTAGATTTGCAGCATAAAGCTAAAGGCTGCACAGCTTCGCCTTTCCTAACGGTAGTGGTTAACACGGTACACTTTAAAAGACACCCAAAGATATGTGCATAAAGGTATCACTTACCAAAAAACTTTCATCCCGGCAGGCGCGAAAATCTGCGCGAGCAGAGTTCCCGACATCGTTGCAGCGGGATGTCAAGAAATGCCAAATTATGCCGACCTCGCGAAATCTTTATGAAAAGGTATGCTTGAGTACGTCAGCGGTTTGACAGCGCCACTACATTGCTAATAAAGCACAGATCTGAATAACGCGCCCAAGCAATTCCACTGCCAAGCCGTTGTGTCAGAAGCCACCTTTTCAATCTTGCTGCGCTCCCTTTTCTTTGGTGGTCATTTTAGTAGGTGCGAGCCAGCAGCCAAGCTGAGCCGAGAAATTTCTGAAATTGAACGAAACACAGGTTAGCGACAGGAGGCTGCAGGTGTTTCAGTCACCTCAGCTAGCCTTATCAATACTTATCAAGAACAACCAAGCAAAATCATGGCTGCCGTTGATTTGATGCAATGTTGCATGCAAGGGAAAGTTTTAATTTTACGTGAAAACCGCTATAAACGAACGCGTTCGCAAACATGAGAGCTAGGACACACCTCTTGCGGGGAGATAGGACAAGGACAAGACGTCTGCCCTAATCCAAACGACGAACTATGTGACAACTGCGAAGAACACAACGCTGATCCAAACAACCACCAATGCGAGCCGAAATGTAAGCTCTGCGGAATGCCCCATGAAACGGCGGGTAGAGACTGTCGAAAGAAGCTGAAACCGACCCCGCCACCGTTGAGAGTGAGGCAGCGGTCAAGATCGAGACAGAGAAGATTCTGGTACCAGGTCAGCGTAGTAACTACCAATGACAGCGAGCACATGATTACCATGTCACCATCGCCACAGTCACCAAATGAGACCGAACAGACAAAAATATTCAGATCCAAGTCGGGATCGAGATCGAGGGAAAGAGAACAGAGCATCCCCCGGATACCGGCAATGGGCGTGGAACACGACAACACCCAGCGCAAGGTAAGCTGGGCAACGTCATCACAGGGCAAAATCAAATGTCGAATGAAAATAATGGCGTTCAAACCACAATACACTCGAGGTAAGAGGAAACGATAATGATTCTCCGAAAACAGAACGATGAATTGAAGCGAGAGCTAGAACAGCAAAAGAAGAAGACACAAGAGAAGGAAGCTAGCACTGAAAAACAGCTCGAATACCTCATGCCGGAAATAGAACAACAACAGAGAGAAAAGGGCCAGCAATTGCAAGCACCATTACCTCGACCTTCATCCTCACCACCACCATCCTCAGCAACACAACCAAAGCCAGCAACACTGTCCAACCAAGCAGTGACAATCCAGAAGGACATCAAGACACTTGAAGACCGCATCAACGCCCGCGTGACCGCCATGACGGAAACCACAATGTCCACGGTAACACAGGTTATGCAAAACACAGTAACCCAGATGATACAGACTGGGTTCCAAACTCTCAAGAGCGAAATGGACAACCAGATTCAGGCCCTACCGAACAAAATAACTCTATCGGGAGAAAGTTTCAGTCAACGCATCCACATGCTAGAAGAAAGAGATAACACTCGCAAGAAGCCTAAGTACCCTGCGAGAGAAACCAAGATCATGAAGACCCGAAGCGAACAAGATGGCGAGGCTAACTAAAGAGAAAGATGACTACAAGCAACAACCACGGCTCAAAATTTGGCAATCGAACTGTGATTCTATCCGAAGAGAAGCAACCCGTGTGCCGAAACACACAAGAAATATTTTACCCCTTAAGATGCAACAATACTCTACAGACTTGTAAGGTCCGTTTGAACAATGTATATTTACAACTATAAGAAAAAGCAGCAGACACAGTAATCAGTATTTAAGTCGATTAGATTTGCAGCATAAAGCTAAAGGCTGCACAGCTTCGCCTTTCCTAACGGTAGTGGTTAACACGGTACACTTTAAAAGAAACCCAAAGATATGTGCATAAAGGTATCACTTACCAAAAAACTTTCATCCCGGCAGGCGCGAAAATCCGCGCGAGCAGAGTTCCCGACATCGTTGCAGCGGGATGTCAAGAAATGCCAAATTATGCCGACCTCGCGAAATCTTTATGAAAACGTATGCTTCAGTACGTCAGTGGTTTGACAGCGCCACTATATTGCTAATAAAGCACAGATCTGAATAACGCGCCCATGCAATTCCACTGCCAAGCCGTTGTGTCAGAAGCCACCTTTTCAATCTCGCTGCGCTCCCTTTTCTTTGGTGGTCATTTTAGTAGGTGCGAGCCAGCAGCCAAGCTGAGCCGAGAAATTTCTGAAATTGAACGAAACACAGGTTAGCGACAGGAGGCTGCAGGTGTTTCAGTCACCTCAGCTAGCCTTATCAATACTTATCAAGAACAACCAAGCAAAATCATGGCTGCCGTTGATTTGATGCAATGTTGCATGCAAGGGAAAGTTTTAATTTTACGTGAGAACCACTATAAACGAGATAGATCGCAAACATGAGAGCTATCCCACGACTCTGCAGCTGATTATCGTTTGGTAGTTCTGGCACGAGAAAACCCAGAATCTGCTCTGGTTTCATCGAGTACGTGCCAAACAGTCATGCCTACTGCACTATGCGATGCTTCGTGATCGAATGGCAGTTTCGGCACGAGAAAACCCAGAATATGGTCCGGTTTCATCGAGTACGTGCCGAAACACACAAGAAATATTTTACCCCACAAGATGCAACAATACGCTGCAGACTAGTAAGGTGCATTTGAACAATGTATATTTACAACTATAAGAAAAAGCAACAGACACAGTAATCAGTATTTAAGTCGATTAGATTTGCAGCATAAAGCTAAAGGCTGCACAGCTTCGCCTTTCCTAACGGTAGTGGTTAACACGGTACACTTTAAAAGAAACCCAAAGATATGTGCATAAAGGTATCACTTACCAAAAAACTTTCATCCCGGCAGGCGCGAAAATCTGCGCGAGCAGAGTTCCCGACATCGTTGCAGCGGGATGTCAAGAAATGCCAAATTATGCCGACCTCGCGAAATCTTTATGAAAAGGTATGCTTGAGTACGTCAGCGGTTTGACAGCGCCACTACATTGCTAATAAAGCACAGATCTGAATAACGTACCCAAGCAATTCCACTGCCAAGCCGTTGTGTCAGAAGCCACCTTTTCAATCTTGCTGCGCTCCCTTTTCTTTGGTGGTCATTGTAGTAGGTGCGAGCCAGCAGCCAAGCTGAGCCGAGAAATTTCTGAAATTGAACGAAACACAGGTTAGCGACAGGAGGCTGTAGGTGTTTCAGTCACCTCAGCTAGCCTTATCAATACTTATCAAGAACAACCAAGCAAAATCATGGCTGCCGTTGATTTGATGCAATGTTGCATGCAAGGGAAAGTTTTAATTTTACGTGAAAACCGCTATAAACGAACGCGTTCGCAAACACGAGAGCTAGGACACACCTCTTTCGGGGAGATAGGACAAGGACAAGACGTCTGCCCTAATCCAAACGACGAACTATGTGACAACTGCGAAGAACACAACGCTGATCCAAACAACCACCAATGCGAGCCGAAATGTAAGCTCTGCGGAATGCCCCATGAAACGGCGGGTAGAGACTGTCGAAAGAAGCTGAAACCGACCCCGCCACCGTTGAGAGTGAGGCAGCGGTCAAGATCGAGACAGAGAAGATTCTGGTACCAGGTCAGCGTAGTAACTACCAATGACAGCGAGCACATGATCACCATGTCACCATCGCCACAGTCACCGAATGAGACCGAACAGACAAAAATATTCAGATCCAAGTCGGGATCGAGATCGAGGGAAAGAGAACAGAGCATCCCCCGGATACCGGCAACGGGCGTGGAACACGACAACACCCAGCGCAAGGTAAGCTGGGCAACGTCATCACAGGGCAAAATCAAACGTCGAATGAAAATAATGGCGTTCAAACCACAATACACTCGAGGTAAGAGGAAACGATAATGATTCTCCGAAAACAGAACGATGAATTGAAGCGAGAGCTAGAACAGCAAAAGAAGAAGACACAAGAGAAGGAAGCTAGCACTGAAAAACAGCTCGAATACCTCATGCCGGAAATAGAACAACAACAGAGAGAAAAGGGCCAGCAATTGCAAGCACCATTACCTCGACCTTCATCCTCACCACCACCATCCTCAGCAACACAACCAAAGCCAGCAACACTGTCGAACCAAGCAGTGACAATCCAGAAGGACATCAAGACACTTGAAGACCGCATCAACGCCCGCGTGACCGCCATGACGGAAACCACAATGTCCACGGTAACACAGGTTATGCAAAACACAGTAACCCAGATGATACAGACTGGGTTCCAAACTCTCAAGAGCGAAATGGACAACCAGATTCAGGCCCTACCGAACAAAATAACTCTATCGGGAGAAAGTTTCAGTCAACGCATCCACATGCTAGAAGAAAGAGATAACACTCGCAAGAAGCCTAAGTACCCTGCGAGAGAAACCAAGATCATGAAGACCCGAAGCGAACAAGATGGCGAGGCTAACTAAAGAGAAAGATGACTACTAGCAACAACCACGGCTCAAAATTTGGCAATCGAACTGTCATTCTATCCGAAGAGAAGCAACCCGTGTGCCGAAACACACAAGAAATATTTAACCCCTTAAGATACAACAATACTCTACAGACTTGTAAGGTCCGTTTGAACAATGTATATTTACAACTATAAGAAAAAGCAGCAGACACAGTAATCAGTATTTAAGTCGATTAGATTTGCAGCATAAAGCTAAAGGCTGCACAGCTTCGCCTTTCCTAACGGTAGTGGTTAACACGGTACACTTTAAAAGAAACCCAAAGATATGTGCATAAAGGTATCACTTACCAAAAAACTTTCATCCCGGCAGGCGCGAAAATCTGCGCGAGCAGAGTTCCCGACATCGTTGCAGCGGGATGTCAAGAAATGCCAAATTATGCCGACCTCGCGAAATCTTTATGAAAAGGTATGCTTGAGTACGTCAGCGGTTTGACAGCGCCACTACATTGCTAATAAAGCACAGATCTGAATAACGCGCCCAAGCAATTCCACTGCCAAGCCGTTGTGTCAGAAGCCACCTTTTCAATCTTGCTGCGCTCCCTTTTCTTTGGTGGTCATTTTAGTAGGTGCGAGCCAGCAGCCAAGCTGAGCCGAGAAATTTCTGAAATTGAACGAAACACAGGTTAGCGACAGGAGGCTGTAGGTGTTTCAGTCACCTCAGCTAGCCTTATCAATACTTATCAAGAACAACCAAGCAAAATCATGGCTGCCGTTGATTTGATGCAATGTTGCATGCAAGGGAAAGTTTTAATTTTACGTGAAAACCGCTATAAACGAACGCGTTCGCAAACACGAGAGCTAGGACACACCTCTTTCGGGGAGATAGGACAAGGACAAGACGTCTGCCCTAATCCAAACGACGAACTATGTGACAACTGCGAAGAACACAACGCTGATCCAAACAACCACCAATGCGAGCCGAAATGTAAGCTCTGCGGAATGCCCCATGAAACGGCGGGTAGAGACTGTCGAAAGAAGCTGAAACCGACCCCGCCACCGTTGAGAGTGAGGCAGCGGTCAAGATCGAGACAGAGAAGATTCTGGTACCAGGTCAGCGTAGTAACTACCAATGACAGCGAGCACATGATCACCATGTCACCATCGCCACAGTCACCGAATGAGACCGAACAGACAAAAATATTCAGATCCAAGTCGGGATCGAGATCGAGGGAAAGAGAACAGAGCATCCCCCGGATACCGGCAACGGGCGTGGAACACGACAACACCCAGCGCAAGGTAAGCTGGGCAACGTCATCACAGGGCAAAATCAAATGTCGAATGAAAATAATGGCGTTCAAACCACAATACACTCGAGGTAAGAGGAAACGATAATGATTCTCCGAAAACAGAACGATGAATTGAAGCGAGAGCTAGAACAGCAAAAGAAGAAGACACAAGAGAAGGAAGCTAGCACTGAAAAACAGCTCGAATACCTCATGCCGGAAATAGAACAACAACAGAGAGAAAAGGGCCAGCAATTGCAAGCACCATTACCTCGACCTTCATCCTCACCACCACCATCCTCAGCAACACAACCAAAGCCAGCAACACTGTCGAACCAAGCAGTGACAATCCAGAAGGACATCAAGACACTTGAAGACCGCATCAACGCCCGCGTGACCGCCATGACGGAAACCACAATGTCCACGGTAACACAGGTTATGCAAAACACAGTAACCCAGATGATACAGACTGGGTTCCAAACTCTCAAGAGCGAAATGGACAACCAGATTCAGGCCCTACCGAACAAAATAACTCTATCGGGAGAAAGTTTCAGTCAACGCATCCACATGCTAGAAGAAAGAGATAACACTCGCAAGAAGCCTAAGTACCCTGCGAGAGAAACCAAGATCATGAAGACCCGAAGCGAACAAGATGGCGAGGCTAACTAAAGAGAAAGATGACTACAAGCAACAACCACGGCTCAAAATTTGGCAATCGAACTGTCATTCTATCCGAAGAGAAGCAACCCGTGTGCCGAAACACACAAGAAATATTTAACCCCTTAAGATACAACAATACTCTACAGACTTGTAAGGTCCGTTTGAACAATGTATATTTACAACTATAAGAAAAAGCAGCAGACACAGTAATCAGTATTTAAGTCGATTAGATTTGCAGCATAAAGCTAAAGGCTGCACAGCTTCGCCTTTCCTAACGGTAGTGGTTAACACGGTACACTTTAAAAGAAACCCAAAGATATGTGCATAAAGGTATCACTTACCAAAAAACTTTCATCCCGGCAGGCGCGAAAATCTGCGCGAGCAGAGTTCCCGACATCGTTGCAGCGGGATGTCAAGAAATGCCAAATTATGCCGACCTCGCGAAATCTTTATGAAAACGTATGCTTCAGTACGTCAGTGGTTTGACAGCGCCACTATATTGCTAATAAAGCACAGATCTGAATAACGCGCCCATGCAATTCCACTGCCAAGCCGTTGTGTCAGAAGCCACCTTTTCAATCTCGCTGCGCTCCCTTTTCTTTGGTGGTCATTTTAGTAGGTGCGAGCCAGCAGCCAAGCTGAGCCGAGAAATTTCTGAAATTGAACGAAACACAGGTTAGCGACAGGAGGCTGCAGGTGTTTCAGTCACCTCAGCTAGCCTTATCAATACTTATCAAGAACAACCAAGCAAAATCATGGCTGCCGTTGATTTGATGCAATGTTGCATGCAAGGGAAAGTTTTAATTTTACGTGAGAACCACTATAAACGAGATAGATCGCAAACATGAGAGCTATCCCACGACTCTGCAGCTGATTATCGTTTGGTAGTTCTGGCACGAGAAAACCCAGAATCTGCTCTGGTTTCATCGAGTACGTGCCAAACAGTCATGCCTACTGCACTATGCGATGCTTCGTGATCGAATGGCAGTTTCGGCACGAGAAAACCCAGAATATGGTCCGGTTTCATCGAGTACGTGCCGAAACACACAAGAAATATTTTACCCCACAAGATGCAACAATACGCTGCAGACTAGTAAGGTGCATTTGAACAATGTATATTTACAACTATAAGAAAAAGCAACAGACACAGTAATCAGTATTTAAGTCGATTAGATTTGCAGCATAAAGCTAAAGGCTGCACAGCTTCGCCTTTCCTAACGGTAGTGGTTAACACGGTACACTTTAAAAGAAACCCAAAGATATGTGCATAAAGGTATCACTTACCAAAAAACTTTCATCCCGGCAGGCGCGAAAATCTGCGCGAGCAGAGTTCCCGACATCGTTGCAGCGGGATGTCAAGAAATGCCAAATTATGCCGACCTCGCGAAATCTTTATGAAAAGGTATGCTTGAGTACGTCAGCGGTTTGACAGCGCCACTACATTGCTAATAAAGCACAGATCTGAATAACGTGCCCAAGCAATTCCACTGCCAAGCCGTTGTGTCAGAAGCCACCTTTTCAATCTTGCTGCGCTCCCTTTTTTTTGGTGGTCATTGTAGTAGGTGCGAGCCAGCAGCCAAGCTGAGCCGAGAAATTTCTGAAATTGAACGAAACACAGGTTAGCGACAGGAGGCTGTAGGTGTTTCAGTCACCTCAGCTAGCCTTATCAATACTTATCAAGAACAACCAAGCAAAATCATGGCTGCCGTTGATTTGATGCAATGTTGCATGCAAGGGAAAGTTTTAATTTTACGTGAAAACCGCTATAAACGAACGCGTTCGCAAACACGAGAGCTAGGACACACCTCTTTCGGGGAGATAGGACAAGGACAAGACGTCTGCCCTAATCCAAACGACGAACTATGTGACAACTGCGAAGAACACAACGCTGATCCAAACAACCACCAATGCGAGCCGAAATGTAAGCTCTGCGGAATGCCCCATGAAACGGCGGGTAGAGACTGTCGAAAGAAGCTGAAACCGACCCCGCCACCGTTGAGAGTGAGGCAGCGGTCAAGATCGAGACAGAGAAGATTCTGGTACCAGGTCAGCGTAGTAACTACCAATGACAGCGAGCACATGATCACCATGTCACCATCGCCACAGTCACCGAATGAGACCGAACAGACAAAAATATTCAGATCCAAGTCGGGATCGAGATCGAGGGAAAGAGAACAGAGCATCCCCCGGATACCGGCAACGGGCGTGGAACACGACAACACCCAGCGCAAGGTAAGCTGGGCAACGTCATCACAGGGCAAAATCAAATGTCGAATGAAAATAATGGCGTTCAAACCACAATACACTCGAGGTAAGAGGAAACGATAATGATTCTCCGAAAACAGAACGATGAATTGAAGCGAGAGCTAGAACAGCAAAAGAAGAAGACACAAGAGAAGGAAGCTAGCACTGAAAAACAGCTCGAATACCTCATGCCGGAAATAGAACAACAACAGAGAGAAAAGGGCCAGCAATTGCAAGCACCATTACCTCGACCTTCATCCTCACCACCACCATCCTCAGCAACACAACCAAAGCCAGCAACACTGTCGAACCAAGCAGTGACAATCCAGAAGGACATCAAGACACTTGAAGACCGCATCAACGCCCGCGTGACCGCCATGACGGAAACCACAATGTCCACGGTAACACAGGTTATGCAAAACACAGTAACCCAGATGATACAGACTGGGTTCCAAACTCTCAAGAGCGAAATGGACAACCAGATTCAGGCCCTACAGAACAAAATAACTCTATCGGGAGAAAGTTTCAGTCAACGCATCCACATGCTAGAAGAAAGAGATAACACTCGCAAGAAGCCTAAGTACCCTGCGAGAGAAACCAAGATCATGAAGACCCGAAGCGAACAAGATGGCGAGGCTAACTAAAGAGAAAGATGACTACAAGCAACAACCACGGCTCAAAATTTGGCAATCGAACTGTGATTCTATCCGAAGAGAAGCAACCCGTGTGCCGAAACACACAAGAAATATTTAACCCCTTAAGATACAACAATACTCTACAGACTTGTAAGGTCCGTTTGAACAATGTATATTTACAACTATAAGAAAAAGCAGCAGACACAGTAATCAGTATTTAAGTCGATTAGATTTGCAGCATAAAGCTAAAGGCTGCACAGCTTCGCCTTTCCTAACGGTAGTGGTTAACACGGTACACTTTAAAAGAAACCCAAAGATATGTGCATAAAGGTATCACTTACCAAAAAACTTTCATCCCGGCAGGCGCGAAAATCTGCGCGAGCAGAGTTCCCGACATCGTTGCAGCGGGATGTCAAGAAATGCCAAATTATGCCGACCTCGCGAAATCTTTATGAAAAGGTATGCTTGAGTACGTCAGCGGTTTGACAGCGCCACTACATTGCTAATAAAGCACAGATCTGAATAACGCGCCCAAGCAATTCCACTGCCAAGCCGTTGTGTCAGAAGCCACCTTTTCAATCTTGCTGCGCTCCCTTTTCTTTGGTGGTCATTTTAGTAGGTGCGAGCCAGCAGCCAAGCTGAGCCGAGAAATTTCTGAAATTGAACGAAACACAGGTTAGCGACAGGAGGCTGCAGGTGTTTCAGTCACCTCAGCTAGCCTTATCAATACTTATCAAGAACAACCAAGCAAAATCATGGCTGCCGTTGATTTGATGCAATGTTGCATGCAAGGGAAAGTTTTAATTTTACGTGAGAACCACTATAAACGAGATAGATCGCAAACATGAGAGCTATCCCACGACTCTGCAGCTGATTATCGTTTGGTAGTTCTGGCACGAGAAAACCCAGAATCTGCTCTGGTTTCATCGAGTACGTGCCAAACAGTCATGCCTACTGCACTATGCGATGCTTCGTGATCGAATGGCAGTTTCGGCACGAGAAAACCCAGAATATGGTCCGGTTTCATCGAGTACGTGCCGAAACACACAAGAAATATTTTACCCCACAAGATGCAACAATACGCTGCAGACTAGTAAGGTGCATTTGAACAATGTATATTTACAACTATAAGAAAAAGCAACAGACACAGTAATCAGTATTTAAGTCGATTAGATTTGCAGCATAAAGCTAAAGGCTGCACAGCTTCGCCTTTCCTAACGGTAGTGGTTAACACGGTACACTTTAAAAGAAACCCAAAGATATGTGCATAAAGGTATCACTTACCAAAAAACTTTCATCCCGGCAGGCGCGAAAATCTGCGCGAGCAGAGTTCCCGACATCGTTGCAGCGGGATGTCAAGAAATGCCAAATTATGCCGACCTCGCGAAATCTTTATGAAAAGGTATGCTTGAGTACGTCAGCGGTTTGACAGCGCCACTACATTGCTAATAAAGCACAGATCTGAATAACGTACCCAAGCAATTCCACTGCCAAGCCGTTGTGTCAGAAGCCACCTTTTCAATCTTGCTGCGCTCCCTTTTCTTTGGTGGTCATTGTAGTAGGTGCGAGCCAGCAGCCAAGCTGAGCCGAGAAATTTCTGAAATTGAACGAAACACAGGTTAGCGACAGGAGGCTGTAGGTGTTTCAGTCACCTCAGCTAGCCTTATCAATACTTATCAAGAACAACCAAGCAAAATCATGGCTGCCGTTGATTTGATGCAATGTTGCATGCAAGGGAAAGTTTTAATTTTACGTGAAAACCGCTATAAACGAACGCGTTCGCAAACACGAGAGCTAGGACACACCTCTTTCGGGGAGATAGGACAAGGACAAGACGTCTGCCCTAATCCAAACGACGAACTATGTGACAACTGCGAAGAACACAACGCTGATCCAAACAACCACCAATGCGAGCCGAAATGTAAGCTCTGCGGAATGCGCCATGAAACGGCGGGTAGAGACTGTCGAAAGAAGCTGAAACCGACCCCGCCACCGTTGAGAGTGAGGCAGCGGTCAAGATCGAGACAGAGAAGATTCTGGTACCAGGTCAGCGTAGTAACTACCAATGACAGCGAGCACATGATCACCATGTCACCATCGCCACAGTCACCGAATGAGACCGAACAGACAAAAATATTCAGATCCAAGTCGGGATCGAGATCGAGGGAAAGAGAACAGAGCATCCCCCGGATACCGGCAATGGGCGTGGAACACGACAACACCCAGCGCAAGGTAAGCTGGGCAACGTCATCACAGGGCAAAATCAAATGTCGAATGAAAATAATGGCGTTCAAACCACAATACACTCGAGGTAAGAGGAAACGATAATGATTCTCCGAAAACAGAACGATGAATTGAAGCGAGAGCTAGAACAGCAAAAGAAGAAGACACAAGAGAAGGAAGCTAGCACTGAAAAACAGCTCGAATACCTCATGCCGGAAATAGAACAACAACAGAGAGAAAAGGGCCAGCAATTGCAAGCACCATTACCTCGACCTTCATCCTCACCACCACCATCCTCAGCAACACAACCAAAGCCAGCAACACTGTCGAACCAAGCAGTGACAATCCAGAAGGACATCAAGACACTTGAAGACCGCATCAACGCCCGCGTGACCGCCATGACGGAAACCACAATGTCCACGGTAACACAGGTTATGCAAAACACAGTAACCCAGATGATACAGACTGGGTTCCAAACTCTCAAGAGCGAAATGGACAACCAGATTCAGGCCCTACCGAACAAAATAACTCTATCGGGAGAAAGTTTCAGTCAACGCATCCACATGCTAGAAGAAAGAGATAACACTCGCAAGAAGCCTAAGTACCCTGCGAGAGAAACCAAGATCATGAAGACCCGAAGCGAACAAGATGGCGAGGCTAACTAAAGAGAAAGATGACTACTAGCAACAACCACGGCTCAAAATTTGGCAATCGAACTGTCATTCTATCCGAAGAGAAGCAACCCGTGTGCCGAAACACACAAGAAATATTTAACCCCTTAAGATACAACAATACTCTACAGACTTGTAAGGTCCGTTTGAACAATGTATATTTACAACTATAAGAAAAAGCAGCAGACACAGTAATCAGTATTTAAGTCGATTAGATTTGCAGCATAAAGCTAAAGGCTGCACAGCTTCGCCTTTCCTAACGGTAGTGGTTAACACGGTACACTTTAAAAGAAACCCAAAGATATGTGCATAAAGGTATCACTTACCAAAAAACTTTCATCCCGGCAGGCGCGAAAATCTGCGCGAGCAGAGTTCCCGACATCGTTGCAGCGGGATGTCAAGAAATGCCAAATTATGCCGACCTCGCGAAATCTTTATGAAAAGGTATGCTTGAGTACGTCAGCGGTTTGACAGCGCCACTACATTGCTAATAAAGCACAGATCTGAATAACGCGCCCAAGCAATTCCACTGCCAAGCCGTTGTGTCAGAAGCCACCTTTTCAATCTTGCTGCGCTCCCTTTTCTTTGGTGGTCATTTTAGTAGGTGCGAGCCAGCAGCCAAGCTGAGCCGAGAAATTTCTGAAATTGAACGAAACACAGGTTAGCGACAGGAGGCTGGAGGTGTTTCAGTCACCTCAGCTAGCCTTATCAATACTTATCAAGAACAACCAAGCAAAATCATGGCTGCCGTTGATTTGATGCAATGTTGCATGCAAGGGAAAGTTTTAATTTTACGTGAAAACCGCTATAAACGAACGCGTTCGCAAACACGAGAGCTAGGACACACCTCTTGCGGGGAGATAGGACAAGGACAAGACGTCCGCCCTAATCCAAACGACGAACTATGTGACAACTGCGCAGAACACAACGCTGATCCAAACAACCACCAATGCGAGCCGAAATGTAAGCTCTGCGGAATGCCCCATGAAACGGCGGGTAGAGACTGTCGAAAGAAGCTGAAACCGACCCCGCCACCGTTGAGAGTGAGGCAGCGGTCAAGATCGAGACAGAGAAGATTCTGGTACCAGGTCAGCGTAGTAACTACCAATGACAGCGAGCACATGATTACCATGTCACCATCGCCACAGTCACCGAATGAGACCGAACAGACAAAAATATTCAGATCCAAGTCGGGATCGAGATCGAGGGAAAGAGAACAGAGCATCCCCCGGATACCGGCAATGGGCGTGGAACACGACAACACCCAGCGCAAGGTAAGCTGGGCAACGTCATCACAGGGCAAAATCAAATGTCGAATGAAAATAATGGCGTTCAAACCACAATACACTCGAGGTAAGAGGAAACGATAATGATTCTCCGAAAACAGAACGATGAATTGAAGCGAGAGCTAGAACAGCAAAAGAAGAAGACACAAGAGAAGGAAGCTAGCACTGAAAAACAGCTCGAATACCTCATGCCGGAAATAGAACAACAACAGAGAGAAAAGGGCCAGCAATTGCAAGCACCATTACCTCGACCTTCATCCTCACCACCACCATCCTCAGCAACACAACCAAAGCCAGCAACACTGTCCAACCAAGCAGTGACAATCCAGAAGGACATCAAGACACTTGAAGACCGCATCAACGCCCGCGTGACCGCCATGACGGAAACCACAATGTCCACGGTAACACAGGTTATGCAAAACACAGTAACCCAGATGATACAGACTGGGTTCCAAACTCTCAAGAGCGAAATGGACAACCAGATTCAGGCCCTACCGAACAAAATAACTCTATCGGGAGAAAGTTTCAGTCAACGCATCCACATGCTAGAAGAAAGAGATAACACTCGCAAGAAGCCTAAGTACCCTGCGAGAGAAACCAAGATCATGAAGACCCGAAGCGAACAAGATGGCGAGGCTAACTAAAGAGAAAGATGACTACAAGCAACAACCACGGCTCAAAATTTGGCAATCGAACTGTGATTCTATCCGAAGAGAAGCAACCCGTGTGCCGAAACACACAAGAAATATTTAACCCCTTAAGATACAACAATACTCTACAGACTTGTAAGGTCCGTTTGAACAATGTATATTTACAACTATAAGAAAAAGCAGCAGACACAGTAATCAGTATTTAAGTCGATTAGATTTGCAGCATAAAGCTAAAGGCTGCACAGCTTCGCCTTTCCTAACGGTAGTGGTTAACACGGTACACTTTAAAAGAAACCCAAAGATATGTGCATAAAGGTATCACTTACCAAAAAACTTTCATCCCGGCAGGCGCGAAAATCTGCGCGAGCAGAGTTCCCGACATCGTTGCAGCGGGATGTCAAGAAATGCCAAATTATGCCGACCTCGCGAAATCTTTATGAAAAGGTATGCTTGAGTACGTCAGCGGTTTGACAGCGCCACTACATTGCTAATAAAGCACAGATCTGAATAACGCGCCCAAGCAATTCCACTGCCAAGCCGTTGTGTCAGAAGCCACCTTTTCAATCTTGCTGCGCTCCCTTTTCTTTGGTGGTCATTTTAGTAGGTGCGAGCCAGCAGCCAAGCTGAGCCGAGAAATTTCTGAAATTGAACGAAACACAGGTTAGCGACAGGAGGCTGCAGGTGTTTCAGTCACCTCAGCTAGCCTTATCAATACTTATCAAGAACAACCAAGCAAAATCATGGCTGCCGTTGATTTGATGCAATGTTGCATGCAAGGGAAAGTTTTAATTTTACGTGAGAACCACTATAAACGAGATAGATCGCAAACATGAGAGCTATCCCACGACTCTGCAGCTGATTATCGTTTGGTAGTTCTGGCACGAGAAAACCCAGAATCTGCTCTGGTTTCATCGAGTACGTGCCAAACAGTCATGCCTACTGCACTATGCGATGCTTCGTGATCGAATGGCAGTTTCGGCACGAGAAAACCCAGAATATGGTCCGGTTTCATCGAGTACGTGCCGAAACACACAAGAAATATTTTACCCCACAAGATGCAACAATACGCTGCAGACTAGTAAGGTGCATTTGAACAATGTATATTTACAACTATAAGAAAAAGCAACAGACACAGTAATCAGTATTTAAGTCGATTAGATTTGCAGCATAAAGCTAAAGGCTGCACAGCTTCGCCTTTCCTAACGGTAGTGGTTAACACGGTACACTTTAAAAGAAACCCAAAGATATGTGCATAAAGGTATCACTTACCAAAAAACTTTCATCCCGGCAGGCGCGAAAATCTGCGCGAGCAGAGTTCCCGACATCGTTGCAGCGGGATGTCAAGAAATGCCAAATTATGCCGACCTCGCGAAATCTTTATGAAAAGGTATGCTTGAGTACGTCAGCGGTTTGACAGCGCCACTACATTGCTAATAAAGCACAGATCTGAATAACGTGCCCAAGCAATTCCACTGCCAAGCCGTTGTGTCAGAAGCCACCTTTTCAATCTTGCTGCGCTCCCTTTTCTTTGGTGGTCATTGTAGTAGGTGCGAGCCAGCAGCCAAGCTGAGCCGAGAAATTTCTGAAATTGAACGAAACACAGGTTAGCGACAGGAGGCTGTAGGTGTTTCAGTCACCTCAGCTAGCCTTATCAATACTTATCAAGAACAACCAAGCAAAATCATGGCTGCCGTTGATTTGATGCAATGTTGCATGCAAGGGAAAGTTTTAATTTTACGTGAAAACCGCTATAAACGAACGCGTTCGCAAACACGAGAGCTAGGACACACCTCTTTCGGGGAGATAGGACAAGGACAAGACGTCTGCCCTAATCCAAACGACGAACTATGTGACAACTGCGAAGAACACAACGCTGATCCAAACAACCACCAATGCGAGCCGAAATGTAAGCTCTGCGGAATGCCCCATGAAACGGCGGGTAGAGACTGTCGAAAGAAGCTGAAACCGACCCCGCCACCGTTGAGAGTGAGGCAGCGGTCAAGATCGAGACAGAGAAGATTCTGGTACCAGGTCAGCGTAGTAACTACCAATGACAGCGAGCACATGATCACCATGTCACCATCGCCACAGTCACCGAATGAGACCGAACAGACAAAAATATTCAGATCCAAGTCGGGATCGAGATCGAGGGAAAGAGAACAGAGCATCCCCCGGATACCGGCAACGGGCGTGGAACACGACAACACCCAGCGCAAGGTAAGCTGGGCAACGTCATCACAGGGCAAAATCAAATGTCGAATGAAAATAATGGCGTTCAAACCACAATACACTCGAGGTAAGAGGAAACGATAATGATTCTCCGAAAACAGAACGATGAATTGAAGCGAGAGCTAGAACAGCAAAAGAAGAAGACACAAGAGAAGGAAGCTAGCACTGAAAAACAGCTCGAATACCTCATGCCGGAAATAGAACAACAACAGAGAGAAAAGGGCCAGCAATTGCAAGCACCATTACCTCGACCTTCATCCTCACCACCACCATCCTCAGCAACACAACCAATGCCAGCAACACTGTCGAACCAAGCAGTGACAATCCAGAAGGACATCAAGACACTTGAAGACCGCATCAACGCCCGCGTGACCGCCATGACGGAAACCACAATGTCCACGGTAACACAGGTTATGCAAAACACAGTAACCCAGATGATACAGACTGGGTTCCAAACTCTCAAGAGCGAAATGGACAACCAGATTCAGGCCCTACCGAACAAAATAACTCTATCGGGAGAAAGTTTCAGTCAACGCATCCACATGCTAGAAGAAAGAGATAACACTCGCAAGAAGCCTAAGTACCCTGCGAGAGAAACCAAGATCATGAAGACCCGAAGCGAACAAGATGGCGAGGCTAACTAAAGAGAAAGATGACTACTAGCAACAACCACGGCTCAAAATTTGGCAATCGAACTGTCATTCTATCCGAAGAGAAGCAACCCGTGTGCCGAAACACACAAGAAATATTTAACCCCTTAAGATACAACAATACTCTACAGACTTGTAAGGTCCGTTTGAACAATGTATATTTACAACTATAAGAAAAAGCAGCAGACACAGTAATCAGTATTTAAGTCGATTAGATTTGCAGCATAAAGCTAAAGGCTGCACAGCTTCGCCTTTCCTAACGGTAGTGGTTAACACGGTACACTTTAAAAGAAACCCAAAGATATGTGCATAAAGGTATCACTTACCAAAAAACTTTCATCCCGGCAGGCGCGAAAATCTGCGCGAGCAGAGTTCCCGACATCGTTGCAGCGGGATGTCAAGAAATGCCAAATTATGCCGACCTCGCGAAATCTTTATGAAAAGGTATGCTTGAGTACGTCAGCGGTTTGACAGCGCCACTACATTGCTAATAAAGCACAGATCTGAATAACGCGCCCAAGCAATTCCACTGCCAAGCCGTTGTGTCAGAAGCCACCTTTTCAATCTTGCTGCGCTCCCTTTTCTTTGGTGGTCATTTTAGTAGGTGCGAGCCAGCAGCCAAGCTGAGCCGAGAAATTTCTGAAATTGAACGAAACACAGGTTAGCGACAGGAGGCTGGAGGTGTTTCAGTCACCTCAGCTAGCCTTATCAATACTTATCAAGAACAACCAAGCAAAATCATGGCTGCCGTTGATTTGATGCAATGTTGCATGCAAGGGAAAGTTTTAATTTTACGTGAAAACCGCTATAAACGAACGCGTTCGCAAACACGAGAGCTAGGACACACCTCTTGCGGGGAGATAGGACAAGGACAAGACGTCCGCCCTAATCCAAACGACGAACTATGTGACAACTGCGCAGAACACAACGCTGATCCAAACAACCACCAATGCGAGCCGAAATGTAAGCTCTGCGGAATGCCCCATGAAACGGCGGGTAGAGACTGTCGAAAGAAGCTGAAATCGACCCCGCCACCGTTGAGAGTGAGGCAGCGGTCAAGATCGAGACAGAGAAGATTCTGGTACCAGGTCAGCGTAGTAACTACCAATGACAGCAAGCACATGATCACCATGTCACCATCGCCACAGTCACCGAATGAGACCGAACAGACAAAAATATTCAGATCCAAGTCGGGATCGAGATCGAGGGAAAGAGAACAGAGCATCCCCCGGATACCGGCAATGGGCGTGGAACACGACAACACCCAGCGCAAGGTAAGCTGGGCAACGTCATCACAGGGCAAAATCAAATGTCGAATGAAAATAATGGCGTTCAAACCACAATACACTCGAGGTAAGAGGAAACGATAATGATTCTCCGAAAACAGAACGATGAATTGAAGCGAGAGCTAGAACAGCAAAAGAAGAAGACACAAGAGAAGGAAGCTAGCACTGAAAAACAGCTCGAATACCTCATGCCGGAAATAGAACAACAACAGAGAGAAAAGGGCCAGCAATTGCAAGCACCATTACCTCGACCTTCATCCTCACCACCACCATCCTCAGCAACACAACCAAAGCCAGCAACACTGTCCAACCAAGCAGTGACAATCCAGAAGGACATCAAGACACTTGAAGACCGCATCAACGCCCGCGTGACCGCCATGACGGAAACCACAATGTCCACGGTAACACAGGTTATGCAAAACACAGTAACCCAGATGATACAGACTGGGTTCCAAACTCTCAAGAGCGAAATGGACAACCAGATTCAGGCCCTACCGAACAAAATAACTCTATCGGGAGAAAGTTTCAGTCAACGCATCCACATGCTAGAAGAAAGAGATAACACTCGCAAGAAGCCTAAGTACCCTGCGAGAGAAACCAAGATCATGAAGACCCGAAGCGAACAAGATGGCGAGGCTAACTAAAGAGAAAGATGACTACAAGCAACAACCACGGCTCAAATTTTGGCAATCGAACTGTCATTCTATCCGAAGAGAAGCAACCCGTGTGCCGAAACACACAAGAAATATTTTACCCCTTAAGATGCAACAATACTCTACAGACTTGTAAGGTCCGTTTGAACAATGTATATTTACAACTATAAGAAAAAGCAGCAGACACAGTAATCAGTATTTAAGTCGATTAGATTTGCAGCATAAAGCTAAAGGCTGCACAGCTTCGCCTTTCCTAACGGTAGTGGTTAACACTGTACACTTTAAAAGAAACCCAAAGATATGTGCATAAAGGTATCACTTACCAAAAAACTTTCATCCCGGCAGGCGCGAAAATCCGCGCGAGCAGAGTTCCCGACATCGTTGCAGCGGGATGTCAAGAAATGCCAAATTATGCCGACCTCGCGAAATCTTTATGAAAAGGTATGCTTCAGTACGTCAGTGGTTTGACAGCGCCACTATATTGCTAATAAAGCACAGATCTGAATAACGCGCCCATGCAATTCCACTGCCAAGCCGTTGTGTCAGAAGCCACCTTTTCAATCTCGCTGCGCTCCCTTTTCTTTGGTGGTCATTTTAGTAGGTGCGAGCCAGCAGCCAAGCTGAGCCGAGAAATTTCTGAAATTGAACGAAACACAGGTTAGCGACAGGAGGCTGCAGGTGTTTCAGTCACCTCAGCTAGCCTTATCAATACTTATCAAGAACAACCAAGCAAAATCATGGCTGCCGTTGATTTGATGCAATGTTGCATGCAAGGGAAAGTTTTAATTTTACGTGAGAACCACTATAAACGAGATAGATCGCAAACATGAGAGCTATCCCACGACTCTGCAGCTGATTATCGTTTGGTAGTTCTGGCACGAGAAAACCCAGAATCTGCTCTGGTTTCATCGAGTACGTGCCAAACAGTCATGCCTACTGCACTATGCGATGCTTCGTGATCGAATGGCAGTTTCGGCACGAGAAAACCCAGAATATGGTCCGGTTTCATCGAGTACGTGCCGAAACACACAAGAAATATTTTACCCCACAAGATGCAACAATACGCTGCAGACTAGTAAGGTGCATTTGAACAATGTATATTTACAACTATAAGAAAAAGCAACAGACACAGTAATCAGTATTTAAGTCGATTAGATTTGCAGCATAAAGCTAAAGGCTGCACAGCTTCGCCTTTCCTAACGGTAGTGGTTAACACGGTACACTTTAAAAGACACCCAAAGATATGTGCATAAAGGTATCACTTACCAAAAAACTTTCATCCCGGCAGGCGCGAAAATCTGCGCGAGCAGAGTTCCCGACATCGTTGCAGCGGGATGTCAAGAAATGCCAAATTATGCCGACCTCGCGAAATCTTTATGAAAAGGTATGCTTGAGTACGTCAGCGGTTTGACAGCGCCACTACATTGCTAATAAAGCACAGATCTGAATAACGCGCCCAAGCAATTCCACTGCCAAGCCGTTGTGTCAGAAGCCACCTTTTCAATCTTGCTGCGCTCCCTTTTCTTTGGTGGTCATTTTAGTAGGTGCGAGCCAGCAGCCAAGCTGAGCCGAGAAATTTCTGAAATTGAACGAAACACAGGTTAGCGACAGGAGGCTGTAGGTGTTTCAGTCACCTCAGCTAGCCTTATCAATACTTATCAAGAACAACCAAGCAAAATCATGGCTGCCGTTGATTTGATGCAATGTTGCATGCAAGGGAAAGTTTTAATTTTACGTGAAAACCGCTATAAACGAACGCGTTCGCAAACACGAGAGCTAGGACACACCTCTTGCGGGGAGATAGGACAAGGACAAGACGTCTGCCCTAATCCAAACGACGAACTATGTGACAACTGCGAAGAACACAACGCTGATCCAAACAACCACCAATGCGAGCCGAAATGTAAGCTCTGCGGAATGCCCCATGAAACGGCGGGTAGAGACTGTCGAAAGAAGCTGAAACCGACCCCGCCACCGTTGAGAGTGAGGCAGCGGTCAAGATCGAGACAGAGAAGATTCTGGTACCAGGTCAGCGTAGTAACTACCAATGACAGCGAGCACATGATTACCATGTCACCATCGCCACAGTCACCGAATGAGACCGAACAGACAAAAATATTCAGATCCAAGTCGGGATCGAGATCGAGGGAAAGAGAACAGAGCATCCCCCGGATACCGGCAATGGGCGTGGAACACGACAACACCCAGCGCAAGGTAAGCTGGGCAACGTCATCACAGGGCAAAATCAAATGTCGAATGAAAATAATGGCGTTCAAACCACAATACACTCGAGGTAAGAGGAAACGATAATGATTCTCCGAAAACAGAACGATGAATTGAAGCGAGAGCTAGAACAGCAAAAGAAGAAGACACAAGAGAAGGAAGCTAGCACTGAAAAACAGCTCGAATACCTCATGCCGGAAATAGAACAACAACAGAGAGAAAAGGGCCAGCAATTGCAAGCACCATTACCTCGACCTTCATCCTCACCACCACCATCCTCAGCAACACAACCAAAGCCAGCAACACTGTCCAACCAAGCAGTGACAATCCAGAAGGACATCAAGACACTTGAAGACCGCATCAACGCCCGCGTGACCGCCATGACGGAAACCACAATGTCCACGGTAACACAGGTTATGCAAAACACAGTAACCCAGATGATACAGACTGGGTTCCAAACTCTCAAGAGCGAAATGGACAACCAGATTCAGGCCCTACCGAACAAAATAACTCTATCGGGAGAAAGTTTCAGTCAACGCATCCACATGCTAGAAGAAAGAGATAACACTCGCAAGAAGCCTAAGTACCCTGCGAGAGAAACCAAGATCATGAAGACCCGAAGCGAACAAGATGGCGAGGCTAACTAAAGAGAAAGATGACTACAAGCAACAACCACGGCTCAAATTTTGGCAATCGAACTGTCATTCTATCCGAAGAGAAGCAACCCGTGTGCCGAAACACACAAGAAATATTTTACCCCTTAAGATACAACAATACTCTACAGACTTGTAAGGTCCGTTTGAACAATGTATATTTACAACTATAAGAAAAAGCAGCAGACACAGTAATCAGTATTTAAGTCGATTAGATTTGCAGCATAAAGCTAAAGGCTGCACAGCTTCGCCTTTCCTAACGGTAGTGGTTAACACGGTACACTTTAAAAGAAACCCAAAGATATGTGCATAAAGGTATCACTTACCAAAAAACTTTCATCCCGGCAGGCGCGAAAATCCGCGCGAGCAGAGTTCCCGACATCGTTGCAGCGGGATGTCAAGAAATGCCAAATTATGCCGACCTCGCGAAATCTTTATGAAAACGTATGCTTCAGTACGTCAGTGGTTTGACAGCGCCACTATATTGCTAATAAAGCACAGATCTGAATAACGCGCCCATGCAATTCCACTGCCAAGCCGTTGTGTCAGAAGCCACCTTTTCAATCTCGCTGCGCTCCCTTTTCTTTGGTGGTCATTTTAGTAGGTGCGAGCCAGCAGCCAAGCTGAGCCGAGAAATTTCTGAAATTGAACGAAACACAGGTTAGCGACAGGAGGCTGCAGGTGTTTCAGTCACCTCAGCTAGCCTTATCAATACTTATCAAGAACAACCAAGCAAAATCATGGCTGCCGTTGATTTGATGCAATGTTGCATGCAAGGGAAAGTTTTAATTTTACGTGAGAACCACTATAAACGAGATAGATCGCAAACATGAGAGCTATCCCACGACTCTGCAGCTGATTATCGTTTGGTAGTTCTGGCACGAGAAAACCCAGAATCTGCTCTGGTTTCATCGAGTACGTGCCAAACAGTCATGCCTACTGCACTATGCGATGCTTCGTGATCGAATGGCAGTTTCGGCACGAGAAAACCCAGAATATGGTCCGGTTTCATCGAGTACGTGCCGAAACACACAAGAAATATTTTACCCCACAAGATGCAACAATACGCTGCAGACTAGTAAGGTGCATTTGAACAATGTATATTTACAACTATAAGAAAAAGCAACAGACACAGTAATCAGTATTTAAGTCGATTAGATTTGCAGCATAAAGCTAAAGGCTGCACAGCTTCGCCTTTCCTAACGGTAGTGGTTAACACGGTACACTTTAAAAGAAACCCAAAGATATGTGCATAAAGGTATCACTTACCAAAAAACTTTCATCCCGGCAGGCGCGAAAATCTGCGCGAGCAGAGTTCCCGACATCGTTGCAGCGGGATGTCAAGAAATGCCAAATTATGCCGACCTCGCGAAATCTTTATGAAAAGGTATGCTTGAGTACGTCAGCGGTTTGACAGCGCCACTACATTGCTAATAAAGCACAGATCTGAATAACGTACCCAAGCAATTCCACTGCCAAGCCGTTGTGTCAGAAGCCACCTTTTCAATCTTGCTGCGCTCCCTTTTCTTTGGTGGTCATTGTAGTAGGTGCGAGCCAGCAGCCAAGCTGAGCCGAGAAATTTCTGAAATTGAACGAAACACAGGTTAGCGACAGGAGGCTGTAGGTGTTTCAGTCACCTCAGCTAGCCTTATCAATACTTATCAAGAACAACCAAGCAAAATCATGGCTGCCGTTGATTTGATGCAATGTTGCATGCAAGGGAAAGTTTTAATTTTACGTGAAAACCGCTATAAACGAACGCGTTCGCAAACACGAGAGCTAGGACACACCTCTTTCGGGGAGATAGGACAAGGACAAGACGTCTGCCCTAATCCAAATGACGAACTATGTGACAACTGCGAAGAACACAACGCTGATCCAAACAACCACCAATGCGAGCCGAAATGTAAGCTCTGCGGAATGCCCCATGAAACGGCGGGTAGAGACTGTCGAAAGAAGCTGAAACCGACCCCGCCACCGTTGAGAGTGAGGCAGCGGTCAAGATCGAGACAGAGAAGATTCTGGTACCAGGTCAGCGTAGTAACTACCAATGACAGCGAGCACATGATCACCATGTCACCATCGCCACAGTCACCGAATGAGACCGAACAGACAAAAATATTCAGATCCAAGTCGGGATCGAGATCGAGGGAAAGAGAACAGAGCATCCCCCAGATACCGGCAACGGGCGTGGAACACGACAACACCCAGCGCAAGGTAAGCTGGGCAACGTCATCACAGGGCAAAATCAAATGTCGAATGAAAATAATGGCGTTCAAACCACAGTACACTCGAGGTAAGAGGAAACGATAATGATTCTCCGAAAACAGAACGATGAATTGAAGCGAGAGCTAGAACAGCAAAAGAAGAAGACACAAGAGAAGGAAGCTAGCACTGAAAAACAGCTCGAATACCTCATGCCGGAAATAGAACAACAACAGAGAGAAAAGGGCCAGCAATTGCAAGCACCATTACCTCGACCTTCATCCTCACCACCACCATCCTCAGCAACACAACCAAAGCCAGCAACACTGTCGAACCAAGCAGTGACAATCCAGAAGGACATCAAGACACTTGAAGACCGCATCAACGCCCGCGTGACCGCCATGACGGAAACCACAATGTCCACGGTAACACAGGTTATGCAAAACACAGTAACCCACATGATACAGACTGGGTTCCAAACTCTCAAGAGCGAAATGGACAACCAGATTCAGGACCTACCGAACAAAATAACTCTATCGGGAGAAAGTTTCAGTCAACGCATCCACATGCTAGAAGAAAGAGATAACACTCGCAAGAAGCCTAAGTACCCTGCGAGAGAAACCAAGATCATGAAGACCCGAAGCGAACAAGATGGCGAGGCTAACTAAAGAGAAAGATGACTACAAGCAACAACCACGGCTCAAAATTTGGCAATCGAACTGTCATTCTATCCGAAGAGAAGCAACCCGTGTGCCGAAACACACAAGAAATATTTAACCCCTTAAGATACAACAATACTCTACAGACTTGTAAGGTCCGTTTGAACAATGTATATTTACAACTATAAGAAAAAGCAGCAGACACAGTAATCAGTATTTAAGTCGATTAGATTTGCAGCATAAAGCTAAAGGCTGCACAGCTTCGCCTTTCCTAACGGTAGTGGTTAACACGGTACACTTTAAAAGAAACCCAAAGATATGTGCATAAAGGTATCACTTACCAAAAAACTTTCATCCCGGCAGGCGCGAAAATCTGCGCGAGCAGAGTTCCCGACATCGTTGCAGCGGGATGTCAAGAAATGCCAAATTATGCCGACCTCGCGAAATCTTTATGAAAACGTATGCTTCAGTACGTCAGTGGTTTGACAGCGCCACTATATTGCTAATAAAGCACAGATCTGAATAACGCGCCCATGCAATTCCACTGCCAAGCCGTTGTGTCAGAAGCCACCTTTTCAATCTCGCTGCGCTCCCTTTTCTTTGGTGGTCATTTTAGTAGGTGCGAGCCAGCAGCCAAGCTGAGCCGAGAAATTTCTGAAATTGAACGAAACACAGGTTAGCGACAGGAGGCTGCAGGTGTTTCAGTCACCTCAGCTAGCCTTATCAATACTTATCAAGAACAACCAAGCAAAATCATGGCTGCCGTTGATTTGATGCAATGTTGCATGCAAGGGAAAGTTTTAATTTTACGTGAGAACCACTATAAACGAGATAGATCGCAAACATGAGAGCTATCCCACGACTCTGCAGCTGATTATCGTTTGGTAGTTCTGGCACGAGAAAACCCAGAATCTGCTCTGGTTTCATCGAGTACGTGCCAAACAGTCATGCCTACTGCACTATGCGATGCTTCGTGATCGAATGGCAGTTTCGGCACGAGAAAACCCAGAATATGGTCCGGTTTCATCGAGTACGTGCCGAAACACACAAGAAATATTTTACCCCACAAGATGCAACAATACGCTGCAGACTAGTAAGGTGCATTTGAACAATGTATATTTACAACTATAAGAAAAAGCAACAGACACAGTAATCAGTATTTAAGTCGATTAGATTTGCAGCATAAAGCTAAAGGCTGCACAGCTTCGCCTTTCCTAACGGTAGTGGTTAACACGGTACACTTTAAAAGAAACCCAAAGATATGTGCATAAAGGTATCACTTACCAAAAAACTTTCATCCCGGCAGGCGCGAAAATCTGCGCGACCAGAGTTCCCGACATCGTTGCAGCGGGATGTCAAGAAATGCCAAATTATGCCGACCTCGCGAAATCTTTATGAAAAGGTATGCTTGAGTACGTCAGCGGTTTGACAGCGCCACTACATTGCTAATAAAGCACAGATCTGAATAACGTACCCAAGCAATTCCACTGCCAAGCCGTTGTGTCAGAAGCCACCTTTTCAATCTTGCTGCGCTCCCTTTTCTTTGGTGGTCATTGTAGTAGGTGCGAGCCAGCAGCCAAGCTGAGCCGAGAAATTTCTGAAATTGAACGAAACACAGGTTAGCGACAGGAGGCTGTAGGTGTTTCAGTCACCTCAGCTAGCCTTATCAATACTTATCAAGAACAACCAAGCAAAATCATGGCTGCCGTTGATTTGATGCAATGTTGCATGCAAGGGAAAGTTTTAATTTTACGTGAAAACCGCTATAAACGAACGCGTTCGCAAACACGAGAGCTAGGACACACCTCTTTCGGGGAGATAGGACAAGGACAAGACGTCTGCCCTAATCCAAACGACGAACTATGTGACAACTGCGAAGAACACAACGCTGATCCAAACAACCACCAATGCGAGCCGAAATGTAAGCTCTGCGGAATGCCCCATGAAACGGCGGGTAGAGACTGTCGAAAGAAGCTGAAACCGACCCCGCCACCGTTGAGAGTGAGGCAGCGGTCAAGATCGAGACAGAGAAGATTCTGGTACCAGGTCAGCGTAGTAACTACCAATGACAGCGAGCACATGATCACCATGTCACCATCGCCACAGTCACCGAATGAGACCGAACAGACAAAAATATTCAGATCCAAGTCGGGATCGAGATCGAGGGAAAGAGAACAGAGCATCCCCCAGATACCGGCAACGGGCGTGGAACACGACAACACCCAGCGCAAGGTAAGCTGGGCAACGTCATCACAGGGCAAAATCAAATGTCGAATGAAAATAATGGCGTTCAAACCACAATACACTCGAGGTAAGAGGAAACGATAATGATTCTCTGAAAACAGAACGATGAATTGAAGCGAGAGCTAGAACAGCAGAAGAAGAAGACACAAGAGAAGGAAGCTAGCACTGAAAAACAGCTCGAATACCTCATGCCGGAAATAGAACAACAACAGAGAGAAAAGGGCCAGCAATTGCAAGCACCATTACCTCGACCTTCATCCTCACCACCACCATCCTCAGCAACACAACCAAAGCCAGCAACACTGTCGAACCAAGCAGTGACAATCCAGAAGGACATCAAGACACTTGAAGACCGCATCAACGCCCGCGTGACCGCCATGACGGAAACCACAATGTCCACGGTAACACAGGTTATGCAAAACACAGTAACCCAGATGATACAGACTGGGTTCCAAACTCTCAAGAGCGAAATGGACAACCAGATTCAGGACCTACCGAACAAAATAACTCTATCGGGAGAAAGTTTCAGTCAACGCATCCACATGCTAGAAGAAAGAGATAACACTCGCAAGAAGCCTAAGTACCCTGCGAGAGAAACCAAGATCATGAAGACCCGAAGCGAACAAGATGGCGAGGCTAACTAAAGAGAAAGATGACTACAAGCAACAACCACGGCTCAAAATTTGGCAATCGAACTGTCATTCTATCCGAAGAGAAGCAACCCGTGTGCCGAAACACACAAGAAATATTTAACCCCTTAAGATACAACAATACTCTACAGACTTGTAAGGTCCGTTTGAACAATGTATATTTACAACTATAAGAAAAAGCAGCAGACACAGTAATCAGTATTTAAGTCGATTAGATTTGCAGCATAAAGCTAAAGGCTGCACAGCTTCGCCTTTCCTAACGGTAGTGGTTAACACGGTACACTTTAAAAGAAACCCAAAGATATGTGCATAAAGGTATCACTTACCAAAAAACTTTCATCCCGGCAGGCGCGAAAATCTGCGCGAGCAGAGTTCCCGACATCGTTGCAGCGGGATGTCAAGAAATGCCAAATTATGCCGACCTCGCGAAATCTTTATGAAAAGGTATGCTTGAGTACGTCAGCGGTTTGACAGCGCCACTACATTGCTAATAAAGCACAGATCTGAATAACGCGCCCAAGCAATTCCACTGCCAAGCCGTTGTGTCAGAAGCCACCTTTTCAATCTTGCTGCGCTCCCTTTTCTTTGGTGGTCATTTTAGTAGGTGCGAGCCAGCAGCCAAGCTGAGCCGAGAAATTTCTGAAATTGAACGAAACACAGGTTAGCGACAGGAGGCTGTAGGTGTTTCAGTCACCTCAGCTAGCCTTATCAATACTTATCAAGAACAACCAAGCAAAATCATGGCTGCCGTTGATTTGATGCAATGTTGCATGCAAGGGAAAGTTTTAATTTTACGTGAAAACCGCTATAAACGAACGCGTTCGCAAACACGAGAGCTAGGACACACCTCTTGCGGGGAGATAGGACAAGGACAAGACGTCTGCCCTAATCCAAACGACGAACTATGTGACAACTGCGTAGAACACAACGCTGATCCAAACAACCACCAATGCGAGCCGAAATGTAAGCTCTGCGGAATGCCCCATGAAACGGCGGGTAGAGACTGTCGAAAGAAGCTGAAACCGACCCCGCCACCGTTGAGTGTGAGGCAGCGGTCAAGATCGAGACAGAGAAGATTCTGGTACCAGGTCAGCGTAGTAACTACCAATGACAGCGAGCACATGATCACCATGTCACCATCGCCACAGTCACCGAATGAGACCGAACAGACAAAAATATTCAGATCCAAGTCGGGATCGAGATCGAGGGAAAGAGAACAGAGCATCCCCCGGATACCGGCAACGGGCGTGGAACACGACAACACCCAGCGCAAGGTAAGCTGGGCAACGTCATCACAGGGCAAAATCAAATGTCGAATGAAAATAATGGCGTTCAAACCACAATACACTCGAGGTAAGAGGAAACGATAATGATTCTCCGAAAACAGAACGATGAATTGAAGCGAGAGCTAGAACAGCAAAAGAAGAAGACACAAGAGAAGGAAGCTAGCACTGAAAAACAGCTCGAATACCTCATGCCGGAAATAGAACAACAACAGAGAGAAAAGGGCCAGCAATTGCAAGCACCATTACCTCGACCTTCATCCTCACCACCACCATCCTCAGCAACACAACCAAAGCCAGCAACACTGTCGAACCAAGCAGTGACAATCCAGAAGGACATCAAGACACTTGAAGACCGCATCAACGCCCGCGTGACCGCCATGACGGAAACCACAATGTCCACGGTAACACAGGTTATGCAAAACACAGTAACCCAGATGATACAGACTGGGTTCCAAACTCTCAAGAGCGAAATGGACAACCAGATTCAGGCCCTACCGAACAAAATAACTCTATCGGGAGAAAGTTTCAGTCAACGCATCCACATGCTAGAAGAAAGAGATAACACTCGCAAGAAGCCTAAGTACCCTGCGAGAGAAACCAAGATCATGAAGACCCGAAGCGAACAAGATGGCGAGGCTAACTAAAGAGAAAGATGACTACAAGCAACAACCACGGCTCAAAATTTGGCAATCGAACTGTCATTCTATCCGAAGAGAAGCAACCCGTGTGCCGAAACACACAAGAAATATTTAACCCCTTAAGATACAACAATACTCTACAGACTTGTAAGGTCCGTTTGAACAATGTATATTTACAACTATAAGAAAAAGCAGCAGACACAGTAATCAGTATTTAAGTCGATTAGATTTGCAGCATAAAGCTAAAGGCTGCACAGCTTCGCCTTTCCTAACGGTAGTGGTTAACACGGTACACTTTAAAAGAAACCCAAAGATATGTGCATAAAGGTATCACTTACCAAAAAACTTTCATCCCGGCAGGCGCGAAAATCTGCGCGAGCAGAGTTCCCGACATCGTTGCAGCGGGATGTCAAGAAATGCCAAATTATGCCGACCTCGCGAAATCTTTATGAAAACGTATGCTTCAGTACGTCAGTGGTTTGACAGCGCCACTATATTGCTAATAAAGCACAGATCTGAATAACGCGCCCATGCAATTCCACTGCCAAGCCGTTGTGTCAGAAGCCACCTTTTCAATCTCGCTGCGCTCCCTTTTCTTTGGTGGTCATTTTAGTAGGTGCGAGCCAGCAGCCAAGCTGAGCCGAGAAATTTCTGAAATTGAACGAAACACAGGTTAGCGACAGGAGGCTGCAGGTGTTTCAGTCACCTCAGCTAGCCTTATCAATACTTATCAAGAACAACCAAGCAAAATCATGGCTGCCGTTGATTTGATGCAATGTTGCATGCAAGGGAAAGTTTTAATTTTACGTGAGAACCACTATAAACGAGATAGATCGCAAACATGAGAGCTATCCCACGACTCTGCAGCTGATTATCGTTTGGTAGTTCTGGCACGAGAAAACCCAGAATCTGCTCTGGTTTCATCGAGTACGTGCCAAACAGTCATGCCTACTGCACTATGCGATGCTTCGTGATCGAATGGCAGTTTCGGCACGAGAAAACCCAGAATATGGTCCGGTTTCATCGAGTACGTGCCGAAACACACAAGAAATATTTTACCCCACAAGATGCAACAATACGCTGCAGACTAGTAAGGTGCATTTGAACAATGTATATTTACAACTATAAGAAAAAGCAACAGACACAGTAATCAGTATTTAAGTCGATTAGATTTGCAGCATAAAGCTAAAGGCTGCACAGCTTCGCCTTTCCTAACGGTAGTGGTTAACACGGTACACTTTAAAAGAAACCCAAAGATATGTGCATAAAGGTATCACTTACCAAAAAACTTTCATCCCAGCAGGCGCGAAAATCTGCGCGAGCAGAGTTCCCGACATCGTTGCAGCGGGATGTCAAGAAATGCCAAATTATGCCGACCTCGCGAAATCTTTATGAAAAGGTATGCTTGAGTACGTCAGCGGTTTGACAGCGCCACTACATTGCTAATAAAGCACAGATCTGAATAACGTGCCCAAGCAATTCCACTGCCAAGCCGTTGTGTCAGAAGCCACCTTTTCAATCTTGCTGCGCTCCCTTTTCTTTGGTGGTCATTGTAGTAGGTGCGAGCCAGCAGCCAAGCTGAGCCGAGAAATTTCTGAAATTGAACGAAACACAGGTTAGCGACAGGAGGCTGTAGGTGTTTCAGTCACCTCAGCTAGCCTTATCAATACTTATCAAGAACAACCAAGCAAAATCATGGCTGCCGTTGATTTGATGCAATGTTGCATGCAAGGGAAAGTTTTAATTTTACGTGAAAACCGCTATAAACGAACGCGTTCGCAAACACGAGAGCTAGGACACACCTCTTTCGGGGAGATAGGACAAGGACAAGACGTCTGCCCTAATCCAAACGACGAACTATGTGACAACTGCGAAGAACACAACGCTGATCCAAACAACCACCAATGCGAGCCGAAATGTAAGCTCTGCGGAATGCCCCATGAAACGGCGGGTAGAGACTGTCGAAAGAAGCTGAAACCGACCCCGCCACCGTTGAGAGTGAGGCAGCGGTCAAGATCGAGACAGAGAAGATTCTGGTACCAGGTCAGCGTAGTAACTACCAATGACAGCGAGCACATGATCACCATGTCACCATCGCCACAGTCACCGAATGAGACCGAACAGACAAAAATATTCAGATCCAAGTCGGGATCGAGATCGAGGGAAAGAGAACAGAGCATCCCCCGGATACCGGCAACGGGCGTGGAACACGACAACACCCAGCGCAAGGTAAGCTGGGCAACGTCATCACAGGGCAAAATCAAATGTCGAATGAAAATAATGGCGTTCAAACCACAATACACTCGAGGTAAGAGGAAACGATAATGATTCTCCGAAAACAGAACGATGAATTGAAGCGAGAGCTAGAACAGCAAAAGAAGAAGACACAAGAGAAGGAAGCTAGCACTGAAAAACAGCTCGAATACCTCATGCCGGAAATAGAACAACAACAGAGAGAAAAGGGCCAGCAATTGCAAGCACCATTACCTCGACCTTCATCCTCACCACCACCATCCTCAGCAACACAACCAAAGCCAGCAACACTGTCGAACCAAGCAGTGACAATCCAGAAGGACATCAAGACACTTGAAGACCGCATCAACGCCCGCGTGACCGCCATGACGGAAACCACAATGTCCACGGTAACACAGGTTATGCAAAACACAGTAACCCAGATGATACAGACTGGGTTCCAAACTCTCAAGAGCGAAATGGACAACCAGATTCAGGCCCTACCGAACAAAATAACTCTATCGGGAGAAAGTTTCAGTCAACGCATCCACATGCTAGAAGAAAGAGATAACACTCGCAAGAAGCCTAAGTACCCTGCGAGAGAAACCAAGATCATGAAGACCCGAAGCGAACAAGATGGCGAGGCTAACTAAAGAGAAAGATGACTACAAGCAACAACCACGGCTCAAAATTTGGCAATCGAACTGTCATTCTATCCGAAGAGAAGCAACCCGTGTGCCGAAACACACAAGAAATATTTAACCCCTTAAGATACAACAATACTCTACAGACTTGTAAGGTCCGTTTGAACAATGTATATTTACAACTATAAGAAAAAGCAGCAGACACAGTAATCAGTATTTAAGTCGATTAGATTTGCAGCATAAAGCTAAAGGCTGCACAGCTTCGCCTTTCCTAACGGTAGTGGTTAACACGGTACACTTTAAAAGAAACCCAAAGATATGTGCATAAAGGTATCACTTACCAAAAAACTTTCATCCCGGCAGGCGCGAAAATCTGCGCGAGCAGAGTTCCCGACATCGTTGCAGCGGGATGTCAAGAAATGCCAAATTATGCCGACCTCGCGAAATCTTTATGAAAAGGTATGCTTGAGTACGTCAGCGGTTTGACAGCGCCACTACATTGCTAATAAAGCACAGATCTGAATAACGTGCCCAAGCAATTCCACTGCCAAGCCGTTGTGTCAGAAGCCACCTTTTCAATCTTGCTGCGCTCCCTTTTCTTTGGTGGTCATTGTAGTAGGTGCGAGCCAGCAGCCAAGCTGAGCCGAGAAATTTCTGAAATTGAACGAAACACAGGTTAGCGACAGGAGGCTGTAGGTGTTTCAGTCACCTCAGCTAGCCTTATCAATACTTATCAAGAACAACCAAGCAAAATCATGGCTGCCGTTGATTTGATGCAATGTTGCATGCAAGGGAAAGTTTTAATTTTACGTGAAAACCGCTATAAACGAACGCGTTCGCAAACACGAGAGCTAGGACACACCTCTTGCGGGGAGATAGGACAAGGACAAGACGTCTGCCCTAATCCAAACGACGAACTATGTGACAACTGCGAAGAACACAACGCTGATCCAAACAACCACCAATGCGAGCCGAAATGTAAGCTCTGCAAAATGCCCCATGAAACGGCGGGTAGAGACTGTCGAAAGAAGCTGAAACCGACCCCGCCACCGTTGAGAGTGAGGCAGCGGTCAAGATCGAGACAGAGAAGATTCTGGTACCAGGTCAGCGTAGTAACTACCAATGACAGCGAGCACATGATTACCATGTCACCATCGCCACAGTCACCGAATGAGACCGAACAGACAAAAATATTCAGATCCAAGTCGGGATCGAGATCGAGGGAAAGAGAACAGAGCATCCCCCGGATACCGGCAATGGGCGTGGAACACGACAACACCCAGCGCAAGGTAAGCTGGGCAACGTCATCACAGGGCAAAATCAAATGTCGAATGAAAATAATGGCGTTCAAACCACAATACACTCGAGGTAAGAGGAAACGATAATGATTCTCCGAAAACAGAACGATGAATTGAAGCGAGAGCTAGAACAGCAAAAGAAGAAGACACAAGAGAAGGAAGCTAGCACTGAAAAACAGCTCGAATACCTCATGCCGGAAATAGAACAACAACAGAGAGAAAAGGGCCAGCAATTGCAAGCACCATTACCTCGACCTTCATCCTCACCACCACCATCCTCAGCAACACAACCAAAGCCAGCAACACTGTCCAACCAAGCAGTGACAATCCAGAAGGACATCAAGACACTTGAAGACCGCATCAACGCCCGCGTGACCGCCATGACGGAAACCACAATGTCCACGGTAACACAGGTTATGCAAAACACAGTAACCCAGATGATACAGACTGGGTTCCAAACTCTCAAGAGCGAAATGGACAACCAGATTCAGGCCCTACCGAACAAAATAACTCTATCGGGAGAAAGTTTCAGTCAACGCATCCACATGCTAGAAGAAAGAGATAACACTCGCAAGAAGCCTAAGTACCCTGCGAGAGAAACCAAGATCATGAAGACCCGAAGCGAACAAGATGGCGAGGCTAACTAAAGAGAAAGATGACTACAAGCAACAACCACGGCTCAAATTTTGGCAATCGAACTGTCATTCTATCCGAAGAGAAGCAACCCGTGTGCCGAAACACACAAGAAATATTTTACCCCTTAAGATGCAACAATACTCTACAGACTTGTAAGGTCCGTTTGAACAATGTATATTTACAACTATAAGAAAAAGCAGCAGACACAGTAATCAGTATTTAAGTCGATTAGATTTGCAGCATAAAGCTAAAGGCTGCACAGCTTCGCCTTTCCTAACGGTAGTGGTTAACACGGTACACTTTAAAAGAAACCCAAAGATATGTGCATAAAGGTATCACTTACCAAAAAACTTTCATCCCGGCAGGCGCGAAAATCCGCGCGAGCAGAGTTCCCGACATCGTTGCAGCGGGATGTCAAGAAATGCCAAATTATGCCGACCTCGCGAAATCTTTATGAAAACGTATGCTTCAGTACGTCAGTGGTTTGACAGCGCGACTATATTGCTAATAAAGCACAGATCTGAATAACGCGCCCATGCAATTCCACTGCCAAGCCGTTGTGTCAGAAGCCACCTTTTCAATCTCGCTGCGCTCCCTTTTCTTTGGTGGTCATTTTAGTAGGTGCGAGCCAGCAGCCAAGCTGAGCCGAGAAATTTCTGAAATTGAACGAAACACAGGTTAGCGACAGGAGGCTGCAGGTGTTTCAGTCACCTCAGCTAGCCTTATCAATACTTATCAAGAACAACCAAGCAAAATCATGGCTGCCGTTGATTTGATGCAATGTTGCATGCAAGGGAAAGTTTTAATTTTACGTGAGAACCACTATAAACGAGATAGATCGCAAACATGAGAGCTATCCCACGACTCTGCAGCTGATTATCGTTTGGTAGTTCTGGCACGAGAAAACCCAGAATCTGCTCTGGTTTCATCGAGTACGTGCCAAACAGTCATGCCTACTGCACTATGCGATGCTTCGTGATCGAATGGCAGTTTCGGCACGAGAAAACCCAGAATATGGTCCGGTTTCATCGAGTACGTGCCGAAACACACAAGAAATATTTTACCCCACAAGATGCAACAATACGCTGCAGACTAGTAAGGTGCATTTGAACAATGTATATTTACAACTATAAGAAAAAGCAACAGACACAGTAATCAGTATTTAAGTCGATTAGATTTGCAGCATAAAGCTAAAGGCTGCACAGCTTCGCCTTTCCTAACGGTAGTGGTTAACACGGTACACTTTAAAAGAAACCCAAAGATATGTGCATAAAGGTATCACTTACCAAAAAACTTTCATCCCGGCAGGCGCGAAAATCTGCGCGAGCAGAGTTCCCGACATCGTTGCAGCGGGATGTCAAGAAATGCCAAATTATGCCGACCTCGCGAAATCTTTATGAAAAGGTATGCTTGAGTACGTCAGCGGTTTGACAGCGCCACTACATTGCTAATAAAGCACAGATCTGAATAACGTGCCCAAGCAATTCCACTGCCAAGCCGTTGTGTCAGAAGCCACCTTTTCAATCTTGCTGCGCTCCCTTTTCTTTGGTGGTCATTGTAGTAGGTGCGAGCCAGCAGCCAAGCTGAGCCGAGAAATTTCTGAAATTGAACGAAACACAGGTTAGCGACAGGAGGCTGTAGGTGTTTCAGTCACCTCAGCTAGCCTTATCAATACTTATCAAGAACAACCAAGCAAAATCATGGCTGCCGTTGATTTGATGCAATGTTGCATGCAAGGGAAAGTTTTAATTTTACGTGAAAACCGCTATAAACGAACGCGTTCGCAAACACGAGAGCTAGGACACACCTCTTTCGGGGAGATAGGACAAGGACAAGACGTCTGCCCTAATCCAAACGACGAACTATGTGACAACTGCGAAGAACACAACGCTGATCCAAACAACCACCAATGCGAGCCGAAATGTAAGCTCTGCGGAATGCCCCATGAAACGGCGGGTAGAGACTGTCGAAAGAAGCTGAAACCGACCCCGCCACCGTTGAGAGTGAGGCAGCGGTCAAGATCGAGACAGAGAAGATTCTGGTACCAGGTCAGCGTAGTAACTACCAATGACAGCGAGCACATGATCACCATGTCACCATCGCCACAGTCACCGAATGAGACCGAACAGACAAAAATATTCAGATCCAAGTCGGGATCGAGATCGAGGGAAAGAGAACAGAGCATCCCCCGGATACCGGCAATGGGCGTGGAACACGACAACACCCAGCGCAAGGTAAGCTGGGCAACGTCATCACAGGGCAAAATCAAATGTCGAATGAAAATAATGGCGTTCAAACCAAAATACACTCGAGGTAAGAGGAAACGATAATGATTCTCCGAAAACAGAACGATGAATTGAAGCGAGAGCTAGAACAGCAAAAGAAGAAGACACAAGAGAAGGAAGCTAGCACTGAAAAACAGCTCGAATACCTCATGCCGGAAATAGAACAACAACAGAGAGAAAAGGGCCAGCAATTGCAAGAACCATTACCTCGACCTTCATCCTCACCACCACCATCCTCAGCAACACAACCAAAGCCAGCAACACTGTCGAACCAAGCAGTGACAATCCAGAAGGACATCAAGACACTTGAAGACCGCATCAACGCCCGCGTGACCGCCATGACGGAAACCACAATGTCCACGGTAACACAGGTTATGCAAAACACAGTAACCCAGATGATACAGACTGGGTTCCAAACTCTCAAGAGCGAAATGGACAACCAGATTCAGGCCCTACCGAACAAAATAACTCTATCGGGAGAAAGTTTCAGTCAACGCATCCACATGCTAGAAGAAAGAGATAACACTCGCAAGAAGCCTAAGTACCCTGCGAGAGAAACCAAGATCATGAAGACCCGAAGCGAACAAGATGGCGAGGCTAACTAAAGAGAAAGATGACTACAAGCAACAACCACGGCTCAAAATTTGGCAATCGAACTGTCATTCTATCCGAAGAGAAGCAACCCGTGTGCCGAAACACACAAGAAATATTTAACCCCTTAAGATACAACAATACTCTACAGACTTGTAAGGTCCGTTTGAACAATGTATATTTACAACTATAAGAAAAAGCAGCAGACACAGTAATCAGTATTTAAGTCGATTAGATTTGCAGCATAAAGCTAAAGGCTGCACAGCTTCGCCTTTCCTAACGGTAGTGGTTAACACGGTACACTTTAAAAGAAACCCAAAGATATGTGCATAAAGGTATCACTTACCAAAAAACTTTCATCCCGGCAGGCGCGAAAATCTGCGCGAGCAGAGTTCCCGACATCGTTGCAGCGGGATGTCAAGAAATGCCAAATTATGCCGACCTCGCGAAATCTTTATGAAAAGGTATGCTTGAGTACGTCAGCGGTTTGACAGCGCCACTACATTGCTAATAAAGCACAGATCTGAATAACGCGCCCAAGCAATTCCACTGCCAAGCCGTTGTGTCAGAAGCCACCTTTTCAATCTTGCTGCGCTCCCTTTTCTTTGGTGGTCATTTTAGTAGGTGCGAGCCAGCAGCCAAGCTGAGCCGAGAAATTTCTGAAATTGAACGAAACACAGGTTAGCGACAGGAGGCTGTAGGTGTTTCAGTCACCTCAGCTAGCCTTATCAATACTTATCAAGAACAACCAAGCAAAATCATGGCTGCCGTTGATTTGATGCAATGTTGCATGCAAGGGAAAGCTTTAATGTTACGTGAAAACCGCTATAAACGAACGCGTTCGCAAACACGAGAGCTAGGACACACCTCTTGCGGGGAGATAGGACAAGGACAAGACGTCTGCCCTAATCCAAACGACGAACTATGTGACAACTGCGAAGAACACAACGCTGATCCAAACAACCACCAATGCGAGCCGAAATGTAAGCTCTGCGGAATGCCCCATGAAACGGCGGGTAGAGACTGTCGAAAGAAGCTGAAACCGACCCCGCCACCGTTGAGAGTGAGGCAGCGGTCAAGATCGAGACAGAGAAGATTCTGGTACCAGGTCAGCGTAGTAACTACCAATGACAGCGAGCACATGATCACCATGTCACCATCGCCACAGTCACCGAATGAGACCGAACAGACAAAAATATTCAGATCCAAGTCGGGATCGAGATCGAGGGAAAGAGAACAGAGCATCCCCCGGATACCGGCAATGGGCGTGGAACACGACAACACCCAGCGCAAGGTAAGCTGGGCAACGTCATCACAGGGCAAAATCAAATGTCGAATGAAAATAATGGCGTTCAAACCACAGTACACTCGAGGTAAGAGGAAACGATAATGATTCTCCGAAAACAGAACGATGAATTGAAGCGAGAGCTAGAACAGCAAAAGAAGAAGACACAAGAGAAGGAAGCTAGCACTGAAAAACAGCTCGAATACCTCATGCCGGAAATAGAACAACAGAGAGAAAAGGGCCAGCAATTGCAAGCACCATTACCTCGACCTTCATCCTCACCACCACCATCCTCAGCAACACAACCAAAGCCAGCAACACTGTCGAACCAAGCAGTGACAATCCAGAAGGACATCAAGACACTTGAAGACCGCATCAACGCCCGCGTGACCGCCATGACGGAAACCACAATGTCCACGGTAACACAGGTTATGCAAAACACAGTAACCCAGATGATACAGACTGGGTTCCAAACTCTCAAGAGCGAAATGGACAACCAGATTCAGGCCCTACCGAACAAAATAACTCTATCGGGAGAAAGTTTCAGTCAGCGCATCCACATGCTAGAAGAAAGAGATAACACTCGCAAGAAGCCTAAGTACCCTGCGAGAGAAACCAAGATCATGAAGACCCGAAGCGAACAAGATGGCGAGGCTAACTAAAGAGAAAGATGACTACAAGCAACAACCACGGCTCAAATTTTGGCAATCGAACTGTCATTCTATCCGAAGAGAAGCAACCCGTGTGCCGAAACACACAAGAAATATTTTACCCCTTAAGATGCAACAATACTCTACAGACTTGTAAGGTCCGTTTGAACAATGTATATTTACAACTATAAGAAAAAGCAGCAGACACAGTAATCAGTATTTAAGTCGATCAGATTTGCAGCATAAAGCTAAAGGCTGCACAGCTTCGCCTTTCCTAACGGTAGTGGTTAACACGGTACACTTTAAAAGAAACCCAAAGATATGTGCATAAAGGTATCACTTACCAAAAAACTTTCATCCCGGCAAGCGCGAAAATCCGCGCGAGCAGAGTTCCCGACATCGTTGCAGCGGGATGTCAAGAAATGCCAAATTATGCCGACCTCGCGAAATCTTTATGAAAACGTATGCTTCAGTACGTCAGTGGTTTGACAGCGCCACTATATTGCTAATAAAGCACAGATCTGAATAACGCGCCCATGCAATTCCACTGCCAAGCCGTTGTGTCAGAAGCCACCTTTTCAATCTCGCTGCGCTCCCTTTTCTTTGGTGGTCATTTTAGTAGGTGCGAGCCAGCAGCCAAGCTGAGCCGAGAAATTTCTGAAATTGAACGAAACACAGGTTAGCGACAGGAGGCTGCAGGTGTTTCAGTCACCTCAGCTAGCCTTATCAATACTTATCAAGAACAACCAAGCAAAATCATGGCTGCCGTTGATTTGATGCAATGTTGCATGCAAGGGAAAGTTTTAATTTTACGTGAGAACCACTATAAACGAGATAGATCGCAAACATGAGAGCTATCCCACGACTCTGCAGCTGATTATCGTTTGGTAGTTCTGGCACGAGAAAACCCAGAATCTGCTCTGGTTTCATCGAGTACGTGCCAAACAGTCATGCCTACTGCACTATGCGATGCTTCGTGATCGAATGGCAGTTTCGGCACGAGAAAACCCAGAATATGGTCCGGTTTCATCGAGTACGTGCCGAAACACACAAGAAATATTTTACCCCACAAGATGCAACAATACGCTGCAGACTAGTAAGGTGCATTTGAACAATGTATATTTACAACTATAAGAAAAAGCAACAGACACAGTAATCAGTATTTAAGTCGATTAGATTTGCAGCATAAAGCTAAAGGCTGCACAGCTTCGCCTTTCCTAACGGTAGTGGTTAACACGGTACACTTTAAAAGAAACCCAAAGATATGTGCATAAAGGTATCACTTACCAAAAAACTTTCATCCCGGCAGGCGCGAAAATCTGCGCGAGCAGAGTTCCCGACATCGTTGCAGCGGGATGTCAAGAAATGCTAAATTATGCCGACCTCGCGAAATCTTTATGAAAAGGTATGCTTGAGTACGTCAGCGGTTTGACAGCGCCACTACATTGCTAATAAAGCACAGATCTGAATAACGCGCCCAAGCAATTCCACTGCCAAGCCGTTGTGTGAGAAGCCACCTTTTCAATCTTGCTGCGCTCCCTTTTCTTTGGTGGTCATTTTAGTAGGTGCGAGCCAGCAGCCAAGCTGAGCCGAGAAATTTCTGAAATTGAACGAAACACAGGTTAGCGACAGGAGGCTGTAGGTGTTTCAGTCACCTCAGCTAGCCTTATCAATACTTATCAAGAACAACCAAGCAAAATCATGGCTGCCGTTGATTTGATGCAAGGTTGCATGCAAGGGAAAGTTTTAATTTTACGTGAAAACCGCTATAAACGAACGCGTTCGCAAACACGAGAGCTAGGACACACCTCTTGCGGGGAGATAGGACAAGGACAAGACGTCTGCCCTAATCCAAACGACGAACTATGTGACAACTGCGAAGAACACAACGCTGATCCAAACAACCACCAATGCGAGCCGAAATGTAAGCTCTGCGGAATGCCCCATGAAACGGCGGGTAGAGACTGTCGAAAGAAGCTGAAACCGACCCCGCCACCGTTGAGAGTGAGGCAGCGGTCAAGATCGAGACAGAGAAGATTCTGGTACCAGGTCAGCGTAGTAACTACCAATGACAGCGAGCACATGATCACCATGTCACCATCGCCACAGTCACCGAATGAGACCGAACAGACAAAAATATTCAGATCCAAGTCGGGATCGAGATCGAAGGAAAGAGAACAGAGCATCCCCCGGATACCGGCAATGGGCGTGGAACACGACAACACCCAGCGCAAGGTAAGCTGGGCAACGTCATCACAGGGCAAAATCAAATGTCGAATGAAAATAATGGCGTTCAAACCACAATACACTCGAGGTAAGAGGAAACGATAATGATTCTCCGAAAACAGAACGATGAATTGAAGCGAGAGCTAGAACAGCAAAAGAAGAAGACACAAGAGAAGGAAGCTAGCACTGAAAAACAGCTCGAATACCTCATGCCGGAAATAGAACAACAACAGAGAGAAAAGGGCCAGCAATTGCAAGCACCATTACCTCGACCTTCATCCTCACCACCACCATCCTCAGCAACACAACCAAAGCCAGCAACACTGTCGAACCAAGCAGTGACAATCCAGAAGGACATCAAGACACTTGAAGACCGCATCAACGCCCGCGTGACCGCCATGACGGAAACCACAATGTCCACGGTAACACAGGTTATGCAAGACACAGTAACCCAGATGATACAGACTGGGTTCCAAACTCTCAAGAGCGAAATGGACAACCAGATTCAGGCCCTACCGAACAAAATAACTCTATCGGGAGAAAGTTTCAGTCAACGCATCCACATGCTAGAAGAAAGAGATAACACTCGCAAGAAGCCTAAGTACCCTGCGAGAGAAACCAAGATCATGAAGACCCGAAGCGAACAAGATGGCGAGGCTAACTAAAGAGAAAGATGACTACAAGCAACAACCACGGCTCAAATTTTGGCAATCGAACTGTCATTCTATCCGAAGAGAAGCAACCCGTGTGCCGAAACACACAAGAAATATTTTACCCCTTAAGATGCAACAATACTCTACAGACTTGTAAGGTCCGTTTGAACAATGTATATTTACAACTATAAGAAAAAGCAGCAGACACAGTAATCAGTATTTAAGTCGATTAGATTTGCAGCATAAAGCTAAAGGCTGCACAGCTTCGCCTTTCCTAACGGTAGTGGTTAACACGGTACACTTTAAAAGAAACCCAAAGATATGTGCATAAAGGTATCACTTACCAAAAAACTTTCATCCCGGCAGGCGCGAAAATCCGCGCGAGCAGAGTTCCCGACATCGTTGCAGCGGGATGTCAAGAAATGCCAAATTATGCCGACCTCGCGAAATCTTTATGAAAACGTATGCTTCAGTACGTCAGCGGTTTGACAGCGCCACTACATTGCTAATGAAGCACAGATCTGAATAACGCGCCCAAGCAATTCCACTGCCAAGCCGTTGTGTCAGAAGCCACCTTTTCAATCTTGCTGCGCTCCCTTTTCTTTGGTGGTCATTTTAGTAGGTGCGAGCCAGCAGCCAAGCTGAGCCGAGAAATTTCTGAAATTGAACGAAACACAGGTTAGCGACAGGAGGCTGTAGGTGTTTCAGTCACCTCAGCTAGCCTTATCAATACTTATCAAGAACAACCAAGCAAAATCATGGCTGCCGTTGATTTGATGCAATGTTGCATGCAAGGGAAAGCTTTAATGTTACGTGAAAACCGCTATAAACGAACGCGTTCGCAAACACGAGAGCTAGGACACACCTCTTGCGGGGAGATAGGACAAGGACAAGACGTCTGCCCTAATCCAAACGACGAACTATGTGACAACTGCGAAGAACACAACGCTGATCCAAACAACCACCAATGCGAGCCGAAATGTAAGCTCTGCGGAATGCCCCATGAAACGGCGGGTAGAGACTGTCGAAAGAAGCTGAAACCGACCCCGCCACCGTTGAGAGTGAGGCAGCGGTCAAGATCGAGACAGAGAAGATTCTGGTACCAGGTCAGCGTAGTAACTACCAATGACAGCGAGCACATGATCACCATGTCACCATCGCCACAGTCACCGAATGAGACCGAACAGACAAAAATATTCAGATCCAAGTCGGGATCGAGATCGAGGGAAAGAGAACAGAGCATCCCCCGGATACCGGCAATGGGCGTGGAACACGACAACACCCAGCGCAAGGTAAGCTGGGCAACGTCATCACAGGGCAAAATCAAATGTCGAATGAAAATGGCGTTCAAACCACAGTACACTCGAGGTAAGAGGAAACGATAATGATTCTCCGAAAACAGAACGATGAATTGAAGCGAGAGCTAGAACAGCAAAAGAAGAAGACACAAGAGAAGGAAGCTAGCACTGAAAAACAGCTCGAATACCTCATGCCGGAAATAGAACAACAACAGAGAGAAAAGGGCCAGCAATTGCAAGCACCATTACCTCGACCTTCATCCTCACCACCACCATCCTCAGCAACACAACCAAAGCCAGCAACACTGTCGAACCAAGCAGTGACAATCCAGAAGGACATCAAGACACTTGAAGACCGCATCAACGCCCGCGTGACCGCCATGACGGAAACCACAATGTCCACGGTAACACAGGTTATGCAAAACACAGTAACCCAGATGATACAGACTGGGTTCCAAACTCTCAAGAGCGAAATGGACAACCAGATTCAGGCCCTACCGAACAAAATAACTCTATCGGGAGAAAGTTTCAGTCAGCGCATCCACATGCTAGAAGAAAGAGATAACACTCGCAAGAAGCCTAAGTACCCTGCGAGAGAAACCAAGATCATGAAGACCCGAAGCGAACAAGATGGCGAGGCTAACTAAAGAGAAAGATGACTACAAGCAACAACCACGGCTCAAATTTTGGCAATCGAACTGTCATTCTATCCGAAGAGAAGCAACCCGTGTGCCGAAACACACAAGAAATATTTTACCCCTTAAGATGCAACAATACTCTACAGACTTGTAAGGTCCGTTTGAACAATGTATATTTACAACTATAAGAAAAAGCAGCAGACACAGTAATCAGTATTTAAGTCGATCAGATTTGCAGCATAAAGCTAAAGGCTGCACAGCTTCGCCTTTCCTAACGGTAGTGGTTAACACGGTACACTTTAAAAGAAACCCAAAGATATGTGCATAAAGGTATCACTTACCAAAAAACTTTCATCCCGGCAAGCGCGAAAATCCGCGCGAGCAGAGTTCCCGACATCGTTGCAGCGGGATGTCAAGAAATGCCAAATTATGCCGACCTCGCGAAATCTTTATGAAAACGTATGCTTCAGTACGTCAGTGGTTTGACAGCGCCACTATATTGCTAATAAAGCACAGATCTGAATAACGCGCCCATGCAATTCCACTGCCAAGCCGTTGTGTCAGAAGCCACCTTTTCAATCTCGCTGCGCTCCCTTTTCTTTGGTGGTCATTTTAGTAGGTGCGAGCCAGCAGCCAAGCTGAGCCGAGAAATTTCTGAAATTGAACGAAACACAGGTTAGCGACAGGAGGCTGCAGGTGTTTCAGTCACCTCAGCTAGCCTTATCAATACTTATCAAGAACAACCAAGCAAAATCATGGCTGCCGTTGATTTGATGCAATGTTGCATGCAAGGGAAAGTTTTAATTTTACGTGAGAACCACTATAAACGAGATAGATCGCAAACATGAGAGCTATCCCACGACTCTGCAGCTGATTATCGTTTGGTAGTTCTGGCACGAGAAAACCCAGAATCTGCTCTGGTTTCATCGAGTACGTGCCAAACAGTCATGCCTACTGCACTATGCGATGCTTCGTGATCGAATGGCAGTTTCGGCACGAGAAAACCCAGAATATGGTCCGGTTTCATCGAGTACGTGCCGAAACACACAAGAAATATTTTACCCCACAAGATGCAACAATACGCTGCAGACTAGTAAGGTGCATTTGAACAATGTATATTTACAACTATAAGAAAAAGCAACAGACACAGTAATCAGTATTTAAGTCGATTAGATTTGCAGCATAAAGCTAAAGGCTGCACAGCTTCGCCTTTCCTAACGGTAGTGGTTAACACGGTACACTTTAAAAGAAACCCAAAGATATGTGCATAAAGGTATCACTTACCAAAAAACTTTCATCCCGGCAGGCGCGAAAATCTGCGCGAGCAGAGTTCCCGACATCGTTGCAGCGGGATGTCAAGAAATGCTAAATTATGCCGACCTCGCGAAATCTTTATGAAAAGGTATGCTTGAGTACGTCAGCGGTTTGACAGCGCCACTACATTGCTAATAAAGCACAGATCTGAATAACGCGCCCAAGCAATTCCACTGCCAAGCCGTTGTGTGAGAAGCCACCTTTTCAATCTTGCTGCGCTCCCTTTTCTTTGGTGGTCATTTTAGTAGGTGCGAGCCAGCAGCCAAGCTGAGCCGAGAAATTTCTGAAATTGAACGAAACACAGGTTAGCGACAGGAGGCTGTAGGTGTTTCAGTCACCTCAGCTAGCCTTATCAATACTTATCAAGAACAACCAAGCAAAATCATGGCTGCCGTTGATTTGATGCAAGGTTGCATGCAAGGGAAAGTTTTAATTTTACGTGAAAACCGCTATAAACGAACGCGTTCGCAAACACGAGAGCTAGGACACACCTCTTGCGGGGAGATAGGACAAGGACAAGACGTCTGCCCTAATCCAAACGACGAACTATGTGACAACTGCGAAGAACACAACGCTGATCCAAACAACCACCAATGCGAGCCGAAATGTAAGCTCTGCGGAATGCCCCATGAAACGGCGGGTAGAGACTGTCGAAAGAAGCTGAAACCGACCCCGCCACCGTTGAGAGTGAGGCAGCGGTCAAGATCGAGACAGAGAAGATTCTGGTACCAGGTCAGCGTAGTAACTACCAATGACAGCGAGCACATGATCACCATGTCACCATCGCCACAGTCACCGAATGAGACCGAACAGACAAAAATATTCAGATCCAAGTCGGGATCGAGATCGAAGGAAAGAGAACAGAGCATCCCCCGGATACCGGCAATGGGCGTGGAACACGACAACACCCAGCGCAAGGTAAGCTGGGCAACGTCATCACAGGGCAAAATCAAATGTCGAATGAAAATAATGGCGTTCAAACCACAATACACTCGAGGTAAGAGGAAACGATAATGATTCTCCGAAAACAGAACGATGAATTGAAGCGAGAGCTAGAACAGCAAAAGAAGAAGACACAAGAGAAGGAAGCTAGCACTGAAAAACAGCTCGAATACCTCATGCCGGAAATAGAACAACAACAGAGAGAAAAGGGCCAGCAATTGCAAGCACCATTACCTCGACCTTCATCCTCACCACCACCATCCTCAGCAACACAACCAAAGCCAGCAACACTGTCGAACCAAGCAGTGACAATCCAGAAGGACATCAAGACACTTGAAGACCGCATCAACGCCCGCGTGACCGCCATGACGGAAACCACAATGTCCACGGTAACACAGGTTATGCAAGACACAGTAACCCAGATGATACAGACTGGGTTCCAAACTCTCAAGAGCGAAATGGACAACCAGATTCAGGCCCTACCGAACAAAATAACTCTATCGGGAGAAAGTTTCAGTCAACGCATCCACATGCTAGAAGAAAGAGATAACACTCGCAAGAAGCCTAAGTACCCTGCGAGAGAAACCAAGATCATGAAGACCCGAAGCGAACAAGATGGCGAGGCTAACTAAAGAGAAAGATGACTACAAGCAACAACCACGGCTCAAATTTTGGCAATCGAACTGTCATTCTATCCGAAGAGAAGCAACCCGTGTGCCGAAACACACAAGAAATATTTTACCCCTTAAGATGCAACAATACTCTACAGACTTGTAAGGTCCGTTTGAACAATGTATATTTACAACTATAAGAAAAAGCAGCAGACACAGTAATCAGTATTTAAGTCGATTAGATTTGCAGCATAAAGCTAAAGGCTGCACAGCTTCGCCTTTCCTAACGGTAGTGGTTAACACGGTACACTTTAAAAGAAACCCAAAGATATGTGCATAAAGGTATCACTTACCAAAAAACTTTCATCCCGGCAGGCGCGAAAATCCGCGCGAGCAGAGTTCCCGACATCGTTGCAGCGGGATGTCAAGAAATGCCAAATTATGCCGACCTCGCGAAATCTTTATGAAAACGTATGCTTCAGTACGTCAGTGGTTTGACAGCGCCACTATATTGCTAATAAAGCACAGATCTGAATAACGCGCCCATGCAATTCCACTGCCAAGCCGTTGTGTCAGAAGCCACCTTTTCAATCTCGCTGCGCTCCCTTTTCTTTGGTGGTCATTTTAGTAGGTGCGAGCCAGCAGCCAAGCTGAGCCGAGAAATTTCTGAAATTGAACGAAACACAGGTTAGCGACAGGAGGCTGCAGGTGTTTCAGTCACCTCAGCTAGCCTTATCAATACTTATCAAGAACAACCAAGCAAAATCATGGCTGCCGTTGATTTGATGCAATGTTGCATGCAAGGGAAAGTTTTAATTTTACGTGAAAACCGCTATAAACGAACGCGTTCGCAAACACGAGAGCTAGGACACACCTCTTGCGGGGAGATAGGACAAGGACAAGACGTCTGCCCTAATCCAAACGACGAACTATGTGACAACTGCGAAGAACACAACGCTGATCCAAACAACCACCAATGCAAGCCGAAATGTAAGCTCTGCGGAATGCCCCATGAAACGGCGGGTAGAGACTGTCGAAAGAAGCTGAAACCGACCCCGCCACCGTTGAGAGTGAGGCAGCGGTCAAGATCGAGACAGAGAAGATTCTGGTACCAGGTCAGCGTAGTAACTACCAATGACAGCGAGCACATGATCACCATGTCACCATCGCCACAGTCACCGAATGAGACCGAACAGACAAAAATATTCAGATCCAAGTCGGGATCGAGATCGAGGGAAAGAGAACAGAGCATCCCCCGGATACCGGCAATGGGCGTGGAACACGACAACACCCAGCGCAAGGTAAGCTGGGCAACGTCATCACAGGGCAAAATCAAATGTCGAATGAAAATAATGGCGTTCAAACCACAGTACACTCGAGGTAAGAGGAAACGATAATGATTCTCCGAAAACAGAACGATGAATTGAAGCGAGAGCTAGAACAGCAAAAGAAGAAGACACAAGAGAAGGAAGCTAGCACTGAAAAACAGCTCGAATACCTCATGCCGGAAATAGAACAACAACAGAGAGAAAAGGGCCAGCAATTGCAAGCACCATTACCTCGACCTTCATCCTCACCACCACCATCCTCAGCAACACAACCAAAGCCAGCAACACTGTCGAACCAAGCAGTGACAATCCAGAAGGACATCAAGACACTTGAAGACCGCATCAACGCCCGCGTGACCGCCATGACGGAAACCACAATGTCCACGGTAACACAGGTTATGCAAGACACAGTAACCCAGATGATACAGACTGGGTTCCAAACTCTCAAGAGCGAAATGGACAACCAGATTCAGGCCCTACCGAACAAAATAACTCTATCGGGAGAAAGTTTCAGTCAACGCATCCACATGCTAGAAGAAAGAGATAACACTCGCAAGAAGCCTAAGTACCCTGCGAGAGAAACCAAGATCATGAAGACCCGAAGCGAACAAGATGGCGAGGCTAACTAAAGAGAAAGATGACTACAAGCAACAACCACGGCTCAAAATTTGGCAATCGAACTGTCATTCTATCCGAAGAGAAGCAACCCGTGTGCCGAAACACACAAGAAATATTTTACCCCTTAAGATGCAACAATACTCTACAGACTTGTAAGGTCCGTTTGAACAATGTATATTTACAACTATAAGAAAAAGCAGCAGACACAGTAATCAGTATTTAAGTCGATTAGATTTGCAGCATAAAGCTAAAGGCTGCACAGCTTCGCCTTTCCTAACGGTAGTGGTTAACACGGTACACTTTAAAAGAAACCCAAAGATATGTGCATAAAGGTATCACTTACCAAAAAACTTTCATCCCGGCAGGCGCGAAAATCCGCGCGAGCAGAGTTCCCGACATCGTTGCAGCGGGATGTCAAGAAATGCCAAATTATGCCGACCTCGCGAAATCTTTATGAAAACGTATGCTTCAGTACGTCAGTGGTTTGACAGCGCCACTATATTGCTAATAAAGCACAGATCTGAATAACGCGCCCATGCAATTCCACTGCCAAGCCGTTGTGTCAGAAGCCACCTTTTCAATCTCGCTGCGCTCCCTTTTCTTTGGTGGTCATTTTAGTAGGTGCGAGCCAGCAGCCAAGCTGAGCCGAGAAATTTCTGAAATTGAACGAAACACAGGTTAGCGACAGGAGGCTGCAGGTGTTTCAGTCACCTCAGCTAGCCTTATCAATACTTATCAAGAACAACCAAGCAAAATCACGGCTGCCGTTGATTTGATGCAATGTTGCATGCAAGGGAAAGTTTTAATTTTACGTGAGAACCACTATAAACGAGATAGATCGCAAACATGAGAGCTATCCCACGACTCTGCAGCTGATTATCGTTTGGTAGTTCTGGCACGAGAAAACCCAGAATCTGCTCTGGTTTCATCGAGTACGTGCCAAACAGTCATGCCTACTGCACTATGCGATGCTTCGTGATCGAATGGCAGTTTCGGCACGAGAAAACCCAGAATATGGTCCGGTTTCATCGAGTACGTGCCGAAACACACAAGAAATATTTTACCCCACAAGATGCAACAATACGCTGCAGACTAGTAAGGTGCATTTGAACAATGTATATTTACAACTATAAGAAAAAGCAACAGACACAGTAATCAGTATTTAAGTCGATTAGATTTGCAGCATAAAGCTAAAGGCTGCACAGCTTCGCCTTTCCTAACGGTAGTGGTTAACACGGTACACTTTAAAAGACACCCAAAGATATGTGCATAAAGGTATCACTTACCAATAAACTTTCATCCCGGCAGGCGCGAAAATCTGCGCGAGCAGAGTTCCCGACATCGTTGCAGCGGGATGTCAAGAAATGCCAAATTATGCCGACCTCGCGAAATCTTTATGAAAAGGTATGCTTGAGTACGTCAGCGGTTTGACAGCGCCACTACATTGCTAATAAAGCACAGATCTGAATAACGCGCCCAAGCAATTCCACTGCCAAGCCGTTGTGTCAGAAGCCACCTTTTCAATCTTGCTGCGCTCCCTTTTCTTTGGTGGTCATTTTAGTAGGTGCGAGCCAGCAGCCAAGCTGAGCCGAGAAATTTCTGAAATTGAACGAAACACAGGTTAGCGACAGGAGGCTGTAGGTGTTTCAGTCACCTCAGCTAGCCTTATCAATACTTATCAAGAACAACCAAGCAAAATCATGGCTGCCGTTGATTTGATGCAATGTTGCATGCAAGGGAAAGTTTTAATTTTACGTGAAAACCGCTATAAACGAACGCGTTCGCAAACACGAGAGCTAGGACACACCTCTTGCGGGGAGATAGGACAAGGACAAGACGTCTGCCCTAATCCAAACGACGAACTATGTGACAACTGCGAAGAACACAACGCTGATCCAAACAACCACCAATGCAAGCCGAAATGTAAGCTCTGCGGAATGCCCCATGAAACGGCGGGTAGAGACTGTCGAAAGAAGCTGAAACCGACCCCGCCACCGTTGAGAGTGAGGCAGCGGTCAAGATCGAGACAGAGAAGATTCTGGTACCAGGTCAGCGTAGTAACTACCAATGACAGCGAGCACATGATCACCATGTCACCATCGCCACAGTCACCGAATGAGACCGAACAGACAAAAATATTCAGATCCAAGTCGGGATCGAGATCGAGGGAAGGAGAACAGAGCATCCCCCGGATACCGGCAATGGGCGTGGAACACGACAACACCCAGCGCAAGGTAAGCTGGGACACGTCATCACAGGGCAAAATCAAATGTCGAATGAAAATAATGGCGTTCAAACCACAATACACTCGAGGTAAGAGGAAACGATAATGATTCTCCGAAAACAGAACGATGAATTGAAGCGAGAGCTAGAACAGCAAAAGAAGAAGACACAAGAGAAGGAAGCTAGCACTGAAAAACAGCTCGAATACCTCATGCCGGAAATAGAACAACAACAGAGAGAAAAGGGCCAGCAATTGCAAGCACCATTACCTCGACCTACATCCTCACCACCACCATCCTCAGCAACACAACCAAAGCCAGCAACACTGTCGAACCAAGCAGTGACAATCCAGAAGGACATCAAGACACTTGAAGACCGCATCAACGCCCGCGTGACCGCCATGACGGAAACCACAATGTCCACGGTAACACAGGTTATGCAAAACACAGTAACCCAGATGATACAGACTGGGTTCCAAACTCTCAAGAGCGAAATGGACAACCAGATTCAGGCCCTACCGAACAAAATAACTCTATCGGGAGAAAGTTTCAGTCAACGCATCCACATGCTAGAAGAAAGAGATAACACTCGCAAGAAGCCTAAGTACCCTGCGAGAGAAACCAAGATCATGAAGACCCGAATCGAACAAGATGGCGAGGCTAACTAAAGAGAAAGATGACTACAAGCAACAACCACGGCTCAAAATTTGGCAATCGAACTGTCATTCTATCCGAAGAGAAGCAACCCGTGTGCCGAAACACACAAGAAATATTTAACCCCTTAAGATACAACAATACTCTACAGACTTGTAAGGTCCGTTTGAACAATGTATATTTACAACTATAAGAAAAAGCAGCAGACACAGTAATCAGTATTTAAGTCGATTAGATTTGCAGCATAAAGCTAAAGGCTGCACAGCTTCGCCTTTCCTAACGGTAGTGGTTAACACGGTACACTTTAAAAGAAACCCAAAGATATGTGCATAAAGGTATCACTTACCAAAAAACTTTCATCCCGGCAGGCGCGAAAATCTGCGCGAGCAGAGTTCCCGACATCGTTGCAGCGGGATGTCAAGAAATGCCAAATTATGCCGACCTCGCGAAATCTTTATGAAAAGGTATGCTTGAGTACGTCAGCGGTTTGACAGCGCCACTACATTGCTAATAAAGCACAGATCTGAATAACGCGCCCAAGCAATTCCACTGCCAAGCCGTTGTGTCAGAAGCCACCTTTTCAATCTTGCTGCGCTCCCTTTTCTTTGGTGGTCATTTTAGTAGGTGCGAGCCAGCAGCCAAGCTGAGCCGAGAAATTTCTGAAATTGAACGAAACACAGGTTAGCGACAGGAGGCTGTAGGTGTTTCAGTCACCTCAGCTAGCCTTATCAATACTTATCAAGAACAACCAAGCAAAATCATGGCTGCCGTTGATTTGATGCAATGTTGCATGCAAGGGAAAGCTTTAATGTTACGTGAAAACCGCTATAAACGAACGCGTTCGCAAACACGAGAGCTAGGACACACCTCTTGCGGGGAGATAGGACAAGGACAAGACGTCTGCCCTAATCCAAACGACGAACTATGTGACAACTGCGAAGAACACAACGCTGATCCAAACAACCACCAATGCGAGCCGAAATGTAAGCTCTGCGGAATGCCCCATGAAACGGCGGGTAGAGACTGTCGAAAGAAGCTGAAACCGACCCCGCCACCGTTGAGAGTGAGGCAGCGGTCAAGATCGAGACAGAGAAGATTCTGGTACCAGGTCAGCGTAGTAACTACCAATGAAAGCGAGCACATGATCACCATGTCACCATCGCCACAGTCACCGAATGAGACCGAACAGACAAAAATATTCAGATCCAAGTCGGGATCGAGATCGAGGGAAAGAGAACAGAGCATCCCCCGGATACCGGCAATGGGCGTGGAACACGACAACACCCAGCGCAAGGTAAGCTGGGCAACGTCATCACAGGGCAAAATCAAATGTCGAATGAAAATAATGGCGTTCAAACCACAGTACACTCGAGGTAAGAGGAAACGATAATGATTCTCCGAAAACAGAACGATGAATTGAAGCGAGAGCTAGAACAGCAAAAGAAGAAGACACAAGAGAAGGAAGCTAGCACTGAAAAACAGCTCGAATACCTCATGCCGGAAATAGAACAACAACAGAGAGAAAAGGGCCAGCAATTGCAAGCACCATTACCTCGACCTTCATCCTCACCACCACCATCCTCAGCAACACAACCAAAGCCAGCAACACTGTCGAACCAAGCAGTGACAATCCAGAAGGACATCAAGACACTTGAAGACCGCATCAACGCCCGCGTGACCGCCATGACGGAAACCACAATGTCCACGGTAACACAGGTTATGCAAAACACAGTAACCCAGATGATACAGACTGGGTTCCAAACTCTCAAGAGCGAAATGGACAACCAGATTCAGGCCCTACCGAACAAAATAACTCTATCGGGAGAAAGTTTCAGTCAACGCATCCACATGCTAGAAGAAAGAGATAACACTCGCAAGAAGCCTAAGTACCCTGCGAGAGAAACCAAGATCATGAAGACCCGAAGCGAACAAGATGGCGAGGCTAACTAAAGAGAAAGATGACTACAAGCAACAACCACGGCTCAAATTTTGGCAATCGAACTGTCATTCTATCCGAAGAGAAGCAACCAGTGTGCCGAAACACACAAGAAATATTTTACCCCTTAAGATGCAACAATACTCTACAGACTTGTAAGGTCCTTTTGAACAATGTATATTTACAACTATAAGAAAAAGCAGCAGACACAGTAATCAGTATTTAAGTCGATTAGATTTGCAGCATAAAGCTAAAGGCTGCACAGCTTCGCCTTTCCTAACGGTAGTGGTTAACACGGTACACTTTAAAAGAAACCCAAAGATATGTGCATAAAGGTATCACTTACCAAAAAACTTTCATCCCGGCAGGCGCGAAAATCCGCGCGAGCAGAGTTCCCGACATCGTTGCAGCGGGATGTCAAGAAATGCCAAATTATGCCGACCTCGCGAAATCTTTATGAAAAGGTATTCTTGAGTACGTCAGCGGTTTGACAGCGCCACTATATTGCTAATAAAGCACAGATCTGAATAACGCGCCCAAGCAATTCCACTGCCAAGCCGTTGTGTCAGAAGCCACCTTTTCAATCTTGCTGCGCTCCCTTTTCTTTGGTGGTCATTTTAGTAGGTGCGAGCCAGCAGCCAAGCTGAGCCGAGAAATTTCTGAAATTGAACGAAACACAGGTTAGCGACAGGAGGCTGCAGGTGTTTCAGTCACCTCAGCTAGCCTTATCAATACTTATCAAGAACAACCAAGCAAAATCATGGCTGCTGTTGATTTGATGCAATGTTGCATGCAAGGGAAAGTTTTAATTTTACGTGAAAACCGCTATAAACGAACGCGTTCGCAAACACGAGAGCTAGGACACACCTCTTGCGGGGAGATAGGACAAGGACAAGACGTCTGCCCTAATCCAAACGACGAACTATGTGACAACTGCGAAGAACACAACGCTGATCCAAACAACCACCAATGCGAGCCGAAATGTAAGCTCTGCGGAATGCCCCATGAAACGGCGGGTAGAGACTGTCGAAAGAAGCTGAAACCGACCCCGCCACCGTTGAGAGTGAGGCAGCGGTCAAGATCGAGACAGAGAAGATTCTGGTACCAGGTCAGCGTAGTAACTACCAATGACAGCGAGCACATGATCACCATGTCACCATCGCCACAGTCACCGAATGAGACCGAACAGACAAAAATATTCAGATCCAAGTCGGGATCGAGATCGAGGGAAAGAGAACAGAGCATCCCCCGGATACCGGCAATGGGCGTGGAACACGACAACACCCAGCGCAAGGTAAGCTGGGCAACGTCATCACAGGGCAAAATCAAATGTCGAATGAAAATAATGGCGTTCAAACCACAGTACACTCGAGGTAAGAGGAAACGATAATGATTCTCCGAAAACAGAACGATGAATTGAAGCGAGAGCTAGAACAGCAAAAGAAGAAGACACAAGAGAAGGAAGCTAGCACTGAAAAACAGCTCGAATACCTCATGCCGGAAATAGAACAACAACAGAGAGAAAAGGGCCAGCAATTGCAAGCACCATTACCTCGACCTTCATCCTCACCACCACCATCCTCAGCAACACAACCAAAGCCAGCAACACTGTCGAACCAAGCAGTGACAATCCAGAAGGACATCAAGACACTTGAAGACCGCATCAACGCCCGCGTGACCGCCATGACGGAAACCACAATGTCCACGGTAACACAGGTTATGCAAAACACAGTAACCCAGATGATACAGACTGGGTTCCAAACTCTCAAGAGCGAAATGGACAACCAGATTCAGGCCCTACCGAACAAAATAACTCTATCGGGAGAAAGTTTCAGTCAACGCATCCACATGCTAGAAGAAAGAGATAACACTCGCAAGAAGCCTAAGTACCCTGCGAGAGAAACCAAGATCATGAAGACCCGAAGCGAACAAGATGGCGAGGCTAACTAAAGAGAAAGATGACTACAAGCAACAACCACGGCTCAAAATTTGGCAATCGAACTGTCATTCTATCCGAAGAGAAGCAACCCGTGTGCCGAAACACACAAGAAATATTTTACCCCTTAAGATGCAACAATACTCTACAGACTTGTAAGGTCCGTTTGAACAATGTATATTTACAACTATAAGAAAAAGCAGCAGACACAGTAATCAGTATTTAAGTCGATTAGATTTGCAGCATAAAGCTAAAGGCTGCACAGCTTCGCCTTTCCTAACGGTAGTGGTTAACACGGTACACTTTAAAAGAAACCCAAAGATATGTGCATAAAGGTATCACTTACCAAAAAACTTTCATCCCGGCAGGCGCGAAAATCCGCGCGAGCAGAGTTCCCGACATCGTTGCAGCGGGATGTCAAGAAATGCCAAATTATGCCGACCTCGCGAAATCTTTATGAAAACGTATGCTTCAGTACGTCAGTGGTTTGACAGCGCCACTATATTGCTAATATAGCACAGATCTGAATAACGCGCCCATGCAATTCCACTGCCAAGCCGTTGTGTCAGAAGCCACCTTTTCAATCTCGCTGCGCTCCCTTTTCTTTGGTGGTCATTTTAGTAGGTGCGAGCCAGCAGCCAAGCTGAGCCGAGAAATTTCTGAAATTGAACGAAACACAGGTTAGCGACAGGAGGCTGTAGGTGTTTCAGTCACCTCAGCTAGCCTTATCAATACTTATCAAGAACAACCAAGCAAAATCATGGCTGCCGTTGATTTGATGCAATGTTGCATGCAAGGGAAAGTTTTAATTTTACGTGAAAACCGCTATAAACGAACGCGTTCGCAAACACGAGAGCTAGGACACACCTCTTGCGGGGAGATAGGACAAGGACAAGACGTCTGCCCTAATCCAAACGACGAACTATGTGACAACTGCGAAGAACACAACGCTGATCCAAACAACCACCAATGCGAGCCGAAATGTAAGCTCTGCGGAATGCCCCATTAAACGGCGGGTAGACTGTCGAAAGAAGCTGAAACCGACCCCGCCACCGTTGAGAGTGAGGCAGCGGTCAAGATCGAGACAGAGAAGATTCTGGTACCAGGTCAGCGTAGTAACTACCAATGACAGCGAGCACATGATCACCATGTCACCATCGCCACAGTCACCGAATGAGACCGAACAGACAAAAATATTCAGATCCAAGTCGGGATCGAGATCGAGGGAAAGAGAACAGAGCATCCCCCGGATACCGGCAACGGGCGTGGAACACGACAACACCCAGCGCAAGGTAAGCTGGGCAACGTCATCACAGGGCAAAATCAAACGTCGAATGAAAATAATGGCGTTCAAACCACAGTACACTCGAGGTAAGAGGAAACGATAATGATTCTCCGAAAACAGAACGATGAATTGAAGCGAGAGCTAGAACAGCAAAAGAAGAAGACACAAGAGAAGGAAGCTAGCACTGAAAAACAGCTCGAATACCTCATGCCGGAAATAGAACAACAACAGAGAGAAAAGGGCCAGCAATTGCAAGCACCATTACCTCGACCTTCATCCTCACCACCACCATCCTCAGCAACACAACCAAAGCCAGCAACACTGTCGAACCAAGCAGTGACAATCCAGAAGGACATCAAGACACTTGAAGACCGCATCAACGCCCGCGTGACCGCCATGACGGAAACCACAATGTCCACGGTAACACAGGTTATGCAAAACACAGTAACCCAGATGATACAGACTGGGTTCCAAACTCTCAAGAGCGAAATGGACAACCAGATTCAGGCCCTACCGAACAAAATAACTCTATCGGGAGAAAGTTTCAGTCAACGCATCCACATGCTAGAAGAAAGAGATAACACTCGCAAGAAGCCTAAGTACCCTGCGAGAGAAACCAAGATCATGAAGACCCGAAGCGAACAAGATGGCGAGGCTAACTAAAGAGAAAGATGACTACAAGCAACAACCACGGCTCAAATTTTGGCAATCGAACTGTCATTCTATCCGAAGAGAAGCAACCCGTGTGCCGAAACACACAAGAAATATTTTACCCCTTAAGATGCAACAATACTCTACAGACTTGTAAGGTCCTTTTGAACAATGTATATTTACAACTATAAGAAAAAGCAGCAGACACAGTAATCAGTATTTAAGTCGATTAGATTTGCAGCATAAAGCTAAAGGCTGCACAGCTTCGCCTTTCCTAACGGTAGTGGTTAACACGGTACACTTTAAAAGAAACCCAAAGATATGTGCATAAAGGTATCACTTACCAAAAAACTTTCATCCCGGCAGGCGCGAAAATCCGCGCGAGCAGAGTTCCCGACATCGTTGCAGCGGGATGTCAAGAAATGCCAAATTATGCCGACCTCGCGAAATCTTTATGAAAAGGTATGCTTGAGTACGTCAGCGGTTTGACAGCGCCACTACATTGCTAATAAAGCACAGATCTGAATAACGCGCCCAAGCAATTCTACTGCCAAGCCGTTGTGTCAGAAGCCACCTTTTCAATCTCGCTGCGCTCCCTTTTCTTTGGTGGTCATTTTAGTAGGTGCGAACCAGCAGCCAAGCTGAGCCGAGAAATTTCTGAAATTGAACGAAACACAGGTTAGCGACAGGAGGCTGCAGGTGTTTCAGTCACCTCAGCTAGCCTTATCAATACTTATCAAGAACAACCAAGCAAAATCATGGCTGCCGTTCATTTGATGCAATGTTGCATGCAAGGGACAGTTTTAATTTTACGTGAGAACCACTATAAACGAGATAGATCGCAAACATGAGAGCTATCCCACGACTCTGCAGCTGATTATCGTTTGGTAGTTCTGGCACGAGAAAACCCAGAATCTGCTCTGGTTTCATCGGGTACGTGCCAAACAGTCATGCCTACTGCACTGTGCGATGCTTCGTGATCGAATGGCAGTTTCGGCACGAGAAAACCCAGAATATGGTCCGGTTTCATCGAGTACGTGCCGAAACACACAAGAAATATTTTACCCCAGAAGATGCAACAATACGCTGCAGACTAGTAAGGTGCATTTGAACAATGTATATTTACAACTATAAGAAAAAGCAACAGACACAGTAATCAGTATTTAAGTCGATTAGATTTGCAGCATAAAGCTAAAGGCTGCACAGCTTCGCCTTTCCTAACGGTAGTGGTTAACACGGTACACATTAAAAGAAACCCAAAGATATGTGCATAAAGGTATCACTTACCAAAAAACTTTCATCCCGGCAGGCGCGAAAATCTGCGCGAGCAGAGTTCCCGACATCGTTGCAGCGGGATGTCAAGAAATGCCAAATTATGCCGACCTCGCGAAATCTTTATGAAACGGTATGCTTGAGTACGTCAGCGGTTTGACAGCGCCACTATATTGCTAATAAAGCACAGATCTGAATAACGCGCCCAAGCAATTCCACTGCCAAGCCGTTGTGTCAGAAGCCACCTTTTCAATCTTGCTGCGCTCCCTTTTCTTTGGTGGTCATTTTAGTAGGTGCGAGCCAGCAGCCAAGCTGAGCCGAGAAATTTCTGAAATTGAACGAAACACAGGTTAGCGACAGGAGGCTGCAGGTGTTTCAGTCACCTCAGCTAGCCTTATCAATACTTATCAAGAACAACCAAGCAAAATCATGGCTGCCGTTGATTTGATGCAATGTTGCATGCAACGGAAAGTTTTAATTTTACGTGAAAACCGCTATAACGAACGCGTTCGCAAACATGAGAGCTAGGACACACCTCTTGCGGGGAGATAGGACAGGGACAAAACGTCTGCCCTAATCCAAACGACGAACTATGTGACAACTGCGAAGAACACAACCCTGATCCAAACAACCACCAATGCGAGCCGAAATGTAAGCTCTACGGAATGCCCCATGAAACGGCGGGTAGAGACTGTCGAAAGAAGCTGAAACCGACCCCGCCACCGTTGAGAGTCAGGAAGCGGTCAAGATCGAGACAGAGAAGATTCTGGTACCAGGCCAGCGTAGTAACTACCAACGACAACGAGCACATGATCACCATGTCACCACGCCACAGTCACCGAATGAGACCGAACAGACAAAAAGATTCAGATCCAAGTCGGGATCGAGATCGAGGGAAAGAGAACAGAGCAGCCCCCGGATACCGGCAACGGGCGTGGAACACGACAACACCCAGCGCAAGGTAAGCTGGGCCAACGTCATCACAGGGCAAAATCAAACGTCGAGGGAAAATAATGGCGTTCAAACCACAATACACTCGAGGTAAGAGGGCACGATAATGATTCTACGAAGACAGAACGATGAATTGAAGCGAGAGCTAGAGCAGCAAAAGACGAAGACACAAGAGAAGGAGGCTAGCACTGAAAAACATCCCGAATACCTCATGCGGGAAATAGAACAACAGAGAGAAAAGGGCTAGCAATTGCAAGCACCACTACCGCGACCTTCATCCTCACCACCACCATCCTCAGCAACACAACCAAAGCCAGCAACACTGTCGAACCAAGCAGTGACAATCCAGAAGGACATCAAGACACTTGAAGACCGCATCAACGCCCGCGTGACCGCCATGACGGAAACCACAATGTCCACGGTAACACAGGTTATGCAAAACACAGTAACCCAGATGATACAGACTGGGTTCCAATCTCTCAAGAGCGAAATGGACAACCAGATTCAGGCCCTACCGAACAAAATAACTCTATCGGGAGAAAGTTTCAGTCAACGCATCCACATGCTAGAAGAAAGAGATAACACTCGCAAGAAGCCTAAGTACCCTGCGAGAGAAGCCAAGATCATGAAGACCCTAAGCGAACAAGATGGCGAGGCTAACTAAAGAGAAAGATGACTACAAGCAACACCCACGGCTCAAAATTTGGCAATCTAACTGTCATTCTATCCGAAGTAAGAGAAGCAACCTGTGTACCGAAACACACAAGAAATATTTTAGCCCTTAAGATACACAAAACTCTACAGACTTGTAAGGTCCGTTTGAACAATGTATATTTACAACTATTAGAAAAAGCAGCAGACACAGTACTCAGTATTTAAGTCGATTAGATTTGCAGCATAAAGCTAAAGGCTGCACAGTTTCGGCTTTCCTAACGGTAGTGGTTAACACGGTACACTTTGAAAGAAACCCAAAGATATGTGCATAAAGGTATCACTTACCAAAAAACTTTCATCCTGGCAGGCGCGAAAATCTGCGCGAGCAGAGTTCCCGACATCGTTGCAGCGGGATGTCAAGAAATGCCAAATTATGCCGACCTCGCGAAATCTTTATGAAAACGTATGCTTCAGTACGTCAGTGGTTTGACAGCGCCACTATATTGCTAATAAAGCACAGATCTGAATAACACGCCCATGCAATTCCACTGCCAAGCCGTTGTGTCAGAAGCCACCTTTTCAATCTCGCTGCGCTCCCTTTTCTTTGGTGGTCATTTTAGTAGGTGCGAGCCAGCAGCCAAGCTGAGCCGAGAAATTTCTGAAATTGAACGAAACACAGGTTAGCGACAGGAGGCTGCAGGTGTTTCAGTCACCTCAGCTAGCCTTATCAATACTTATCAAGAACAACCAAGCAAAATCATGGCTGCCGTTGATTTGATGCAATGTTGCATGCAAGGGAAAGTTTTAATTTTACGTGAAAACCGCTATAAACGAACGCGTTCGCAAACATGAGAGCTAGGACACACCTCTTGCGGGGAGATAGGACAAGGACAAGACGTCTGCCCTAATCCAAACGACGAACTATGTGACAACTGCGAAGAACACAACGCTGATCCAAACAACCACCAATGCGAGCCGAAATGTAAGCTCTGCGGAATGCCCCATGAAACGGCGGGTAGAGACTGTCGAAAGAAGCTGAAACCGACCCCGCCACCGTTGAGAGTGAGGCAGCGGTCAAGATCGAGACAGAGAAGATTCTGGTGCCAGGTCAGCGTAGTAACTACCAATGACAGCGAGCACATGATCACCATGTCACCATCGCCACAGTCACCGAATGAGACCGAACAGACAAAAATATTCAGATCCAAGTCGGGATCGAGATCGAGGGAAAGAGAACAGAGCATCCCCCGGATACCGGCAATGGGCGTGGAACACGACAACACCCAGCGCAAGGTAAGCTGGGCAACGTCATCACAGGGCAAAATCAAATGTCGAATGAAAATAATGGCGTTCAAACCACAATACACTCGAGGTAAGAGGAAACGATAATGATTCTCCGAAAACAGAACGATGAATTGAAGCGAGAGCTAGAACAGCAAAAGAAGAAGACACAAGAGAAGGAAGCTAGCACTGAAAAACAGCTCGAATACCTCATGCCGAAAATAGAACAACAACAGAGAGAAAAGGGCCAGCAATTGCAAGCACCATTACCTCGACCTTCATCCTCACCACCACCATCCTCAGCAACACAACCAAAGCCAGCAACACTGTCGAACCAAGCAGTGACAATCCAGAAGGACATCAAGACACTTGAAGACCGCATGAACGCCCGCGTGACCGCCATGACGGAAACCACAATGTCCACGGTAACACAGGTTATGCAAAACACAGTAACCCAGATGATACAGACTGGGTTCCAATCTCTCAAGAGCGAAATGGACAACCAGATTCAGGCCCTACCGAACAAAATAACTCTATCGGGAGAAAGTTTCAGTCAACGCATCCACATGCTAGAAGAAAGAGATAACACTCGCAAGAAGCCTAAGTACCCTGCGAGAGAAACCAAGATCATGAAGACCCGAAGCGAACAAGATGGCGAGGCTAACTAAAGAGAAAGATGACTACAAGCAACAACCACGGCTCAAATTTTGGCAATCTAACTGTCATTCTATCCGAAGTAAGAGAAGCAACCCGTGTGCCGAAACACACAAGAAATATTTTACCCCTTAAGATGCAACAATACTCTACAGACTTGTAAGGTCCGTTTGAACAATGTATATTTACAACTATAAGAAAAAGCAGCAGACACAGTAATCAGTATTTAAGTCGATTAGATTTGCAGCATAAAGCTAAAGGCTGCACAGCTTCGCCTTTCCTAACGGTAGTGGTTAACACGGTACACTTTAAAAGAAACCCAAAGATATGTGCATAAAGGTATCACTTACCAAAAAACTTTCATCCCGGCAGGCGCGAAAATCCGCGCGAGCAGAGTTCCCGACATCGTTGCAGCGGGATGTCAAGAAATGCCAAATTATGCCGACCTCGCGAAATCTTTATGAAAAGGTATGCTTGAGTACGTCAGCGGTTTGACAGCGCCACTACATTGCTAATAAAGCACAGATCTGAATAACGCGCCCAAGCAATTCTACTGCCAAGCCGTTGTGTCAGAAGCCACCTTTTCAATCTCGCTGCGCTCCCTTTTCTTTGGTGGTCATTTTAGTAGGTGCGAACCAGCAGCCAAGCTGAGCCGAGAAATTTCTGAAATTGAACGAAACACAGGTTAGCGACAGGAGGCTGCAGGTGTTTCAGTCACCTCAGCTAGCCTTATCAATACTTATCAAGAACAACCAAGCAAAATCATGGCTGCCGTTCATTTGATGCAATGTTGCATGCAAGGGACAGTTTTAATTTTACGTGAGAACCACTATAAACGAGATAGATCGCAAACATGAGAGCTATCCCACGACTCTGCAGCTGATTATCGTTTGGTAGTTCTGGCACGAGAAAACCCAGAATCTGCTCTGGTTTCATCGGGTACGTGCCAAACAGTCATGCCTACTGCACTGTGCGATGCTTCGTGATCGAATGGCAGTTTCGGCACGAGAAAACCCAGAATATGGTCCGGTTTCATCGAGTACGTGCCGAAACACACAAGAAATATTTTACCCCAGAAGATGCAACAATACGCTGCAGACTAGTAAGGTGCATTTGAACAATGTATATTTACAACTATAAGAAAAAGCAACAGACACAGTAATCAGTATTTAAGTCGATTAGATTTGCAGCATAAAGCTAAAGGCTGCACAGCTTCGCCTTTCCTAACGGTAGTGGTTAACACGGTACACATTAAAAGAAACCCAAAGATATGTGCATAAAGGTATCACTTACCAAAAAACTTTCATCCCGGCAGGCGCGAAAATCTGCGCGAGCAGAGTTCCCGACATCGTTGCAGCGGGATGTCAAGAAATGCCAAATTATGCCGACCTCGCGAAATCTTTATGAAACGGTATGCTTGAGTACGTCAGCGGTTTGACAGCGCCACTATATTGCTAATAAAGCACAGATCTGAATAACGCGCCCAAGCAATTCCACTGCCAAGCCGTTGTGTCAGAAGCCACCTTTTCAATCTTGCTGCGCTCCCTTTTCTTTGGTGGTCATTTTAGTAGGTGCGAGCCAGCAGCCAAGCTGAGCCGAGAAATTTCTGAAATTGAACGAAACACAGGTTAGCGACAGGAGGCTGCAGGTGTTTCAGTCACCTCAGCTAGCCTTATCAATACTTATCAAGAACAACCAAGCAAAATCATGGCTGCCGTTGATTTGATGCAATGTTGCATGCAACGGAAAGTTTTAATTTTACGTGAAAACCGCTATAACGAACGCGTTCGCAAACATGAGAGCTAGGACACACCTCTTGCGGGGAGATAGGACAGGGACAAAACGTCTGCCCTAATCCAAACGACGAACTATGTGACAACTGCGAAGAACACAACCCTGATCCAAACAACCACCAATGCGAGCCGAAATGTAAGCTCTACGGAATGCCCCATGAAACGGCGGGTAGAGACTGTCGAAAGAAGCTGAAACCGACCCCGCCACCGTTGAGAGTCAGGAAGCGGTCAAGATCGAGACAGAGAAGATTCTGGTACCAGGCCAGCGTAGTAACTACCAACGACAACGAGCACATGATCACCATGTCACCACGCCACAGTCACCGAATGAGACCGAACAGACAAAAAGATTCAGATCCAAGTCGGGATCGAGATCGAGGGAAAGAGAACAGAGCAGCCCCCGGATACCGGCAACGGGCGTGGAACACGACAACACCCAGCGCAAGGTAAGCTGGGCCAACGTCATCACAGGGCAAAATCAAACGTCGAGGGAAAATAATGGCGTTCAAACCACAATACACTCGAGGTAAGAGGGCACGATAATGATTCTACGAAGACAGAACGATGAATTGAAGCGAGAGCTAGAGCAGCAAAAGACGAAGACACAAGAGAAGGAGGCTAGCACTGAAAAACATCCCGAATACCTCATGCGGGAAATAGAACAACAGAGAGAAAAGGGCTAGCAATTGCAAGCACCACTACCGCGACCTTCATCCTCACCACCACCATCCTCAGCAACACAACCAAAGCCAGCAACACTGTCGAACCAAGCAGTGACAATCCAGAAGGACATCAAGACACTTGAAGACCGCATCAACGCCCGCGTGACCGCCATGACGGAAACCACAATGTCCACGGTAACACAGGTTATGCAAAACACAGTAACCCAGATGATACAGACTGGGTTCCAATCTCTCAAGAGCGAAATGGACAACCAGATTCAGGCCCTACCGAACAAAATAACTCTATCGGGAGAAAGTTTCAGTCAACGCATCCACATGCTAGAAGAAAGAGATAACACTCGCAAGAAGCCTAAGTACCCTGCGAGAGAAGCCAAGATCATGAAGACCCTAAGCGAACAAGATGGCGAGGCTAACTAAAGAGAAAGATGACTACAAGCAACACCCACGGCTCAAAATTTGGCAATCTAACTGTCATTCTATCCGAAGTAAGAGAAGCAACCTGTGTACCGAAACACACAAGAAATATTTTAGCCCTTAAGATACACAAAACTCTACAGACTTGTAAGGTCCGTTTGAACAATGTATATTTACAACTATTAGAAAAAGCAGCAGACACAGTACTCAGTATTTAAGTCGATTAGATTTGCAGCATAAAGCTAAAGGCTGCACAGCTTCGCCTTTCCTAACGGTAGTGGTTAACACGGTACACTTTAAAAGAAACCCAAAGATATGTGCATAAAGGTATCACTTACCAAAAAACTTTCATCCCGGCAGGCGCGAAAATCCGCGCGAGCAGAGTTCCCGACATCGTTGCAGCGGGATGTCAAGAAATGCCAAATTATGCCGACCTCGCGAAATCTTTATGAAAAGGTATGCTTGAGTACGTCAGCGGTTTGACAGCGCCACTATATTGCTAATAAAGCACAGATCTGAATAACGCGCCCAAGCAATTCCACTGCCAAGCCGTTGTGTCAGAAGCCACCTTTTCAATCTTGCTGCGCTCCCTTTTCTTTGGTGGTCATTTTAGTAGGTGCGAGCCAGCAGCCAAGCTGAGCCGAGAAATTTCTGAAATTGAACGAAACACAGGTTAGCGACAGGAGGCTGCAGGTGTTTCAGTCACCTCAGCTAGCCTTATCAATACTTATCAAGAACAACCAAGCAAAATCATGGCTGCCGTTGATTTGATGCAATGTTGCATGCAAGGGAAAGTTTTAATTTTACGTGAAAACCGCTATAACGAACGCGTTCGCAAACATGAGAGCTAGGACACACCTCTTGCGGGGAGATAGGACAGGGACAAAACGTCTGCCCTAATCCAAACGACGAACTATGTGACAACTGCGAAGAACACAACCCTGATCCAAACAACCACCAATGCGAGCCGAAATGTAAGCTCTACGGAATGCCCCATGAAACGGCGGGTAGAGACTGTCGAAAGAAGCTGAAACCGACCCCGCCACCGTTGAGAGTCAGGAAGCGGTCAAGATCGAGACAGAGAAGATTCTGGTACCAGGCCAGCGTAGTAACTACCAACGACAACGAGCACATGATCACCATGTCACCACGCCACAGTCACCGAATGAGACCGAACAGACAAAAAGATTCAGATCCAAGTCGGGATCGAGATCGAGGGAAAGAGAACAGAGCAGCCCCCGGATACCGGCAACGGGCGTGGAACACGACAACACCCAGCGCAAGGTAAGCTGGGCCAACGTCATCACAGGGCAAAATCAAACGTCGAGGGAAAATAATGGCGTTCAAACCACAATACACTCGAGGTAAGAGGGCACGATAATGATTCTACGAAGACAGAACGATGAATTGAAGCGAGAGCTAGAGCAGCAAAAGACGAAGACACAAGAGAAGGAGGCTAGCACTGAAAAACAGCCCGAATACCTCATGCGGGAAATAGAACAGAGAGAAAAGGGCTAGCAATTGCAAGCACCACTACCGCGACCTTAATCCTCACCACCACCATCCTCAGCAACACAACCAAAGCCAGCAACACTGTCGAACCAAGCAGTGACAATCCAGAAGGACATCAAGACACTTGAAGACCGCATCAACGCCCGCGTGACCGCCATGACGGAAACCACAATGTCCACGGTAACACAGGTTATGCAAAACACAGTAACCCAGATGATACAGACTGGGTTCCAATCTCTCAAGAGCGAAATGGACAACCAGATTCAGGCCCTACCGAACAAAATAACTCTATCGGGAGAAAGTTTCAGTCAACGCATCCACATGCTAGAAGAAAGAGATAACACTCGCAAGAAGCCTAAGTACCCTGCGAGAGAAGCCAAGATCATGAAGACCCTAAGCGAACAAGATGGCGAGGCTAACTAAAGAGAAAGATGACTACAAGCAACACCCACGGCTCAAAATTTGGCAATCTAACTGTCATTCTATCCGAAGTAAGAGAAGCAACCCGTGTGCCGAAACACACAAGAAATATATTAGCCCTTAAGATACAACAATACTCTACAGACTTGTAAGGTCCGTTTGAACAATGTATATTTACAACTATTAGAAAAAGCAGCAGACACAGTACTCAGTATTTAAGTCGATTAGATTTGCAGCATAAAGCTAAAGGCTGCACAGCTTCGCCTTTCCTAACGGTAGTGGTTAACACGGTACACTTTAAAAGAAACCCAAAGATATGTGCATAAAGGTATCACTTACCAAAAAACTTTCATCCCGGCAGGCGCGAAAATCTGCGCGAGCAGAGTTCCCGACATCGTTGCAGCGGGATGTCAAGAAATGCCAAATTATGCCGACCTCGCGAAATCTTTATGAAAAGGTATGCTTGAGTACGTCAGCGGTTTGACAGCGCCACTATATTGCTAATAAAGCACAGATCTGAATAACGCGCCCAAGCAATTCCACTGCCAAGCCGTTGTGTCAGAAGCCACCTTTTCAATCTTGCTGCGCTCCCTTTTCTTTGGTGGTCATTTTAGTAGGTGCGAGCCAGCAGCCAAGCTGAGCCGAGAAATTTCTGAAATTGAACGAAACACAGGTTAGCGACAGGAGGCTGTAGGTGTTTCAGTCACCTCAGCTAGCCTTATCAATACTTATCAAGAACAACCAAGCAAAATCATGGCTGCCGTTGATTTGATGCAATGTTGCATGCAAGGGAAAGTTTTAATTTTACGTGAAAACCGCTATAAACGAACGCGTTCGCAAACACGAGAGCTAGGACACACCTCTTGCGGGGAGATAGGACAAGGACAAGACGTCTGCCCTAATCCAAACGACGAACTATGTGACAACTGCGAAGAACACAACGCTGATCCAAACAACCACCAATGCGAGCCGAAATGTAAGCTCTGCGGAATGCCCTATGAAACGGCGGGTAGAGACTGTCGAAAGAAGCTGAAACCGACCCCGCCACCGTTGAGAGTGAGGCAGCGGTCAAGATCGAGACAGAGAAGATTCTGGTACCAGGTCAGCGTAGTAACTACCAATGACAGCGAGCACATGATCACCATGTCACCATCGCCACAGTCACCGAATGAGACCGAACAGACAAAAATATTCAGATCCAAGTCGGGATCGAGATCGAGGGAAAGAGAACAGAGCATCCCCCGGATACCGGCACTGGGCGTGGAACACGACAACACCCAGCGCAAGGTAAGCTGGGCAACGTCATCACAGGGCCAAATCAAATGTCGAATGAAAATAATGGCGTTCAAACCACAATACACTCGAGGTAAGAGGAAACGATAATGATTCTCCGAAAACAGAACGATGAATTGAAGCGAGAGCTAGAACAGCAAAAGAAGAAGACACAAGAGAAGGAAGCTAGCACTGAAAAACAGCTCGAATACCTCATGCCGAAAATAGAACAACAGAGAGAAAAGGGCCAGCAATTGCAAGCACCATTACCTCGACCTTCATCCTCACCACCACCATCCTCAGCAACACAACCAAAGCCAGCAACACTGTCGAACCAAGCAGTGACAATCCAGAAGGACATCAAGACACTTGAAGACCGCATCAACGCCCGCGTGACCGCTATGACGGAAACCACAATGTCCACGGTAACACAGGTTATGCAAAACACAGTAACCCAGATGATACAGACTGGGTTCCAATCTCTCAAGAGCGAAATGGACAACCAGATTCAGGCCCTACCGAACAAAATAACTCTATCGGGAGAAAGTTTCAGTCAACGCATCCACATGCTACAAGAAAGAGATAACACTCGCAAGAAGCCTAAGTACCCTGCGAGAGAAACCAAGATCATGAAGACCCGAAGCGAACAAGATGGCGAGGCTAACTAAAGAGAAAGATGACTACAAGCAACAACCACGGCTCAAAATTTGGCAATCGAACTGTCATTCTATCCGAAGAGAAGCAACCCGTGTGCCGAAACACACAAGAAATATTTTACCCCTTAAGATGCAACAATACTCTACAGACTTGTAAGGTCCGTTTGAACAATGTATATTTACAACTATAAGAAAAAGCAGCAGACACAGTAATCAGTATTTAAGTCGATTAGATTTGCAGCATAAAGCTAAAGGCTGCACAGCTTCGCCTTTCCTAACGGTAGTGGTTAACACGGTACACTTTAAAAGAAACCCAAAGATATGTGCATAAAGGTATCACTTACCAAAAAACTTTCATCCCGGCAGGCGCGAAAATCCGCGCGAGCAGAGTTCCCGACATCGTTGCAGCGGGATGTCAAGAAATGCCAAATTATGCCGACCTCGCGAAATCTTTATGAAAACGTATGCTTCAGTACGTCAGTGGTTTGACAGCGCCACTATATTGCTAATATAGCACAGATCTGAATAACGCGCCCATGCAATTCCACTGCCAAGCCGTTGTGTCAGAAGCCACCTTTTCAATCTCGCTGCGCTCCCTTTTCTTTGGTGGTCATTTTAGTAGGTGCGAGCCAGCAGCCAAGCTGAGCCGAGAAATTTCTGAAATTGAACGAAACACAGGTTAGCGACAGGAGGCTGCAGGAGTTTCAGTCACCTCAGCTAGCCTTATCAATACTTATCAAGAACAACCAAGCAAAATCATGGCTGCCGTTGATTTGATGCAATGTTGCATGCAAGGGAAAGTTTTAATTTTACGTGAAAACCGCTATAAACGAACGCGTTCGCAAACACGAGAGCTAGGACACACCTCTTGCGGGGAGATAGGACAAGGACAAGACGTCTGCCCTAATCCAAACGACGAACTATGTGACAACTGCGAAGAACACAACGCTGATCCAAACAACCACCAATGCGAGCCGAAATGTAAGCTCTGCGGAATGCCCCATGAAACGGCGGGTAGAGACTGTCGAAAGAAGCTGAAACCGACCCCGCCACCGTTGCGAGTCAGGAAGCGGTCAAGATCGAGACAGAGAAGATTCTGGTACCAGGTCAGCGTAGTAACTACCAATGACAGCGAGCACATGATCACCATGTCACCATCGCCACAGTCACCGAATGAGACCAAACAGACAAAAATATTCAGATCCAAGTCGGGATCGAGATCGAGGGAAAGAGAACAGAGCATCCCCCGGATACCGGCAACGGGCGTGGAACACGACAACACCCAGCGCAAGGTAAGCTGGGCAACGTCATCACAGGGCAAAATCAAACGTCGAATGAAAATAATGGCGTTCAAACCACAATACACTCGAGGTAAGAGGAAACGATAATGATTCTCCGAAAACAGAACGATGAATTGAAGCGAGAGCTAGAACAGCAAAAGAAGAAGACACAAGAGAATGAAGCTAGCACTGAAAAACAGCTCGAATACCTCATGCCGGAAATAGAACAACAACAGAGAGAAAAGGACCAGCAATTGCAAGCACCATTACCTCGACCTTCATCCTCACCACCACCATCCTCAGCAACACAACCAAAGCCAGCAACACTGTCGAACCAAGCAGTGACAATCCAGAAGGACATCAAGACACTTGAAGACCGCATCAACGCCCGCATGACCGCCATGACGGAAACCACAATGTCCACGGTAACACAGGTTATGCAAAACACAGTAACCCAGATGATACAGACTGGGTTCCAAACTCTCAAGAGCGAAATGGACAACCAGATTCAGGCCCTACCGAACAAAATAACTCTATCGGGAGAAAGTTTCAGTCAACGCATCCACATGCTAGAAGAAAGAGATAACACTCGAAAGAAGCCTAAGTACCCTGCGAGAGAAACCAAGATCATGAAGACCCGAAGCGAACAAGATGGCGAGGCTAACTAAAGAGAAAGATGACTACAAGCAACAACCACGGCTCAAAATTTGGCAATCGAACTGTCATTCTATCCGAAGAGAAGCAACCCGTGTGCCGAAACACACAAGAAATATTTAACCCCTTAAGATACAACAATACTCTACAGACTTGTAAGGTCCGTTTGAACAATGTATATTTACAACTATAAGAAAAAGCAGCAGACACAGTAATCAGTATTTAAGTCGATTAGATTTGCAGCATAAAGCTAAAGGCTGCACAGCTTCGCCTTTCCTAACGGTAGTGGTTAACACGGTACACTTTAAAAGAAACCCAAAGATATGTGCATAAAGGTATCACTTACCAAAAAACTTTCATCCCGGCAGGCGCGAAAATCTGCGCGAGCAGAGTTCCCGACATCGTTGCAGCGGGATGTCTAGAAATGCCAAATTATGCCGACCTCGCGAAATCTTTATGAAAAGGTATGCTTGAGTACGTCAGCGGTTTGACAGCGCCACTACATTGCTAATAAAGCACAGATCTGAATAACGCGCCCAAGCAATTCCACTGCCAAGCCGTTGTGTCAGAAGCCACCTTTTCAATCTTGCTGCGCTCCCTTTTCTTTGGTGGTCATTTTAGTAGGTGCGAGCCAGCAGCCAAGCTGAGCCGAGAAATTTCTGAAATTGAACGAAACACAGGTTAGCGACAGGAGGCTGTAGGTGTTTCAGTCACCTCAGCTAGCCTTATCAATACTTATCAAGAACAACCAAGCAAAATCATGGCTGCCGTTGATTTGATGCAATGTTGCATGCAAGGGAAAGTTTTAATTTTACGTGAAAACCGCTATAAACGAACGCGTTCGCAAACACGAGAGCTAGGACACACCTCTTGCGGGGAGATAGGACAAGGACAAGACGTCTGCCCTAATCCAAACGACGAACTATGTGACAACTGCGAAGAACACAACGCTGATCCAAACAACCACCAATGCGAGCCGAAATGTAAGCTCTGCGGAATGCCCCATGAAACGGCGGGTAGACTGTCGAAAGAAGCTGAAACCGACCCCGCCACCGTTGAGAGTGAGGCAGCGGTCAAGATCGAGACAGAGAAGATTCTGGTACCAGGTCAGCGTAGTAACTACCAATGACAGCGAGCACATGATCACCATGTCACCATCGCCACAGTCACCGAATGAGACCGAACAGACAAAAATATTCAGATCCAAGTCGGGATCGAGATCGAGGGAAAGAGAACAGAGCATCCCCCGGATACCGGCAACGGGCGTGGAACACGACAACACCCAGCGCAAGGTAAGCTGGGCAACGTCATCACAGGGCAAAATCAAACGTCGAATGAAAATAATGGCGTTCAAACCACAGTACACTCGAGGTAAGAGGAAACGATAATGATTCTCCGAAAACAGAACGATGAATTGAAGCGAGAGCTAGAACAGCAAAAGAAGAAGACACAAGAGAAGGAAGCTAGCACTGAAAAACAGCTCGAATACCTCATGCCGGAAATAGAACAACAACAGAGAGAAAAGGGCCAGCAATTGCAAGCACCATTACCTCGACCTTCATCCTCACCACCACCATCCTCAGCAACACAACCAAAGCCAGCAACACTGTCGAACCAAGCAGTGACAATCCAGAAGGACATCAAGACACTTGAAGACCGCATCAACGCCCGCGTGACCGCCATGACGGAAACCACAATGTCCACGGTAACACAGGTTATGCAAAACACAGTAACCCAGATGATACAGACTGGGTTCCAAACTCTCAAGAGCGAAATGGACAACCAGATTCAGGCCCTACCGAACAAAATAACTCTATCGGGAGAAAGTTTCAGTCAACGCATCCACATGCTAGAAGAAAGAGATAACACTCGCAAGAAGCCTAAGTACCCTGCGAGAGAAACCAAGATCATGAAGACCCGAAGCGAACAAGATGGCGAGGCTAACTAAAGAGAAAGATGACTACAAGCAACAACCACGGCTCAAATTTTGGCAATCGAACTGTCATTCTATCCGAAGAGAAGCAACCCGTGTGCCGAAACACACAAGAAATATTTTACCCCTTAAGATGCAACAATACTCTACAGACTTGTAAGGTCCTTTTGAACAATGTATATTTACAACTATAAGAAAAAGCAGCAGACACAGTAATCAGTATTTAAGTCGATTAGATTTGCAGCATAAAGCTAAAGGCTGCACAGCTTCGCCTTTCCTAACGGTAGTGGTTAACACGGTACACTTTAAAAGAAACCCAAAGATATGTGCATAAAGGTATCACTTACCAAAAAACTTTCATCCCGGCAGGCGCGAAAATCCGCGCGAGCAGAGTTCCCGACATCGTTGCAGCGGGATGTCAAGAAATGCCAAATTATGCCGACCTCGCGAAATCTTTATGAAAAGGTATGCTTGAGTACGTCAGCGGTTTGACAGCGCCACTACATTGCTAATAAAGCACAGATCTGAATAACGCGCCCAAGCAATTCTACTGCCAAGCCGTTGTGTCAGAAGCCACCTTTTCAATCTCGCTGCGCTCCCTTTTCTTTGGTGGTCATTTTAGTAGGTGCGAGCCAGCAGCCAAGCTGAGCCGAGAAATTTCTGAAATTGAACGAAACACAGGTTAGCGACAGGAGGCTGCAGGTGTTTCAGTCACCTCAGCTAGCCTTATCAATACTTATCAAGAACAACCAAGCAAAATCATGGCTGCCGTTCATTTGATGCAATGTTGCATGCAAGGGACAGTTTTAATTTTACGTGAGAACCGCTATAAACGAGATAGATCGCAAACATGAGAGCTATCCCACGACTCTGCAGCTGATTATCGTTTGGTAGTTCTGGCACGAGAAAACCCAGAATCTGCTCTGGTTTCATCGGGTACGTGCCAAACAGTCATGCCTACTGCACTGTGCGATGCTTCGTGATCGAATGGCAGTTTCGGCACGAGAAAACCCAGAATATGGTCCGGTTTCATCGAGTACGTGCCGAAACACACAAGAAATATTTTACCCCAGAAGATGCAACAATACGCTGCAGACTAGTAAGGTGCATTTGAACAATGTATATTTACAACTATAAGAAAAAGCAACAGACACAGTAATCAGTATTTAAGTCGATTAGATTTGCAGCATAAAGCTAAAGGCTGCACAGCTTCGCCTTTCCTAACGGTAGTGGTTAACACGGTACACTTTAAAAGAAACCCAAAGATATGTGCATAAAGGTATCACTTACCAAAAAACTTTCATCCCGGCAGGCGCGAAAATCTGCGCGAGCAGAGTTCCCGACATCGTTGCAGCGGGATGTCAAGAAATGCCAAATTATGCCGACCTCGCGAAATCTTTATGAAACGGTATGCTTGAGTACGTCAGCGGTTTGACAGCGCCACTATATTGCTAATAAAGCACAGATCTGAATAACGCGCCCAAGCAATTCCACTGCCAAGCCGTTGTGTCAGAAGCCACCTTTTCAATCTTGCTGCGCTCCCTTTTCTTTGGTGGTCATTTTAGTAGGTGCGAGCCAGCAGCCAAGCTGAGCCGAGAAATTTCTGAAATTGAACGAAACACAGGTTAGCGACAGGAGGCTGCAGGTGTTTCAGTCACCTCAGCTAGCCTTATCAATACTTATCAAGAACAACCAAGCAAAATCATGGCTGCCGTTGATTTGATGCAATGTTGCATGCAACGGAAAGTTTTAATTTTACGTGAAAACCGCTATAACGAACGCGTTCGCAAACATGAGAGCTAGGACACACCTCTTGCGGGGAGATAGGACAGGGACAAAACGTCTGCCCTAATCCAAACGACGAACTATGTGACAACTGCGAAGAACACAACCCTGATCCAAACAACCACCAATGCGAGCCGAAATGTAAGCTCTACGGAATGCCCCATGAAACGGCGGGTAGAGACTGTCGAAAGAAGCTGAAACCGACCCCGCCACCGTTGAGAGTCAGGAAGCGGTCAAGATCGAGACAGAGAAGATTCTGGTACCAGGCCAGCGTAGTAACTACCAACGACAACGAGCACATGATCACCATGTCACCACGCCACAGTCACCGAATGAGACCGAACAGACAAAAAGATTCAGATCCAAGTCGGGATCGAGATCGAGGGAAAGAGAACAGAGCAGCCCCCGGATACCGGCAACGGGCGTGGAACACGACAACACCCAGCGCAAGGTAAGCTGGGCCAACGTCATCACAGGGCAAAATCAAACGTCGAGGGAAAATAATGGCGTTCAAACCACAATACACTCGAGGTAAGAGGGCACGATAATGATTCTACGAAGACAGAACGATGAATTGAAGCGAGAGCTAGAGCAGCAAAAGACGAAGACACAAGAGAAGGAGGCTAGCACTGAAAAACATCCCGAATACCTCATGCGGGAAATAGAACAACAGAGAGAAAAGGGCTAGCAATTGCAAGCACCACTACCGCGACCTTCATCCTCACCACCACCATCCTCAGCAACACAACCAAAGCCAGCAACACTGTCGAACCAAGCAGTGACAATCCAGAAGGACATCAAGACACTTGAAGACCGCATCAACGCCCGCGTGACCGCCATGACGGAAACCACAATGTCCACGGTAACACAGGTTATGCAAAACACAGTAACCCAGATGATACAGACTGGGTTCCAATCTCTCAAGAGCGAAATGGACAACCAGATTCAGGCCCTACCGAACAAAATAACTCTATCGGGAGAAAGTTTCAGTCAACGCATCCACATGCTAGAAGAAAGAGATAACACTCGCAAGAAGCCTAAGTACCCTGCGAGAGAAGCCAAGATCATGAAGACCCTAAGCGAACAAGATGGCGAGGCTAACTAAAGAGAAAGATGACTACAAGCAACACCCACGGCTCAAAATTTGGCAATCTAACTGTCATTCTATCCGAAGTAAGAGAAGCAACCTGTGTACCGAAACACACAAGAAATATTTTAGCCCTTAAGATACACAAAACTCTACAGACTTGTAAGGTCCGTTTGAACAATGTATATTTACAACTATTAGAAAAAGCAGCAGACACAGTACTCAGTATTTAAGTCGATTAGATTTGCAGCATAAAGCTAAAGGCTGCACAGTTTCGGCTTTCCTAACGGTAGTGGTTAACACGGTACACTTTGAAAGAAACCCAAAGATATGTGCATAAAGGTATCACTTACCAAAAAACTTTCATCCTGGCAGGCGCGAAAATCTGCGCGAGCAGAGTTCCCGACATCGTTGCAGCGGGATGTCAAGAAATGCCAAATTATGCCGACCTCGCGAAATCTTTATGAAAACGTATGCTTCAGTACGTCAGTGGTTTGACAGCGCCACTATATTGCTAATAAAGCACAGATCTGAATAACACGCCCATGCAATTCCACTGCCAAGCCGTTGTGTCAGAAGCCACCTTTTCAATCTCGCTGCGCTCCCTTTTCTTTGGTGGTCATTTTAGTAGGTGCGAGCCAGCAGCCAAGCTGAGCCGAGAAATTTCTGAAATTGAACGAAACACAGGTTAGCGACAGGAGGCTGCAGGTGTTTCAGTCACCTCAGCTAGCCTTATCAATACTTATCAAGAACAACCAAGCAAAATCATGGCTGCCGTTGATTTGATGCAATGTTGCATGCAAGGGAAAGTTTTAATTTTACGTGAAAACCGCTATAAACGAACGCGTTCGCAAACATGAGAGCTAGGACACACCTCTTGCGGGGAGATAGGACAAGGACAAGACGTCTGCCCTAATCCAAACGACGAACTATGTGACAACTGCGAAGAACACAACGCTGATCCAAACAACCACCAATGCGAGCCGAAATGTAAGCTCTGCGGAATGCCCCATGAAACGGCGGGTAGAGACTGTCGAAAGAAGCTGAAACCGACCCCGCCACCGTTGAGAGTGAGACAGCGGTCAAGATCGAGACAGAGAAGATTCTGGTACCAGGTCAGCGTAGTAACTACCAATGACAGCGAGCACATGATCACCATGTCACCATCGCCACAGTCACCGAATGAGACCGAACAGACAAAAATATTCAGATCCAAGTCGGGATCGAGATCGAGGGAAAGAGAACAGAGCATCCCCCGGATACCGGCAATGGGCGTGGAACACGACAACACCCAGCGCAAGGTAAGCTGGGCAACGTCATCACAGGGCAAAATCAAATGTCGAATGAAAATAATGGCGTTCAAACCACAATACACTCGAGGTAAGAGGAAACGATAATGATTCTCCGAAAACAGAACGATGAATTGAAGCGAGAGCTAGAACAGCAAAAGAAGAAGACACAAGAGAAGGAAGCTAGCACTGAAAAACAGCTCGAATACCTCATGCCGAAAATAGAACAACAACAGAGAGAAAAGGGCCAGCAATTGCAAGCACCATTACCTCGACCTTCATCCTCACCACCACCATCCTCAGCAACACAACCAAAGCCAGCAACACTGTCGAACCAAGCAGTGACAATCCAGAAGGACATCAAGACACTTGAAGACCGCATCAACGCCCGCGTGACCGCCATGACGGAAACCACAATGTCCACGGTAACACAGGTTATGCAAAACACAGTAACCCAGATGATACAGACTGGGTTCCAATCTCTCAAGAGCGAAATGGACAACCAGATTCAGGCCCTACCGAACAAAATAACTCTATCGGGAGAAAGTTTCAGTCAACGCATCCACATGCTAGAAGAAAGAGATAACACTCGCAAGAAGCCTAAGTACCCTGCGAGAGAAACCAAGATCATGAAGACCCGAAGCGAACAAGATGGCGAGGCTAACTAAAGAGAAAGATGACTACAAGCAACAACCACGGCTCAAATTTTGGCAATCTAACTGTCATTCTATCCGAAGTAAGAGAAGCAACCCGTGTGCCGAAACACACAAGAAATATTTTACCCCTTAAGATGCAACAATACTCTACAGACTTGTAAGGTCCGTTTGAACAATGTATATTTACAACTATAAGAAAAAGCAGCAGACACAGTAATCAGTATTTAAGTCGATTAGATTTGCAGCATAAAGCTAAAGGCTGCACAGCTTCGCCTTTCCTAACGGTAGTGGTTAACACGGTACACTTTAAAAGAAACCCAAAGATATGTGCATAAAGGTATCACTTACCAAAAAACTTTCATCCCGGCAGGCGCGAAAATCCGCGCGAGCAGAGTTCCCGACATCGTTGCAGCGGGATGTCAAGAAATGCCAAATTATGCCGACCTCGCGAAATCTTTATGAAAAAGTATGCTTGAGTACGTCAGCGGTTTGACAGCGCCACTATATTGCTAATAAAGCACAGATCTGAATAACGCGCCCAAGCAATTCCACTGCCAAGCCGTTGTGTCAGAAGCCACCTTTTCAATCTTGCTGCGCTCCCTTTTCTTTGGTGGTCATTTTAGTAGGTGCGAGCCAGCAGCCAAGCTGAGCCGAGAAATTTCTGAAATTGAACGAAACACAGGTTAGCGACAGGAGGCTGCAGGTGTTTCAGTCACCTCAGCTAGCCTTATCAATACTTATCAAGAACAACCAAGCAAAATCATGGCTGCCGTTGATTTGATGCAATGTTGCATGCAAGGGAAAGTTTTAATTTTACGTGAAAACCGCTATAACGAACGCGTTCGCAAACATGAGAGCTAGGACACACCTCTTGCGGGGAGATAGGACAGGGACAAAACGTCTGCCCTAATCCAAACGACGAACTATGTGACAACTGCGAAGAACACAACCCTGATCCAAACAACCACCAATGCGAGCCGAAATGTAAGCTCTACGGAATGCCCCATGAAACGGCGGGTAGAGACTGTCGAAAGAAGCTGAAACCGACCCCGCCACCGTTGAGAGTCAGGAAGCGGTCAAGATCGAGACAGAGAAGATTCTGGTACCAGGCCAGCGTAGTAACTACCAACGACAACGAGCACATGATCACCATGTCACCACGCCACAGTCACCGAATGAGACCGAACAGACAAAAAGATTCAGATCCAAGTCGGGATCGAGATCGAGGGAAAGAGAACAGAGCAGCCCCCGGATACCGGCAACGGGCGTGGAACACGACAACACCCAGCGCAAGGTAAGCTGGGCCAACGTCATCACAGGGCAAAATCAAACGTCGAGGGAAAATAATGGCGTTCAAACCACAATACACTCGAGGTAAGAGGGCACGATAATGATTCTACGAAGACAGAACGATGAATTGAAGCGAGAGCTAGAGCAGCAAAAGACGAAGACACAAGAGAAGGAGGCTAGCACTGAAAAACAGCCCGAATACCTCATGCGGGAAATAGAACAGAGAGAAAAGGGCTAGCAATTGCAAGCACCACTACCGCGACCTTAATCCTCACCACCACCATCCTCAGCAACACAACCAAAGCCAGCAACACTGTCGAACCAAGCAGTGACAATCCAGAAGGACATCAAGACACTTGAAGACCGCATCAACGCCCGCGTGACCGCCATGACGGAAACCACAATGTCCACGGTAACACAGGTTATGCAAAACACAGTAACCCAGATGATACAGACTGGGTTCCAATCTCTCAAGAGCGAAATGGACAACCAGATTCAGGCCCTACCGAACAAAATAACTCTATCGGGAGAAAGTTTCAGTCAACGCATCCACATGCTAGAAGAAAGAGATAACACTCGCAAGAAGCCTAAGTACCCTGCGAGAGAAGCCAAGATCATGAAGACCCTAAGCGAACAAGATGGCGAGGCTAACTAAAGAGAAAGATGACTACAAGCAACACCCACGGCTCAAAATTTGGCAATCTAACTGTCATTCTATCCGAAGTAAGAGAAGCAACCCGTGTGCCGAAACACACAAGAAATATATTAGCCCTTAAGATACAACAATACTCTACAGACTTGTAAGGTCCGTTTGAACAATGTATATTTACAACTATTAGAAAAAGCAGCAGACACAGTACTCAGTATTTAAGTCGATTAGATTTGCAGCATAAAGCTAAAGGCTGCACAGCTTCGCCTTTCCTAACGGTAGTGGTTAACACGGTACACTTTAAAAGAAACCCAAAGATATGTGCATAAAGGTATCACTTACCAAAAAACTTTCATCCCGGCAGGCGCGAAAATCTGCGCGAGCAGAGTTCCCGACATCGTTGCAGCGGGATGTCAAGAAATGCCAAATTATGCCGACCTCGCGAAATCTTTATGAAAAGGTATGCTTGAGTACGTCAGCGGTTTGACAGCGCCACTATATTGCTAATAAAGCACAGATCTGAATAACGCGCCCAAGCAATTCCACTGCCAAGCCGTTGTGTCAGAAGCCACCTTTTCAATCTTGCTGCGCTCCCTTTTCTTTGGTGGTCATTTTAGTAGGTGCGACCCAGCAGCCAAGCTGAGCCGAGAAATTTCTGAAATTGAACGAAACACAGGTTAGCGACAGGAGGCTGTAGGTGTTTCAGTCACCTCAGCTAGCCTTATCAATACTTATCAAGAACAACCAAGCAAAATCATGGCTGCCGTTGATTTGATGCAATGTTGCATGCAAGGGAAAGTTTTAATTTTACGTGAAAACCGCTATAAACGAACGCGTTCGCAAACACGAGAGCTAGGACACACCTCTTGCGGGGAGATAGGACAAGGACAAGACGTCTGCCCTAATCCAAACGACGAACTATGTGACAACTGCGAAGAACACAACGCTGATCCAAACAACCACCAATGCGAGCCGAAATGTAAGCTCTGCGGAATGCCCTATGAAACGGCGGGTAGAGACTGTCGAAAGAAGCTGAAACCGACCCCGCCACCGTTGAGAGTGAGGCAGCGGTCAAGATCGAGACAGAGAAGATTCTGGTACCAGGTCAGCGTAGTAACTACCAATGACAGCGAGCACATGATCACCATGTCACCATCGCCACAGTCACCGAATGAGACCGAACAGACAAAAATATTCAGATCCAAGTCGGGATCGAGATCGAGGGAAAGAGAACAGAGCATCCCCCGGATACCGGCACTGGGCGTGGAACACGACAACACCCAGCGCAAGGTAAGCTGGGCAACGTCATCACAGGGCCAAATCAAATGTCGAATGAAAATAATGGCGTTCAAACCACAATACACTCGAGGTAAGAGGAAACGATAATGATTCTCCGAAAACAGAACGATGAATTGAAGCGAGAGCTAGAACAGCAAAAGAAGAAGACACAAGAGAAGGAAGCTAGCACTGAAAAACAGCTCGAATACCTCATGCCGAAAATAGAACAACAGAGAGAAAAGGGCCAGCAATTGCAAGCACCATTACCTCGACCTTCATCCTCACCACCACCATCCTCAGCAACACAACCAAAGCCAGCAACACTGTCGAACCAAGCAGTGACAATCCAGAAGGACATCAAGACACTTGAAGACCGCATCAACGCCCGCGTGACCGCCATGACGGAAACCACAATGTCCACGGTAACACAGGTTATGCAAAACACAGTAACCCAGATGATACAGACTGGGTTCCAATCTCTCAAGAGCGAAATGGACAACCAGATTCAGGCCCTACCGAACAAAATAACTCTATCGGGAGAAAGTTTCAGTCAACGCATCCACATGCTAGAAGAAAGAGATAACACTCGCAAGAAGCCTAAGTACCCTGCGAGAGAAACCAAGATCATGAAGACCCGAAGCGAACAAGATGGCGAGGCTAACTAAAGAGAAAGATGACTACAAGCAACAACCACGGCTCAAATTTTGGCAATCTAACTGTCATTCTATCCGAAGTAAGAGAAGCAACCCGTGTGCCGAAACACACAAGAAATATTTTACCCCTTAAGATGCAACAATACTCTACAGACTTGTAAGGTCCGTTTGAACAATGTATATTTACAACTATAAGAAAAAGCAGCAGACACAGTAATCAGTATTTAAGTCGATTAGATTTGCAGCATAAAGCTAAAGGCTGCACAGCTTCGCCTTTCCTAACGGTAGTGGTTAACACGGTACACTTTAAAAGAAACCCAAAGATATGTGCATAAAGGTATCACTTACCAAAAAACTTTCATCCCGGCAGGCGCGAAAATCCGCGCGAGCAGAGTTCCCGACATCGTTGCAGCGGGATGTCAAGAAATGCCAAATTATGCCGACCTCGCGAAATCTTTATGAAAAGGTATGCTTGAGTACGTCAGCGGTTTGACAGCGCCACTATATTGCTAATAAAGCACAGATCTGAATAACGCGCCCAAGCAATTCCACTGCCAAGCCGTTGTGTCAGAAGCCACCTTTTCAATCTTGCTGCGCTCCCTTTTCTTTGGTGGTCATTTTAGTAGGTGCGAGCCAGCAGCCAAGCTGAGCCGAGAAATTTCTGAAATTGAACGAAACACAGGTTAGCGACAGGAGGCTGCAGGTGTTTCAGTCACCTCAGCTAGCCTTATCAATACTTATCAAGAACAACCAAGCAAAATCATGGCTGCCGTTGATTTGATGCAATGTTGCATGCAAGGGAAAGTTTTAATTTTACGTGAAAACCGCTATAACGAACGCGTTCGCAAACATGAGAGCTAGGACACACCTCTTGCGGGGAGATAGGACAGGGACAAAACGTCTGCCCTAATCCAAACGACGAACTATGTGACAACTGCGAAGAACACAACCCTGATCCAAACAACCACCAATGCGAGCCGAAATGTAAGCTCTACGGAATGCCCCATGAAACGGCGGGTAGAGACTGTCGAAAGAAGCTGAAACCGACCCCGCCACCGTTGAGAGTCAGGAAGCGGTCAAGATCGAGACAGAGAAGATTCTGGTACCAGGCCAGCGTAGTAACTACCAACGACAACGAGCACATGATCACCATGTCACCACGCCACAGTCACCGAATGAGACCGAACAGACAAAAAGATTCAGATCCAAGTCGGGATCGAGATCGAGGGAAAGAGAACAGAGCAGCCCCCGGATACCGGCAACGGGCGTGGAACACGACAACACCCAGCGCAAGGTAAGCTGGGCCAACGTCATCACAGGGCAAAATCAAACGTCGAGGGAAAATAATGGCGTTCAAACCACAATACACTCGAGGTAAGAGGGCACGATAATGATTCTACGAAGACAGAACGATGAATTGAAGCGAGAGCTAGAGCAGCAAAAGACGAAGACACAAGAGAAGGAGGCTAGCACTGAAAAACAGCCCGAATACCTCATGCGGGAAATAGAACAGAGAGAAAAGGGCTAGCAATTGCAAGCACCACTACCGCGACCTTAATCCTCACCACCACCATCCTCAGCAACACAACCAAAGCCAGCAACACTGTCGAACCAAGCAGTGACAATCCAGAAGGACATCAAGACACTTGAAGACCGCATCAACGCCCGCGTGACCGCCATGACGGAAACCACAATGTCCACGGTAACACAGGTTATGCAAAACACAGTAACCCAGATGATACAGACTGGGTTCCAATCTCTCAAGAGCGAAATGGACAACCAGATTCAGGCCCTACCGAACAAAATAACTCTATCGGGAGAAAGTTTCAGTCAACGCATCCACATGCTAGAAGAAAGAGATAACACTCGCAAGAAGCCTAAGTACCCTGCGAGAGAAGCCAAGATCATGAAGACCCTAAGCGAACAAGATGGCGAGGCTAACTAAAGAGAAAGATGACTACAAGCAACACCCACGGCTCAAAATTTGGCAATCTAACTGTCATTCTATCCGAAGTAAGAGAAGCAACCCGTGTGCCGAAACACACAAGAAATATATTAGCCCTTAAGATACAACAATACTCTACAGACTTGTAAGGTCCGTTTGAACAATGTATATTTACAACTATAAGAAAAAGCAGCAGACACAGTAATCAGTATTTAAGTCGATTAGATTTGCAGCATAAAGCTAAAGGCTGCACAGCTTCGCCTTTCCTAACGGTAGTGGTTAACACGGTACACTTTAAGAGAAACCCAAAGATATGTGCATAAAGGTACCACTTACCAAAAAACTTTCATCCCGGCAGGCGCGAAAATCTGCGCGAGCAGAGTTCCCGACATCGTTGCAGCGGGATGTCAAGAAATGCCAAATTATGCCGACCTCGCGAAATCTTTATGAAAAGGTATGCTTGAGTACGTCAGCGGTTTGACAGCGCCACTATATTGCTAATAAAGCACAGATCTGAATAACGCGCCCAAGCAATTCCACTGCCAAGCCGTTGTGTCAGAAGCCACCTTTTCAATCTTGCTGCGCTCCCTTTTCTTTGGTGGTCATTTTAGTAGGTGCGAGCCAGCAGCCAAGCTGAGCCGAGAAATTTCTGAAATTGAACGAAACACAGGTTAGCGACAGGAGGCTGTAGGTGTTTCAGTCACCTCAGCTAGCCTTATCAATACTTATCAAGAACAACCAAGCAAAATCATGGCTGCCGTTGATTTGATGCAATGTTGCATGCAAGGGAAAGTTTTAATTTTACGTGAAAACCGCTATAAACGAACGCGTTCGCAAACACGAGAGCTAGGACACACCTCTTGCGGGGAGATAGGACAAGGACAAGACGTCTCCCTAATCCAAACGACGAACTATGTGACAACTGCGAAGAACACAACGCTGATCCAAACAACCACCAATGCGAGCCGAAATGTAAGCTCTGCGGAATGCCCTATGAAACGGCGGGTAGAGACTGTCGAAAGAAGCTGAAACCGACCCCGCCACCGTTGAGAGTGAGGCAGCGGTCAAGATCGAGACAGAGAAGATTCTGGTACCAGGTCAGCGTAGTAACTACCAATGACAGCGAGCACATGATCACCATGTCACCATCGCCACAGTCACCGAATGAGACCGAACAGACAAAAATATTCAGATCCAAGTCGGGATCGAGATCGAGGGAAAGAGAACAGAGCATCCCCCGGATACCGGCACTGGGCGTGGAACACGACAACACCCAGCGCAAGGTAAGCTGGGCAACGTCATCACAGGGCCAAATCAAACGTCGAATGAAAATAATGGCGTTCAAACCACAATACACTCGAGGTAAGAGGAAACGATAATGATTCTCCGAAAACAGAACGATGAATTGAAGCGAGAGCTAGAACAGCAAAAGAAGAAGACACAAGAGAAGGAAGCTAGCACTGAAAAACAGCTCGAATACCTCATGCCGGAAATAGAACAACAACAGAGAGAAAAGGGCCAGCAATTGCAAGCACCATTACCTCGACCTTCATCCTCACCACCACCATCCTCAGCAACACAACCAAAGCCAGCAACACTGTCGAACCAAGCAGTGACAATCCAGAAGGACATCAAGACACTTGAAGACCGCATCAACGCCCGCGTGACCGCCATGACGGAAACCACAATGTCCACGGTAACACAGGTTATGCAAAACACAGTAACCCATATGATACAGACTGGGTTCCAATCTCTCAAGAGCGAAATGGACAACCAGATTCAGGCCCTACCGAACAAAATAACTCTATCGGGAGAAAGTTTCAGTCAACGCATCCACATGCTAGAAGAAAGAGATAACACTCGCAAGAAGCCTAAGTACCCTGCGAGAGAAACCAAGATCATGAAGACCCGAAGCGAACAAGATGGCGAGGCTAACTAAAGAGAAAGATGACTACAAGCAACAACCACGGCTCAAATTTTGGCAATCGAACTGTCATTCTATCCGAAGAGAAGCAACCCGTGTGCCGAAACACACAAGAAATATTTTACCCCTTAAGATGCAACAATACTCTACAGACTTGTAAGGTCCGTTTGAACAATGTATATTTACAACTATAAGAAAAAGCAGCAGACACAGTAATCAGTATTTAAGTCGATTAGATTTGCAGCATAAAGCTAAAGGCTGCACAGCTTCGCCTTTCCTAACGGTAGTGGTTAACACGGCACACTTTAAAAGAAACCCAAAGATATGTGCATAAAGGTATCACTTACCAAAAAACTTTCATCCCGGCAGGCGCGAAAATCTGCGCGAGCAGAGTTCCCGACATCGTTGCAGCGGGATGTCAAGAAATGCCAAATTATGCCGACCTCGCGAAATCTTTATGAAAAGGTATGCTTGAGTACGTCAGCGGTTTGACAGCGCCACTATATTGCTAATAAAGCACAGATCTGAATAACGCGCCCAAGCAATTCCACTGCCAAGCCGTTGTGTCAGAAGCCACCTTTTCAATCTTGCTGCGCTCCCTTTTCTTTGGTGGTCATTTTAGTAGGTGCGAGCCAGCAGCCAAGCTGAGCCGAGAAATTTCTGAAATTGAACGAAACACAGGTTAGCGACAGGAGGCTGCAGGTGTTTCAGTCACCTCAGCTAGCCTTATCAATACTTATCAAGAACAACCAAGCAAAATCATGGCTGCCGTTGATTTGATGCAATGTTGCATGCAAGGGAAAGTTTTAATTTTACGTGAAAACCGCTATAACGAACGCGTTCGCAAACATGAGAGCTAGGACACACCTCTTGCGGGGAGATAGGACAGGGACAAAACGTCTGCCCTAATCCAAACGACGAACTATGTGACAACTGCGAAGAACACAACCCTGATCCAAACAACCACCAATGCGAGCCGAAATGTAAGCTCTACGGAATGCCCCATGAAACGGCGGGTAGAGACTGTCGAAAGAAGCTGAAACCGACCCCGCCACCGTTGAGAGTCAGGAAGCGGTCAAGATCGAGACAGAGAAGATTCTGGTACCAGGCCAGCGTAGTAACTACCAACGACAACGAGCACATGATCACCATGTCACCACGCCACAGTCACCGAATGAGACCGAACAGACAAAAAGATTCAGATCCAAGTCGGGATCGAGATCGAGGGAAAGAGAACAGAGCAGCCCCCGGATACCGGCAACGGGCGTGGAACACGACAACACCCAGCGCAAGGTAAGCTGGGCCAACGTCATCACAGGGCAAAATCAAACGTCGAGGGAAAATAATGGCGTTCAAACCACAATACACTCGAGGTAAGAGGGCACGATAATGATTCTACGAAGACAGAACGATGAATTGAAGCGAGAGCTAGAGCAGCAAAAGACGAAGACACAAGAGAAGGAGGCTAGCACTGAAAAACAGCCCGAATACCTCATGCGGGAAATAGAACAGAGAGAAGAGGGCTAGCAATTGCAAGCACCACTACCGCGACCTTAATCCTCACCACCACCATCCTCAGCAACACAACCAAAGCCAGCAACACTGTCGAACCAAGCAGTGACAATCCAGAAGGACATCAAGACACTTGAAGACCGCATCAACGCCCGCGTGACCGCCATGACGGAAACCACAATGTCCACGGTAACACAGGTTATGCAAAACACAGTAACCCAGATGATACAGACTGGGTTCCAATCTCTCAAGAGCGAAATGGACAACCAGATTCAGGCCCTACCGAACAAAATAACTCTATCGGGAGAAAGTTTCAGTCAACGCATCCACATGCTAGAAGAAAGAGATAACACTCGCAAGAAGCCTAAGTACCCTGCGAGAGAAGCCAAGATCATGAAGACCCTAAGCGAACAAGATGGCGAGGCTAACTAAAGAGAAAGATGACTACAAGCAACACCCACGGCTCAAAATTTGGCAATCTAACTGTCATTCTATCCGAAGTAAGAGAAGCAACCCGTGTGCCGAAACACACAAGAAATATATTAGCCCTTAAGATACAACAATACTCTACAGACTTGTAAGGTCCGTTTGAACAATGTATATTTACAACTATAAGAAAAAGCAGCAGACACAGTAATCAGTATTTAAGTCGATTAGATTTGCAGCATAAAGCTAAAGGCTGCACAGCTTCGCCTTTCCTAACGGTAGTGGTTAACACGGTACACTTTAAAAGACACCCAAAGATATGTGCATAAAGGTATCACTTACCAAAAAACTTTCATCCCGGCAGGCGCGAAAATCTGCGCGAGCAGAGTTCCCGACATCGTTGCAGCGGGATGTCAAGAAATGCCAAATTATGCCGACCTCGCGAAATCTTTATGAAAAGGTATGCTTGAGTACGTCAGCGGTTTGACAGCGCCACTACATTGCTAATAAAGCACAGATCTGAATAACGCGCCCAAGCAATTCCACTGCCAAGCCGTTGTGTCAGAAGCCACCTTTTCAATCTTGCTGCGCTCCCTTTTCTTTGGTGGTCATTTTACTAGGTGCGAGCCAGCAGCCAAGCTGAGCCGAGAAATTTCTGAAATTGAACGAAACACAGGTTAGCGACAGGAGGCTGTAGGTGTTTCAGTCACCTCAGCTAGCCTTATCAATACTTATCAAGAACAACCAAGCAAAATCATGGCTGCCGTTGATTTGATGCAATGTTGCATGCAAGGGAAAGTTTTAATTTTACGTGAAAACCGCTATAAACGAACGCGTTCGCAAACACGAGAGCTAGGACACACCTCTTGCGGGGAGATAGGACAAGGACAAGACGTCTGCCCTAATCCAAACGACGAACTATGTGACAACTGCGAAGAACACAACGCTGATCCAAACAACCACCAATGCGAGCCGAAATGTAAGCTCTGCGGAATGCCCCATGAAACGGCGGGTAGAGACTGTCGAAAGAAGCTGAAACCGACCCCGCCACCGTTGAGAGTGAGGCAGCGGTCAAGATCGAGACAGAGAAGATTCTGGTACCAGGTCAGCGTAGTAACTACCAATGACAGCGAGCACATGATCACCATGTCACCATCGCCACAGTCACCGAATGAGACCGAACAGACAAAAATATTCAGATCCAAGTCGGGATCGAGATCGAGGGAAAGAGAACAGAGCATCCCCCGGATACCGGCAATGGGCGTGGAACACGACAACACCCAGCGCAAGGTAAGCTGGGCAACGTCATCACAGGGCAGAATCAAATGTCGAATGAAAATAATGGCGTTCAAACCACAATACACTCGAGGTAAGAGGAAACGATAATGATTCTCCGAAAACAGAACGATGAATTGAAGCGAGAGCTAGAACAGCAAAAGAAGAAGACACAAGAGAAGGAAGCTAGCACTGAAAAACAGCTCGAATACCTCATGCCGGAAATAGAACAACAACAGAGAGAAAAGGGCCAGCAATTGCAAGCACCATTACCTCGACCTACATCCTCACCACCACCATCCTCAGCAACACAACCAAAGCCAGCAACACTGTCGAACCAAGCAGTGACAATCCAGAAGGACATCAAGACACTTGAAGACCGCATCAACGCCCGCGTGACCGCCATGACGGAAACCACAATGTCCACGGTAACACAGGTTATGCAAAACACAGTAACCCAGATGATACAGACTGGGTTCCAAACTCTCAAGAGCGAAATGGACAACCAGATTCAGGCCCTACCGAACAAAATAACTCTATCGGGAGAAAGTTTCAGTCAACGCATCCACATGCTAGAAGAAAGAGAGTAACACTCGCAAGAAGCCTAAGTACCCTGCGAGAGAAACCAAAATCATGAAGACCCGAAGCGAACAAGATGGCGAGGCTAACTAAAGAGAAAGATGACTACAAGCAACAACCACGGCTCAAAATTTGGCAATCGAACTGTCATTCTATCCGAAGAGAAGCAACCCGTGTGCCGAAACACACAAGAAATAATTAACCCCTTAAGATACAACAATACTCTACAGACTTGTAAGGTCCGTTTGAACAATGTATATTTACACCTATAAGAAAAAGCAGCAGACACAGTAATCAGTATTTAAGTCGATTAGATTTGCAGCATAAAGCTAAAGGCTGCACAGCTTCGCCTTTCCTAACGGTAGTGGTTAACACGGTACACTTTAAAAGAAACCCAAAGATATGTGCATAAAGGTATCACTTACCAAAAAACTTTCATCCCGGCAGGCGCGAAAATCTGCGCGAGCAGAGTTCCCGACATCGTTGCAGCGGGATGTCAAGAAATGCCAAATTATGCCGACCTCGCGAAATCTTTATGAAAAGGTATGCTTGAGTACGTCAGCGGTTTGACAGCGCCACTACATTGCTAATAAAGCACAGATCTGAATAACGCGCCCAAGCAATTCCACTGCCAAGCCGTTGTGTCAGAAGCCACCTTTTCAATCTTGCTGCGCTCCCTTTTCGTTGGTGGTCATTTTAGTAGGTGCGAGCCAGCAGCCAAGCTGAGCCGAGAAATTTCTGAAATTGAACGAAACACAGGTTAGCGACAGGAGGCTGTAGGTGTTTCAGTCACCTCAGCTAGCCTTATCAATACTTATCAAGAACAACCAAGCAAAATCATGGCTGCCGTTGATTTGATGCAATGTTGCATGCAAGGGAAAGCTTTAATTTTACGTGAAAACCGCTATAAACGAACGCGTTCGCAAACACGAGAGCTAGGACACACCTCTTGCGGGGAGATAGGACAAGGACAAGACGTCTGCCCTAATCCAAACGACGAACTATGTGACAACTGCGAAGAACACAACGCTGATCCAAACAACCACCAATGCGAGCCGAAATGTAAGCTCTGCGGAATGCCCTATGAAACGGCGGGTAGAGACTGTCGAAAGAAGCTGAAACCGACCCAGCCACCGTTGAGAGTGAGGCAGCGGTCAAGATCGAGACAGAGAAGATTCTGGTACCAGGTCAGCGTAGTAACTACCAATGACAGCGAGCACATGATCACCATGTCACCATCGCCACAGTCACCGAATGAGACCGAACAGACAAAAATATTCAGATCCAAGTCGGGATCGAGATCGAGGGAAAGAGAACAGAGCATCCCCCGGATACCGGCACTGGGCGTGGAACACGACAACACCCAGCGCAAGGTAAGCTGGGCAACGTCATCACAGGGCCAAATCAAATGTCGAATGAAAATAATGGCGTTCAAACCACAATACACTCGAGGTAAGAGGAAACGATAATGATTCTCCGAAAACAGAACGATGAATTGAAGCGAGAGCTAGAACAGCAAAAGAAGAAGACACAAGAGAAGGAAGCTAGCACTGAAAAACAGCTCGAATACCTCATGCCGAAAATAGAACAACAGAGAGAAAAGGGCCAGCAATTGCAAGCACCATTACCTCGACCTTCATCCTCACCACCACCATCCTCAGCAACACAACCAAAGCCAGCAACACTGTCGAACCAAGCAGTGACAATCCAGAAGGACATCAAGACACTTGAAGACCGCATGAACGCCCGCGTGACCGCCATGACGGAAACCACAATGTCCACGGTAACACAGGTTATGCAAAACACAGTAACCCAGATGATACAGACTGGGTTCCAATCTCTCAAGAGCGAAATGGACAACCAGATTCAGGCCCTACCGAACAAAATAACTCTATCGGGAGAAAGTTTCAGTCAACGCATCCACATGCTAGAAGAAAGAGATAACACTCGCAAGAAGCCTAAGTACCCTGCGAGAGAAACCAAGATCATGAAGACCCGAAGCGAACAAGATGGCGAGGCTAACTAAAGAGAAAGATGACTACAAGCAACAACCACGGCTCAAATTTTGGCAATCTAACTGTCATTCTATCCGAAGTAAGAGAAGCAACCCGTGTGCCGAAACACACAAGAAATATTTTACCCCTTAAGATGCAACAATACTCTACAGACTTGTAAGGTCCGTTTGAACAATGTATATTTACAACTATAAGAAAAAGCAGCAGACACAGTAATCAGTATTTAAGTCGATTAGATTTGCAGCATAAAGCTAAAGGCTGCACAGCTTCGCCTTTCCTAACGGTAGTGGTTAACACGGTACACTTTAAAAGAAACCCAAAGATATGTGCATAAAGGTATCACTTACCAAAAAACTTTCATCCCGGCAGGCGCGAAAATCCGCGCGAGCAGAGTTCCCGACATCGTTGCAGCGGGATGTCAAGAAATGCCAAATTATGCCGACCTCGCGAAATCTTTATGAAAAGGTATGCTTGAGTACGTCAGCGGTTTGACAGCGCCACTATATTGCTAATAAAGCACAGATCTGAATAACGCGCCCAAGCAATTCCACTGCCAAGCCGTTGTGTCAGAAGCCACCTTTTCAATCTTGCTGCGCTCCCTTTTCTTTGGTGGTCATTTTAGTAGGTGCGAGCCAGCAGCCAAGCTGAGCCGAGAAATTTCTGAAATTGAACGAAACACAGGTTAGCGACAGGAGGCTGCAGGTGTTTCAGTCACCTCAGCTAGCCTTATCAATACTTATCAAGAACAACCAAGCAAAATCATGGCTGCCGTTGATTTGATGCAATGTTGCATGCAAGGGAAAGTTTTAATTTTACGTGAAAACCGCTATAACGAACGCGTTCGCAAACATGAGAGCTAGGACACACCTCTTGCGGGGAGATAGGACAGGGACAAAACGTCTGCCCTAATCCAAACGACGAACTATGTGACAACTGCGAAGAACACAACCCTGATCCAAACAACCACCAATGCGAGCCGAAATGTAAGCTCTACGGAATGCCCCATGAAACGGCGGGTAGAGACTGTCGAAAGAAGCTGAAACCGACCCCGCCACCGTTGAGAGTCAGGAAGCGGTCAAGATCGAGACAGAGAAGATTCTGGTACCAGGCCAGCGTAGTAACTACCAACGACAACGAGCACATGATCACCATGTCACCACGCCACAGTCACCGAATGAGACCGAACAGACAAAAAGATTCAGATCCAAGTCGGGATCGAGATCGAGGGAAAGAGAACAGAGCAGCCCCCGGATACCGGCAACGGGCGTGGAACACGACAACACCCAGCGCAAGGTAAGCTGGGCCAACGTCATCACAGGGCAAAATCAAACGTCGAGGGAAAATAATGGCGTTCAAACCACAATACACTCGAGGTAAGAGGGCACGATAATGATTCTACGAAGACAGAACGATGAATTGAAGCGAGAGCTAGAGCAGCAAAAGACGAAGACACAAGAGAAGGAGGCTAGCACTGAAAAACAGCCCGAATACCTCATGCGGGAAATAGAACAGAGAGAAAAGGGCTAGCAATTGCAAGCACCACTACCGCGACCTTAATCCTCACCACCACCATCCTCAGCAACACAACCAAAGCCAGCAACACTGTCGAACCAAGCAGTGACAATCCAGAAGGACATCAAGACACTTGAAGACCGCATCAACGCCCGCGTGACCGCCATGACGGAAACCACAATGTCCACGGTAACACAGGTTATGCAAAACACAGTAACCCAGATGATACAGACTGGGTTCCAATCTCTCAAGAGCGAAATGGACAACCAGATTCAGGCCCTACCGAACAAAATAACTCTATCGGGAGAAAGTTTCAGTCAACGCATCCACATGCTAGAAGAAAGAGATAACACTCGCAAGAAGCCTAAGTACCCTGCGAGAGAAGCCAAGATCATGAAGACCCTAAGCGAACAAGATGGCGAGGCTAACTAAAGAGAAAGATGACTACAAGCAACACCCACGGCTCAAAATTTGGCAATCTAACTGTCATTCTATCCGAAGTAAGAGAAGCAACCCGTGTGCCGAAACACACAAGAAATATATTAGCCCTTAAGATACAACAATACTCTACAGACTTGTAAGGTCCGTTTGAACAATGTATATTTACAACTATAAGAAAAAGCAGCAGACACAGTAATCAGTATTTAAGTCGATTAGATTTGCAGCATAAAGCTAAAGGCTGCACAGCTTCGCCTTTCCTAACGGTAGTGGTTAACACGGTACACTTTAAGAGAAACCCAAAGATATGTGCATAAAGGTATCACTTACCAAAAAACTTTCATCCCGGCAGGCGCGAAAATCTGCGCGAGCAGAGTTCCCGACATCGTTGCAGCGGGATGTCAAGAAATGCCAAATTATGCCGACCTCGCGAAATCTTTATGAAAAGGTATGCTTGAGTACGTCAGCGGTTTGACAGCGCCACTACATTGCTAATAAAGCACAGATCTGAATAACGCGCCCAAGCAATTCCACTGCCAAGCCGTTGTGTCAGAAGCCACCTTTTCAATCTTGCTGCGCTCCCTTTTCTTTGGTGGTCATTTTAGTAGGTGCGAGCCAGCAGCCAAGCTGAGCCGAGAAATTTCTGAAATTGAACGAAACACAGGTTAGCGACGGGAGGCTGTAGGTGTTTCAGTCACCTCAGCTAGCCTTATCAATACTTATCAAGAACAACCAAGCAAAATCATGGCTGCCGTTGATTTGATGCAATGTTGCATGCAAGGGAAAGTTTTAATTTTACGTGAAAACCGCTATAAACGAACGCGTTCGCAAACACGAGAGCTAGGACACACCTCTTGCGGGGAGATAGGACAAGGACAAGACGTCTGCCCTAATCCAAACGACGAACTATGTGACAACTGCGAAGAACACAACGCTGATCCAAACAACCACCAATGCGAGCCGAAATGTAAGCTCTGCGGAATGCCCCATGAAACGGCGGGTAGAGACTGTCGAAAGAAGCTGAAACCGACCCCGCCACCGTTGAGAGTGAGGCAGCGGTCAAGATCGAGACAGAGAAGATTCTGGTACCAGGTCAGCGTAGTAACTACCAATGACAGCGAGCACATGATTACCATGTCACCATCGCCACAGTCACCGAATGAGACCGAACAGACAAAAATATTCAGATCCAAGTCGGGATCGAGATCGAGGGAAAGAGAACAGAGCATCCCCCGGATACCGGCAATGGGCGTGGAACACGACAACACCCAGCGCAAGGTAAGCTGGGCAACGTCATCACAGGGCAAAATCAAATGTCGAATGAAAATAATGGCGTTCAAACCACAATACACTCGAGGTAAGAGGAAACGATAATGATTCTCCGAAAACAGAACGATGAATTGAAGCGAGAGCTAGAACAGCAAAAGAAGAAGACACAAGAGAAGGAAGCTAGCACTGAAAAACAGCTCGAATACCTCATGCCGGAAATAGAACAACAACAGAGAGAAAAGGGCCAGCAATTGCAAGCACCATTACCTCGACCTTCATCCTCACCACCACCATCCTCAGCAACACAACCAAAGCCAGCAACACTGTCCAACCAAGCAGTGACAATCCAGAAGGACATCAAGACACTTGAAGACCGCATCAACGCCCGCGTGACCGCCATGACGGAAACCACAATGTCCACGGTAACACAGGTTATGCAAAACACAGTAACCCAGATGATACAGACTGGGTTCCAAACTCTCAAGAGCGAAATGGACAACCAGATTCAGGCCCTACCGAACAAAATAACTCTATCGGGAGAAAGTTTCAGTCAACGCATCCACATGCTAGAAGAAAGAGATAACACTCGCAAGAAGCCTAAGTACCCTGCGAGAGAAACCAAGATCATGAAGACCCGAAGCGAACAAGATGGCGAGGCTAACTAAAGAGAAAGATGACTACAAGCAACAACCACGGCTCAAATTTTGGCAATCGAACTGTCATTCTATCCGAAGAGAAGCAACCCGTGTGCCGAAACACACAAGAAATATTTTACCCCTTAAGATGCAACAATACTCTACAGACTTGTAAGGTCCGTTTGAACAATGTATATTTACAACTATAAGAAAAAGCAGCAGACACAGTAATCAGTATTTAAGTCGATTAGATTTGCAGCATAAAGCTAAAGGCTGCACTGCTTCGCCTTTCCTAACGGTAGTGGTTAACACGGTACACTTTAAAAGAAACCCAAAGATATGTGCATAAAGGTATCACTTACCAAAAAACTTTCATCCCGGCAGGCGCGAAAATCCGCGCGAGCAGAGTTCCCGACATCGTTGCAGCGGGATGTCAAGAAATGCCAAATTATGCCGACCTCGCGAAATCTTTATGAAAACGTATGCTTCAGTACGTCAGTGGTTTGACAGCGCCACTATATTGCTAATAAAGCACAGATCTGAATAACGCGCCCATGCAATTCCACTGCCAAGCCGTTGTGTCAGAAGCCACCTTTTCAATCTCGCTGCGCTCCCTTTTCTTTGGTGGTCATTTTAGTAGGTGCGAGCCAGCAGCCAAGCTGAGCCGAGAAATTTCTGAAATTGAACGAAACACAGGTTAGCGACAGGAGGCTGCAGGTGTTTCAGTCACCTCAGCTAGCCTTATCAATACTTATCAAGAACAACCAAGCAAAATCATGGCTGCCGTTGATTTGATGCAATGTTGCATGCAAGGGAAAGTTTTAATTTTACGTGAGAACCACTATAAACGAGATAGATCGCAAACATGAGAGCTATCCCACGACTCTGCAGCTGATTATCGTTTGGTAGTTCTGGCACGAGAAAACCCAGAATCTGCTCTGGTTTCATCGAGTACGTGCCAAACAGTCATGCCTACTGCACTATGCGATGCTTCGTGATCGAATGGCAGTTTCGGCACGAGAAAACCCAGAATATGGTCCGGTTTCATCGAGTACGTGCCGAAACACACAAGAAATATTTTACCCCACAAGATGCAACAATACGCTGCAGACTAGTAAGGTGCATTTGAACAATGTATATTTACAACTATAAGAAAAAGCAACAGACACAGTAATCAGTATTTAAGTCGATTAGATTTGCAGCATAAAGCTAAAGGCTGCACAGCTTCGCCTTTCCTAACGGTAGTGGTTAACACGGTACACTTTAAAAGACACCCAAAGATATGTGCATAAAGGTATCACTTACCAAAAAACTTTCATCCCGGCAGGCGCGAAAATCTGCGCGAGCAGAGTTCCCGACATCGTTGCAGCGGGATGTCAAGAAATGCCAAATTATGCCGACCTCGCGAAATCTTTATGAAAAGGTATGCTTGAGTACGTCAGCGGTTTGACAGCGCCACTACATTGCTAATAAAGCACAGATCTGAATAACGCGCCCAAGCAATTCCACTGCCAAGCCGTTGTGTCAGAAGCCACCTTTTCAATCTTGCTGCGCTCCCTTTTCTTTGGTGGTCATTTTAGTAGGTGCGAGCCAGCAGCCAAGCTGAGCCGAGAAATTTCTGAAATTGAACGAAACACAGGTTAGCGACAGGAGGCTGTAGGTGTTTCAGTCACCTCAGCTAGCCTTATCAATACTTATCAAGAACAACCAAGCAAAATCATGGCTGCCGTTGATTTGATGCAATGTTGCATGCAAGGGAAAGTTTTAATTTTACGTGAAAACCGCTATAAACGAACGCGTTCGCAAACACGAGAGCTAGGACACACCTCTTGCGGGGAGATAGGACAAGGACAAGACGTCTGCCCTAATCCAAACGACGAACTATGTGACAACTGCGAAGAACACAACGCTGATCCAAACAACCACCAATGCGAGCCGAAATGTAAGCTCTGCGGAATGCCCCATGAAACGGCGGGTAGAGACTGTCGAAAGAAGCTGAAACCGACCCCGCCACCGTTGAGAGTGAGGCAGCGGTCAAGATCGAGACAGAGAAGATTCTGGTACCAGGTCAGCGTAGTAACTACCAATGACAGCGAGCACATGATCACCATGTCACCATCGCCACAGTCACCGAATGAGACCGAACAGACAAAAATATTCAGATCCAAGTCGGGATCGAGATCGAGGGAAAGAGAACAGAGCATCCCCCGGATACCGGCAATGGGCGTGGAACACGACAACACCCAGCGCAAGGTAAGCTGGGCAACGTCATCACAGGGCAAAATCAAATGTCGAATGAAAATAATGGCGTTCAAACCACAATACACTCGAGGTAAGAGGAAACGATAATGATTCTCCGAAAACAGAACGATGAATTGAAGCGAGAGCTAGAACAGCAAAAGAAGAAGACACAAGAGAAGGAAGCTAGCACTGAAAAACAGCTCGAATACCTCATGCCGGAAATAGAACAACAACAGAGAGAAAAGGGCCAGCAATTGCAAGCACCATTACCTCGACCTTCATCCTCACCACCACCATCCTCAGCAACACAACCAAAGCCAGCAACACTGTCGAACCAAGCAGTGACAATCCAGAAGGACATCAAGACACTTGAAGACCGCATCAACGCCCGCGTGACCGCCATGACGGAAACCACAATGTCCACGGTAACACAGGTTATGCAAAACACAGTAACCCAGATGATACAGACTGGGTTCCAAACTCTCAAGAGCGAAATGGACAACCAGATTCAGGCCCTACCGAACAAAATAACTCTATCGGGAGAAAGTTTCAGTCAACGCATCCACATGCTAGAAGAAAGAGATAACACTCGCAAGAAGCCTAAGTACCCTGCGAGAGAAACCAAGATCATGAAGACCCGAAGCGAACAAGATGGCGAGGCTAACTAAAGAGAAAGATGACTACAAGCAACAACCACGGCTCAAATTTTGGCAATCGAACTGTCATTCTATCCGAAGAGAAGCAACCCGTGTGCCGAAACACACAAGAAATATTTTACCCCTTAAGATGCAACAATACTCTACAGACTTGTAAGGTCCGTTTGAACAATGTATATTTACAACTATAAGAAAAAGCAGCAGACACAGTAATCAGTATTTAAGTCGATTAGATTTGCAGCATAAAGCTAAAGGCTGCACAGCTTCGCCTTTCCTAACGGTAGTGGTTAACACGGTACACTTTAAAAGAAACCCAAAGATATGTGCACAAAGGTATCACTTACCAAAAAACTTTCATCCCGGCAGGCGCGAAAATCCGCGCGAGCAGAGTTCCCGACATCGTTGCAGCGGGATGTCAAGAAATGCCAAATTATGCCGACCTCGCGAAATCTTTATGAAAACGTATGCTTCAGTACGTCAGTGGTTTGACAGCGCCACTATATTGCTAATAAAGCACAGATCTGAATAACGCGCCCATGCAATTCCACTGCCAAGCCGTTGTGTCAGAAGCCACCTTTTCAATCTCGCTGCGCTCCCTTTTCTTTGGTGGTCATTTTAGTAGGTGCGAGCCAGCAGCCAAGCTGAGCCGAGAAATTTCTGAAATTGAACGAAACACAGGTTAGCGACAGGAGGCTGCAGGTGTTTCAGTCACCTCAGCTAGCCTTATCAATACTTATCAAGAACAACCAAGCAAAATCATGGCTGCCGTTGATTTGATGCAATGTTGCATGCAAGGGAAAGTTTTAATTTTACGTGAGAACCACTATAAACGAGATAGATCGCAAACATGAGAGCTATCCCACGACTCTGCAGCTGATTATCGTTTGGTAGTTCTGGCACGAGAAAACCCAGAATCTGCTCTGGTTTCATCGAGTACGTGCCAAACAGTCATGCCTACTGCACTATGCGATGCTTCGTGATCGAATGGCAGTTTCGGCACGAGAAAACCCAGAATATGGTCCGGTTTCATCGAGTACGTGCCGAAACACACAAGAAATATTTTACCCCACAAGATGCAACAATACGCTGCAGACTAGTAAGGTGCATTTGAACAATGTATATTTACAACTATAAGAAAAAGCAACAGACACAGTAATCAGTATTTAAGTCGATTAGATTTGCAGCATAAAGCTAAAGGCTGCACAGCTTCGCCTTTCCTAACGGTAGTGGTTAACACGGTACACTTTAAAAGACACCCAAAGATATGTGCATAAAGGTATCACTTACCAAAAAACTTTCATCCCGGCAGGCGCGAAAATCTGCGCGAGCAGAGTTCCCGACATCGTTGCAGCGGGATGTCAAGAAATGCCAAATTATGCCGACCTCGCGAAATCTTTATGAAAAGGTATGCTTGAGTACGTCAGCGGTTTGACAGCGCCACTACATTGCTAATAAAGCACAGATCTGAATAACGCGCCCAAGCAATTCCACTGCCAAGCCGTTGTGTCAGAAGCCACCTTTTCAATCTTGCTGCGCTCCCTTTTCTTTGGTGGTCATTTTAGTAGGTGCGAGCCAGCAGCCAAGCTGAGCCGAGAAATTTCTGAAATTGAACGAAACACAGGTTAGCGACGGGAGGCTGTAGGTGTTTCAGTCACCTCAGCTAGCCTTATCAATACTTATCAAGAACAACCAAGCAAAATCATGGCTGCCGTTGATTTGATGCAATGTTGCATGCAAGGGAAAGTTTTAATTTTACGTGAAAACCGCTATAAACGAACGCGTTCGCAAACACGAGAGCTAGGACACACCTCTTGCGGGGAGATAGGACAAGGACAAGACGTCTGCCCTAATCCAAACGACGAACTATGTGACAACTGCGAAGAACACAACGCTGATCCAAACAACCACCAATGCGAGCCGAAATGTAAGCTCTGCGGAATGCCCCATGAAACGGCGGGTAGAGACTGTCGAAAGAAGCTGAAACCGACCCCGCCACCGTTGAGAGTGAGGCAGCGGTCAAGATCGAGACAGAGAAGATTCTGGTACCAGGTCAGCGTAGTAACTACCAATGACAGCGAGCACATGATTACCATGTCACCATCGCCACAGTCACCGAATGAGACCGAACAGACAAAAATATTCAGATCCAAGTCGGGATCGAGATCGAGGGAAAGAGAACAGAGCATCCCCCGGATACCGGCAATGGGCGTGGAACACGACAACACCCAGCGCAAGGTAAGCTGGGCAACGTCATCACAGGGCAAAATCAAATGTCGAATGAAAATAATGGCGTTCAAACCACAATACACTCGAGGTAAGAGGAAACGATAATGATTCTCCGAAAACAGAACGATGAATTGAAGCGAGAGCTAGAACAGCAAAAGAAGAAGACACAAGAGAAGGAAGCTAGCACTGAAAAACAGCTCGAATACCTCATGCCGGAAATAGAACAACAACAGAGAGAAAAGGGCCAGCAATTGCAAGCACCATTACCTCGACCTTCATCCTCACCACCACCATCCTCAGCAACACAACCAAAGCCAGCAACACTGTCCAACCAAGCAGTGACAATCCAGAAGGACATCAAGACACTTGAAGACCGCATCAACGCCCGCGTGACCGCCATGACGGAAACCACAATGTCCACGGTAACACAGGTTATGCAAAACACAGTAACCCAGATGATACAGACTGGGTTCCAAACTCTCAAGAGCGAAATGGACAACCAGATTCAGGCCCTACCGAACAAAATAACTCTATCGGGAGAAAGTTTCAGTCAACGCATCCACATGCTAGAAGAAAGAGATAACACTCGCAAGAAGCCTAAGTACCCTGCGAGAGAAACCAAGATCATGAAGACCCGAAGCGAACAAGATGGCGAGGCTAACTAAAGAGAAAGATGACTACAAGCAACAACCACGGCTCAAATTTTGGCAATCGAACTGTCATTCTATCCGAAGAGAAGCAACCCGTGTGCCGAAACACACAAGAAATATTTTACCCCTTAAGATGCAACAATACTCTACAGACTTGTAAGGTCCGTTTGAACAATGTATATTTACAACTATAAGAAAAAGCAGCAGACACAGTAATCAGTATTTAAGTCGATTAGATTTGCAGCATAAAGCTAAAGGCTGCACTGCTTCGCCTTTCCTAACGGTAGTGGTTAACACGGTACACTTTAAAAGAAACCCAAAGATATGTGCATAAAGGTATCACTTACCAAAAAACTTTCATCCCGGCAGGCGCGAAAATCCGCGCGAGCAGAGTTCCCGACATCGTTGCAGCGGGATGTCAAGAAATGCCAAATTATGCCGACCTCGCGAAATCTTTATGAAAACGTATGCTTCAGTACGTCAGTGGTTTGACAGCGCCACTATATTGCTAATAAAGCACAGATCTGAATAACGCGCCCATGCAATTCCACTGCCAAGCCGTTGTGTCAGAAGCCACCTTTTCAATCTCGCTGCGCTCCCTTTTCTTTGGTGGTCATTTTAGTAGGTGCGAGCCAGCAGCCAAGCTGAGCCGAGAAATTTCTGAAATTGAACGAAACACAGGTTAGCGACAGGAGGCTGCAGGTGTTTCAGTCACCTCAGCTAGCCTTATCAATACTTATCAAGAACAACCAAGCAAAATCATGGCTGCCGTTGATTTGATGCAATGTTGCATGCAAGGGAAAGTTTTAATTTTACGTGAGAACCACTATAAACGAGATAGATCGCAAACATGAGAGCTATCCCACGACTCTGCAGCTGATTATCGTTTGGTAGTTCTGGCACGAGAAAACCCAGAATCTGCTCTGGTTTCATCGAGTACGTGCCAAACAGTCATGCCTACTGCACTATGCGATGCTTCGTGATCGAATGGCAGTTTCGGCACGAGAAAACCCAGAATATGGTCCGGTTTCATCGAGTACGTGCCGAAACACACAAGAAATATTTTACCCCACAAGATGCAACAATACGCTGCAGACTAGTAAGGTGCATTTGAACAATGTATATTTACAACTATAAGAAAAAGCAACAGACACAGTAATCAGTATTTAAGTCGATTAGATTTGCAGCATAAAGCTAAAGGCTGCACAGCTTCGCCTTTCCTAACGGTAGTGGTTAACACGGTACACTTTAAAAGACACCCAAAGATATGTGCATAAAGGTATCACTTACCAAAAAACTTTCATCCCGGCAGGCGCGAAAATCTGCGCGAGCAGAGTTCCCGACATCGTTGCAGCGGGATGTCAAGAAATGCCAAATTATGCCGACCTCGCGAAATCTTTATGAAAAGGTATGCTTGAGTACGTCAGCGGTTTGACAGCGCCACTACATTGCTAATAAAGCACAGATCTGAATAACGCGCCCAAGCAATTCCACTGCCAAGCCGTTGTGTCAGAAGCCACCTTTTCAATCTTGCTGCGCTCCCTTTTCTTTGGTGGTCATTTTAGTAGGTGCGAGCCAGCAGCCAAGCTGAGCCGAGAAATTTCTGAAATTGAATGAAACACAGGTTAGCGACAGGAGGCTGTAGGTGTTTCAGTCACCTCAGCTAGCCTTATCAATACTTATCAAGAACAACCAAGCAAAATCATGGCTGCCGTTGATTTGATGCAATGTTGCATGCAAGGGAAAGTTTTAATTTTACGTGAAAACCGCTATAAACGAACGCGTTCGCAAACACGAGAGCTAGGACACACCTCTTGCGGGGAGATAGGACAAGGACAAGACGTCTGCCCTAATCCAAACGACGAACTATGTGACAACTGCGAAGAACACAACGCTGATCCAAACAACCACCAATGCGAGCCGAAATGTAAGCTCTGCGGAATGCCCCATGAAACGGCGGGTAGAGACTGTCGAAAGAAGCTGAAACCGACCCCGCCACCGTTGAGAGTGAGGCAGCGGTCAAGATCGAGACAGAGAAGATTCTGGTACCAGGTCAGCGTAGTAACTACCAATGACAGCGAGCACATGATCACCATGTCACCATCGCCACAGTCACCGAATGAGACCGAACAGACAAAAATATTCAGATCCAAGTCGGGATCGAGATCGAGGGAAAGAGAACAGAGCATCCCCCGGATACCGGCAATGGGCGTGGAACACGACAACACCCAGCGCAAGGTAAGCTGGGCAACGTCATCACAGGGCAAAATCAAATGTCGAATGAAAATAATGGCGTTCAAACCACAATACACTCGAGGTAAGAGGAAACGATAATGATTCTCCGAAAACAGAACGATGAATTGAAGCGAGAGCTAGAACAGCAAAAGAAGAAGACACAAGAGAAGGAAGCTAGCACTGAAAAACAGCTCGAATACCTCATGCCGGAAATAGAACAACAACAGAGAGAAAAGGGCCAGCAATTGCAAGCACCATTACCTCGACCTACATCCTCACCACCACCATCCTCAGCAACACAACCAAAGCCAGCAACACTGTCGAACCAAGCAGTGACAATCCAGAAGGACATCAAGACACTTGAAGACCGCATCAACGCCCGCGTGACCGCCATGACGGAAACCACAATGTCCACGGTAACACAGGTTATGCAAAACACAGTAACCCAGATGATACAGACTGGGTTCCAAACTCTCAAGAGCGAAATGGACAACCAGATTCAGGCCCTACCGAACAAAATAACTCTATCGGGAGAAAGTTTCAGTCAACGCATCCACATGCTAGAAGAAAGAGATAACACTCGCAAGAAGCCTAAGTACCCTGCGAGAGAAACCAAAATCATGAAGACCCGAAGCGAACAAGATGGCGAGGCTAACTAAAGAGAAAGATGACTACAAGCAACAACCACGGCTCAAAATTTGGCAATCGAACTGTCATTCTATCCGAAGAGAAGCAACCCGTGTGCCGAAACACACAAGAAATAATTAACCCCTTAAGATACAACAATACTCTACAGACTTGTAAGGTCCGTTTGAACAATGTATATTTACACCTATAAGAAAAAGCAGCAGACACAGTAATCAGTATTTAAGTCGATTAGATTTGCAGCATAAAGCTAAAGGCTGCACAGCTTCGCCTTTCCTAACGGTAGTGGTTAACACGGTACACTTTAAAAGAAACCCAAAGATATGTGCATAAAGGTATCACTTACCAAAAAACTTTCATCCCGGCAGGCGCGAAAATCTGCGCGAGCAGAGTTCCCGACATCGTTGCAGCGGGATGTCAAGAAATGCCAAATTATGCCGACCTCGCGAAATCTTTATGAAAAGGTATGCTTGAGTACGTCAGCGGTTTGACAGCGCCACTACATTGCTAATAAAGCACAGATCTGAATAACGCGCCCAAGCAATTCCACTGCCAAGCCGTTGTGTCAGAAGCCACCTTTTCAATCTTGCTGCGCTCCCTTTTCGTTGGTGGTCATTTTAGTAGGTGCGAGCCAGCAGCCAAGCTGAGCCGAGAAATTTCTGAAATTGAACGAAACACAGGTTAGCGACAGGAGGCTGTAGGTGTTTCAGTCACCTCAGCTAGCCTTATCAATACTTATCAAGAACAACCAAGCAAAATCATGGCTGCCGTTGATTTGATGCAATGTTGCATGCAAGGGAAAGCTTTAATTTTACGTGAAAACCGCTATAAACGAACGCGTTCGCAAACACGAGAGCTAGGACACACCTCTTGCGGGGAGATAGGACAAGGACAAGACGTCTGCCCTAATCCAAACGACGAACTATGTGACAACTGCGAAGAACACAACGCTGATCCAAACAACCACCAATGCGAGCCGAAATGTAAGCTCTGCGGAATGCCCTATGAAACGGCGGGTAGAGACTGTCGAAAGAAGCTGAAACCGACCCAGCCACCGTTGAGAGTGAGGCAGCGGTCAAGATCGAGACAGAGAAGATTCTGGTACCAGGTCAGCGTAGTAACTACCAATGACAGCGAGCACATGATCACCATGTCACCATCGCCACAGTCACCGAATGAGACCGAACAGACAAAAATATTCAGATCCAAGTCGGGATCGAGATCGAGGGAAAGAGAACAGAGCATCCCCCGGATACCGGCACTGGGCGTGGAACACGACAACACCCAGCGCAAGGTAAGCTGGGCAACGTCATCACAGGGCCAAATCAAATGTCGAATGAAAATAATGGCGTTCAAACCACAATACACTCGAGGTAAGAGGAAACGATAATGATTCTCCGAAAACAGAACGATGAATTGAAGCGAGAGCTAGAACAGCAAAAGAAGAAGACACAAGAGAAGGAAGCTAGCACTGAAAAACAGCTCGAATACCTCATGCCGAAAATAGAACAACAGAGAGAAAAGGGCCAGCAATTGCAAGCACCATTACCTCGACCTTCATCCTCACCACCACCATCCTCAGCAACACAACCAAAGCCAGCAACACTGTCGAACCAAGCAGTGACAATCCAGAAGGACATCAAGACACTTGAAGACCGCATCAACGCCCGCGTGACCGCCATGACGGAAACCACAATGTCCACGGTAACACAGGTTATGCAAAACACAGTAACCCAGATGATACAGACTGGGTTCCAATCTCTCAAGAGCGAAATGGACAACCAGATTCAGGCCCTACCGAACAAAATAACTCTATCGGGAGAAAGTTTCAGTCAACGCATCCACATGCTAGAAGAAAGAGATAACACTCGCAAGAAGCCTAAGTACCCTGCGAGAGAAACCAAGATCATGAAGACCCGAAGCGAACAAGATGGCGAGGCTAACTAAAGAGAAAGATGACTACAAGCAACAACCACGGCTCAAATTTTGGCAATCTAACTGTCATTCTATCCGAAGTAAGAGAAGCAACCCGTGTGCCGAAACACACAAGAAATATTTTACCCCTTAAGATGCAACAATACTCTACAGACTTGTAAGGTCCGTTTGAACAATGTATATTTACAACTATAAGAAAAAGCAGCAGACACAGTAATCAGTATTTAAGTCGATTAGATTTGCAGCATAAAGCTAAAGGCTGCACAGCTTCGCCTTTCCTAACGGTAGTGGTTAACACGGTACACTTTAAAAGAAACCCAAAGATATGTGCATAAAGGTATCACTTACCAAAAAACTTTCATCCCGGCAGGCGCGAAAATCCGCGCGAGCAGAGTTCCCGACATCGTTGCAGCGGGATGTCAAGAAATGCCAAATTATGCCGACCTCGCGAAATCTTTATGAAAAGGTATGCTTGAGTACGTCAGCGGTTTGACAGCGCCACTATATTGCTAATAGAGCACAGATCTGAATAACGCGCCCAAGCAATTCCACTGCCAAGCCGTTGTGTCAGAAGCCACCTTTTCAATCTTGCTGCGCTCCCTTTTCTTTGGTGGTCATTTTAGTAGGTGCGAGCCAGCAGCCAAGCTGAGCCGAGAAATTTCTGAAATTGAACGAAACACAGGTTAGCGACAGGAGGCTGCAGGTGTTTCAGTCACCTCAGCTAGCCTTATCAATACTTATCAAGAACAACCAAGCAAAATCATGGCTGCCGTTGATTTGATGCAATGTTGCATGCAAGGGAAAGTTTTAATTTTACGTGAAAACCGCTATAACGAACGCGTTCGCAAACATGAGAGCTAGGACACACCTCTTGCGGGGAGATAGGACAGGGACAAAACGTCTGCCCTAATCCAAACGACGAACTATGTGACAACTGCGAAGAACACAACCCTGATCCAAACAACCACCAATGCGAGCCGAAATGTAAGCTCTACGGAATGCCCCATGAAACGGCGGGTAGAGACTGTCGAAAGAAGCTGAAACCGACCCCGCCACCGTTGAGAGTCAGGAAGCGGTCAAGATCGAGACAGAGAAGATTCTGGTACCAGGCCAGCGTAGTAACTACCAACGACAACGAGCACATGATCACCATGTCACCACGCCACAGTCACCGAATGAGACCGAACAGACAAAAAGATTCAGATCCAAGTCGGGATCGAGATCGAGGGAAAGAGAACAGAGCAGCCCCCGGATACCGGCAACGGGCGTGGAACACGACAACACCCAGCGCAAGGTAAGCTGGGCCAACGTCATCACAGGGCAAAATCAAACGTCGAGGGAAAATAATGGCGTTCAAACCTCAATACACTCGAGGTAAGAGGGCACGATAATGATTCTACGAAGACAGAACGATGAATTGAAGCGAGAGCTAGAGCAGCAAAAGACGAAGACACAAGAGAAGGAGGCTAGCACTGAAAAACAGCCCGAATACCTCATGCGGGAAATAGAACAGAGAGAAAAGGGCTAGCAATTGCAAGCACCACTACCGCGACCTTAATCCTCACCACCACCATCCTCAGCAACACAACCAAATAAGCAACACTGTCGAACCAAGCAGTGACAATCCAGAAGGACATCAAGACACTTGAAGACCGCATCAACGCCCGCGTGACCGCCATGACGGAAACCACAATGTCCACGGTAACACAGGTTATGCAAAACACAGTAACCCAGATGATACAGACTGGGTTCCAATCTCTCAAGAGCGAAATGGACAACCAGATTCAGGCCCTACCGAACAAAATAACTCTATCGGGAGAAAGTTTCAGTCAACGCATCCACATGCTAGAAGAAAGAGATAACACTCGCAAGAAGCCTAAGTACCCTGCGAGAGAAGCCAAGATCATGAAGACCCTAAGCGAACAAGATGGCGAGGCTAACTAAAGAGAAAGATGACTACAAGCAACACCCACGGCTCAAAATTTGGCAATCTAACTGTCATTCTATCCGAAGTAAGAGAAGCAACCCGTGTGCCGAAACACACAAGAAATATATTAGCCCTTAAGATACAACAATACTCTACAGACTTGTAAGGTCCGTTTGAACAATGTATATTTACAACTATAAGAAAAAGCAGCAGACACAGTAATCAGTATTTAAGTCGATTAGATTTGCAGCATAAAGCTAAAGGCTGCACAGCTTCGCCTTTCCTAACGGTAGTGGTTAACACGGTACACTTTAAGAGAAACCCAAAGATATGTGCATAAAGGTATCACTTACCAAAAAACTTTCATCCCGGCAGGCGCGAAAATCTGCGCGAGCAGAGTTCCCGACATCGTTGCAGCGGGATGTCAAGAAATGCCAAATTATGCCGACCTCGCGAAATCTTTATGAAAAGGTATGCTTGAGTACGTCAGCGGTTTGACAGCGCCACTATATTGCTAATAAAGCACAGATCTGAATAACGCGCCCAAGCAATTCCACTGCCAAGCCGTTGTGTCAGAAGCCACCTTTTCAATCTTGCTGCGCTCCCTTTTCTTTGGTGGTCATTTTAGTAGGTGCGAGCCAGCAGCCAAGCTGAGCCGAGAAATTTCTGAAATTGAACGAAACACAGGTTAGCGACAGGAGGCTGTAGGTGTTTCAGTCACCTCAGCTAGCCTTATCAATACTTATCAAGAACAACCAAGCAAAATCATGGCTGCCGTTGATTTGATGCAATGTTGCATGCAAGGGAAAGTTTTAATTTTACGTGAAAACCGCTATAAACGAACGCGTTCGCAAACACGAGAGCTAGGACACACCTCTTGCGGGGAGATAGGACAAGGACAAGACGTCTGCCCTAATCCAAACGACGAACTATGTGACAACTGCGAAGAACACAACGCTGATCCAAACAACCACCAATGCGAGCCGAAATGTAAGCTCTGCGGAATGCCCTATGAAACGGCGGGTAGAGACTGTCGAAAGAAGCTGAAACCGACCCCGCCACCGTTGAGAGTGAGGCAGCGGTCAAGATCGAGACAGAGAAGATTCTGGTACCAGGTCAGCGTAGTAACTACCAATGACAGCGAGCACATGATCACCATGTCACCATCGCCACAGTCACCGAATGAGACCGAACAGACAAAAATATTCAGATCCAAGTCGGGATCGAGATCGAGGGAAAGAGAACAGAGCATCCCCCGGATACCGGCAATGGGCGTGGAACACGACAACACCCAGCGCAAGGTAAGCTGGGCAACGTCATCACAGGGCAAAATCAAATGTCGAATGAAAATAATGGCGTTCAAACCACAATACACTCGAGGTAAGAGGAAACGATAATGATTCTCCGAAAACAGAACGATGAATTGAAGCGAGAGCTAGAACAGCAAAAGAAGAAGACACAAGAGAAGGAAGCTAGCACTGAAAAACAGCTCGAATACCTCATGCCGGAAATAGAACAACAACAGAGAGAAAAGGGCCAGCAATTGCAAGCACCATTACCTCGACCTTCATCCTCACCACCACCATCCTCAGCAACACAACCAAAGCCAGCAACACTGTCGAACCAAGCAGTGACAATCCAGAAGGACATCAAGACACTTGAAGACCGCATCAACGCCCGCGTGACCGCCATGACGGAAACCACAATGTCCACGGTAACACAGGTTATGCAAAACACAGTAACCCATATGATACAGACTGGGTTCCAATCTCTCAAGAGCGAAATGGACAACCAGATTCAGGCCCTACCGAACAAAATAACTCTATCGGGAGAAAGTTTCAGTCAACGCATCCACATGCTACTAGAAGAAAGAGATAACACTCGCAAGAAGCCTAAGTACCCTGCGAGAGAAACCAAGATCATGAAGACCCGAAGCGAACAAGATGGCGAGGCTAACTAAAGAGAAAGATGACTACAAGCAACAACCACGGCTCAAATTTTGGCAATCGAACTGTCATTCTATCCGAAGAGAAGCAACCCGTGTGCCGAAACACACAAGAAATATTTTACCCCTTAAGATGCAACAATACTCTACAGACTTGTAAGGTCCGTTTGAACAATGTATATTTACAACTATAAGAAAAAGCAGCAGACACAGTAATCAGTATTTAAGTCGATTAGATTTGCAGCATAAAGCTAAAGGCTGCACAGCTTCGCCTTTCCTAACGGTAGTGGTTAACACGGCACACTTTAAAAGAAACCCAAAGATATGTGCATAAAGGTATCACTTACCAAAAAACTTTCATCCCGGCAGGCGCGAAAATCTGCGCGAGCAGAGTTCCCGACATCGTTGCAGCGGGATGTCAAGAAATGCCAAATTATGCCGACCTCGCGAAATCTTTATGAAAAGGTATGCTTGAGTACGTCAGCGGTTTGACAGCGCCACTATATTGCTAATAAAGCACAGATCTGAATAACGCGCCCAAGCAATTCCACTGCCAAGCCGTTGTGTCAGAAGCCACCTTATCAATCTTGCTGCGCTCCCTTTTCTTTGGTGGTCATTTTAGTAGGTGCGAGCCAGCAGCCAAGCTGAGCCGAGAAATTTCTGAAATTGAACGAAACACAGGTTAGCGACAGGAGGCTGCAGGTGTTTCAGTCACCTCAGCTAGCCTTATCAATACTTATCAAGAACAACCAAGCAAAATCATGGCTGCCGTTGATTTGATGCAATGTTGCATGCAACGGAAAGTTTTAATTTTACGTGAAAACCGCTATAACGAACGCGTTCGCAAACATGAGAGCTAGGACACACCTCTTGCGGGGAGATAGGACAGGGACAAAACGTCTGCCCTAATCCAAACGACGAACTATGTGACAACTGCGAAGAACACAACCCTGATCCAAACAACCACCAATGCGAGCCGAAATGTAAGCTCTACGGAATGCCCCATGAAACGGCGGGTAGAGACTGTCGAAAGAAGCTGAAACCGACCCCGCCACCGTTGAGAGTCAGGAAGCGGTCAAGATCGAGACAGAGAAGATTCTGGTAGCAGGCCAGCGTAGTAACTACCAACGACAACGAGCACATGATCACCATGTCACCACGCCACAGTCACCGAATGAGACCGAACAGACAAAAAGATTCAGATCCAAGTCGGGATCGAGATCGAGGGAAAGAGAACAGAGCAGCCCCCGGATACCGGCAACGGGCGTGGAACACGACAACACCCAGCGCAAGGTAAGCTGGGCCAACGTCATCACAGGGCAAAATCAAACGTCGAGGGAAAATAATGGCGTTCAAACCACAATACACTCGAGGTAAGAGGGCACGATAATGATTCTACGAAGACAGAACGATGAATTGAAGCGAGAGCTAGAGCAGCAAAAGACGAAGACACAAGAGAAGGAGGCTAGCACTGAAAAACATCCCGAATACCTCATGCGGGAAATAGAACAACAGAGAGAAAAGGGCTAGCAATTGCAAGCACCACTACCGCGACCTTCATCCTCACCACCACCATCCTCAGCAACACAACCAAAGCCAGCAACACTGTCGAACCAAGCAGTGACAATCCAGAAGGACATCAAGACACTTGAAGACCGCATCAACGCCCGCGTGACCGCCATGACGGAAACCACAATGTCCACGGTAACACAGGTTATGCAAAACACAGTAACCCAGATGATACAGACTGGGTTCCAAACTCTCAAGAGCGAAATGGACAACCAGATTCAGGCCCTACCGAACAAAATAACTCTATCGGGAGAAAGTTTCAGTCAACGCATCCACATGCTAGAAGAAAGAGATAACACTCGCAAGAAGCCTAAGTACCCTGCGAGAGAAACCAAGATCATGAAGACCCGAAGCGAACAAGATGGCGAGGCTAACTAAAGAGAAAGATGACTACAAGCAACAACCACGGCTCAAATTTTGGCAATCGAACTGTCATTCTATCCGAAGAGAAGCAACCCGTGTGCCGAAACACACAAGAAATATTTTACCCCTTAAGATGCAACAATACTCTACAGACTTGTAAGGTCCGTTTGAACAATGTATATTTACAACTATAAGAAAAAGCAGCAGACACAGTAATCAGTATTTAAGTCGATTAGATTTGCAGCATAAAGCTAAAGGCTGCACAGCTTCGCCTTTCCTAACGGTAGTGGTTAACACGGTACACTTTAAAAGAAACCCAAAGATATGTGCACAAAGGTATCACTTACCAAAAAACTTTCATCCCGGCAGGCGCGAAAATCCGCGCGAGCAGAGTTCCCGACATCGTTGCAGCGGGATGTCAAGAAATGCCAAATTATGCCGACCTCGCGAAATCTTTATGAAAACGTATGCTTCAGTACGTCAGTGGTTTGACAGCGCCACTATATTGCTAATAAAGCACAGATCTGAATAACGCGCCCATGCAATTCCACTGCCAAGCCGTTGTGTCAGAAGCCACCTTTTCAATCTCGCTGCGCTCCCTTTTCTTTGGTGGTCATTTTAGTAGGTGCGAGCCAGCAGCCAAGCTGAGCCGAGAAATTTCTGAAATTGAACGAAACACAGGTTAGCGACAGGAGGCTGCAGGTGTTTCAGTCACCTCAGCTAGCCTTATCAATACTTATCAAGAACAACCAAGCAAAATCATGGCTGCCGTTGATTTGATGCAATGTTGCATGCAAGGGAAAGTTTTAATTTTACGTGAGAACCACTATAAACGAGATAGATCGCAAACATGAGAGCTATCCCACGACTCTGCAGCTGATTATCGTTTGGTAGTTCTGGCACGAGAAAACCCAGAATCTGCTCTGGTTTCATCGAGTACGTGCCAAACAGTCATGCCTACTGCACTATGCGATGCTTCGTGATCGAATGGCAGTTTCGGCACGAGAAAACCCAGAATATGGTCCGGTTTCATCGAGTACGTGCCGAAACACACAAGAAATATTTTACCCCACAAGATGCAACAATACGCTGCAGACTAGTAAGGTGCATTTGAACAATGTATATTTACAACTATAAGAAAAAGCAACAGACACAGTAATCAGTATTTAAGTCGATTAGATTTGCAGCATAAAGCTAAAGGCTGCACAGCTTCGCCTTTCCTAACGGTAGTGGTTAACACGGTACACTTTAAAAGACACCCAAAGATATGTGCATAAAGGTATCACTTACCAAAAAACTTTCATCCCGGCAGGCGCGAAAATCTGCGCGAGCAGAGTTCCCGACATCGTTGCAGCGGGATGTCAAGAAATGCCAAATTATGCCGACCTCGCGAAATCTTTATGAAAAGGTATGCTTGAGTACGTCAGCGGTTTGACAGCGCCACTACATTGCTAATAAAGCACAGATCTGAATAACGCGCCCAAGCAATTCCACTGCCAAGCCGTTGTGTCAGAAGCCACCTTTTCAATCTTGCTGCGCTCCCTTTTCTTTGGTGGTCATTTTAGTAGGTGCGAGCCAGCAGCCAAGCTGAGCCGAGAAATTTCTGAAATTGAACGAAACACAGGTTAGCGACGGGAGGCTGTAGGTATTTCAGTCACCTCAGCTAGCCTTATCAATACTTATCAAGAACAACCAAGCAAAATCATGGCTGCCGTTGATTTGATGCAATGTTGCATGCAAGGGAAAGTTTTAATTTTACGTGAAAACCGCTATAAACGAACGCGTTCGCAAACACGAGAGCTAGGACACACCTCTTGCGGGGAGATAGGACAAGTACAAGACGTCTGCCCTAATCCAAACGACGAACTATGTGACAACTGCGAAGAACACAACGCTGATCCAAACAACCACCAATGCGAGCCGAAATGTAAGCTCTGCGGAATGCCCCATGAAACGGCGGGTAGAGACTGTCGAAAGAAGCTGAAACCGACCCCGCCACCGTTGAGAGTGAGGCAGCGGTCAAGATCGAGACAGAGAAGATTCTGGTACCAGGTCAGCGTAGTAACTACCAATGACAGCGAGCACATGATTACCATGTCACCATCGCCACAGTCACCGAATGAGACCGAACAGACAAAAATATTCAGATCCAAGTCGGGATCGAGATCGAGGGAAAGAGAACAGAGCATCCCCCGGATACCGGCAATGGGCGTGGAACACGACAACACCCAGCACAAGGTAAGCTGGGCAACGTCATCACAGGGCAAAATCAAATGTCGAATGAAAATAATGGCGTTCAAACCACAATACACTCGAGGTAAGAGGAAACGATAATGATTCTCCGAAAACAGAACGATGAATTGAAGCGAGAGCTAGAACAGCAAAAGAAGAAGACACAAGAGAAGGAAGCTAGCACTGAAAAACAGCTCGAATACCTCATGCCGGAAATAGAACAACAACAGAGAGAAAAGGGCCAGCAATTGCAAGCACCATTACCTCGACCTTCATCCTCACCACCACCATCCTCAGCAACACAACCAAAGCCAGCAACACTGTCCAACCAAGCAGTGACAATCCAGAAGGACATCAAGACACTTGAAGACCGCATCAACGCCCGCGTGACCGCCATGACGGAAACCACAATGTCCACGGTAACACAGGTTATGCAAAACACAGTAACCCAGATGATACAGACTGGGTTCCAAACTCTCAAGAGCGAAATGGACAACCAGATTCAGGCCCTACCGAACAAAATAACTCTATCGGGAGAAAGTTTCAGTCAACGCATCCACATGCTAGAAGAAAGAGATAACACTCGCAAGAAGCCTAAGTACCCTGCGAGAGAAACCAAGATCATGAAGACCCGAAGCGAACAAGATGGCGAGGCTAACTAAAGAGAAAGATGACTACAAGCAACAACCACGGCTCAAATTTTGGCAATCGAACTGTCATTCTATCCGAAGAGAAGCAACCCGTGTGCCGAAACACACAAGAAATATTTTACCCCTTAAGATGCAACAATACTCTACAGACTTGTAAGGTCCGTTTGAACAATGTATATTTACAACTATAAGAAAAAGCAGCAGACACAGTAATCAGTATTTAAGTCGATTAGATTTGCAGCATAAAGCTAAAGGCTGCACTGCTTCGCCTTTCCTAACGGTAGTGGTTAACACGGTACACTTTAAAAGAAACCCAAAGATATGTGCATAAAGGTATCACTTACCAAAAAACTTTCATCCCGGCAGGCGCGAAAATCCGCGCGAGCAGAGTTCCCGACATCGTTGCAGCGGGATGTCAAGAAATGCCAAATTATGCCGACCTCGCGAAATCTTTATGAAAACGTATGCTTCAGTACGTCAGTGGTTTGACAGCGCCACTATATTGCTAATAAAGCACAGATCTGAATAACGCGCCCATGCAATTCCACTGCCAAGCCGTTGTGTCAGAAGCCACCTTTTCAATCTCGCTGCGCTCCCTTTTCTTTGGTGGTCATTTTAGTAGGTGCGAGCCAGCAGCCAAGCTGAGCCGAGAAATTTCTGAAATTGAACGAAACACAGGTTAGCGACAGGAGGCTGCAGGTGTTTCAGTCACCTCAGCTAGCCTTATCAATACTTATCAAGAACAACCAAGCAAAATCATGGCTGCCGTTGATTTGATGCAATGTTGCATGCAAGGGAAAGTTTTAATTTTACGTGAGAACCACTATAAACGAGATAGATCGCAAACATGAGAGCTATCCCACGACTCTGCAGCTGATTATCGTTTGGTAGTTCTGGCACGAGAAAACCCAGAATCTGCTCTGGTTTCATCGAGTACGTGCCAAACAGTCATGCCTACTGCACTATGCGATGCTTCGTGATCGAATGGCAGTTTCGGCACGAGAAAACCCAGAATATGGTCCGGTTTCATCGAGTACGTGCCGAAACACACAAGAAATATTTTACCCCACAAGATGCAACAATACGCTGCAGACTAGTAAGGTGCATTTGAACAATGTATATTTACAACTATAAGAAAAAGCAACAGACACAGTAATCAGTATTTAAGTCGATTAGATTTGCAGCATAAAGCTAAAGGCTGCACAGCTTCGCCTTTCCTAACGGTAGTGGTTAACACGGTACACTTTAAAAGACACCCAAAGATATGTGCATAAAGGTATCACTTACCAAAAAACTTTCATCCCGGCAGGCGCGAAAATCTGCGCGAGCAGAGTTCCCGACATCGTTGCAGCGGGATGTCAAGAAATGCCAAATTATGCCGACCTCGCGAAATCTTTATGAAAAGGTATGCTTGAGTACGTCAGCGGTTTGACAGCGCCACTACATTGCTAATAAAGCACAGATCTGAATAACGCGCCCAAGCAATTCCACTGCCAAGCCGTTGTGTCAGAAGCCACCTTTTCAATCTTGCTGCGCTCCCTTTTCTTTGGTGGTCATTTTAGTAGGTGCGAGCCAGCAGCCAAGCTGAGCCGAGAAATTTCTGAAATTGAACGAAACACAGGTTAGCGACAGGAGGCTGTAGGTGTTTCAGTCACCTCAGCTAGCCTTATCAATACTTATCAAGAACAACCAAGCAAAATCATGGCTGCCGTTGATTTGATGCAATGTTGCATGCAAGGGAAAGTTTTAATTTTACGTGAAAACCGCTATAAACGAACGCGTTCGCAAACACGAGAGCTAGGACACACCTCTTGCGGGGAGATAGGACAAGGACAAGACGTCTGCCCTAATCCAAACGACGAACTATGTGACAACTGCGAAGAACACAACGCTGATCCAAACAACCACCAATGCGAGCCGAAATGTAAGCTCTGCGGAATGCCCCATGAAACGGCGGGTAGAGACTGTCGAAAGAAGCTGAAACCGACCCCGCCACCGTTGAGAGTGAGGCAGCGGTCAAGATCGAGACAGAGAAGATTCTGGTACCAGGTCAGCGTAGTAACTACCAATGACAGCGAGCACATGATCACCATGTCACCATCGCCACAGTCACCGAATGAGACCGAACAGACAAAAATATTCAGATCCAAGTCGGGATCGAGATCGAGGGAAAGAGAACAGAGCATCCCCCGGATACCGGCAATGGGCGTGGAACACGACAACACCCAGCGCAAGGTAAGCTGGGCAACGTCATCACAGGGCAAAATCAAATGTCGAATGAAAATAATGGCGTTCAAACCACAATACACTCGAGGTAAGAGGAAACGATAATGATTCTCCGAAAACAGAACGATGAATTGAAGCGAGAGCTAGAACAGCAAAAGAAGAAGACACAAGAGAAGGAAGCTAGCACTGAAAAACAGCTCGAATACCTCATGCCGGAAATAGAACAACAACAGAGAGAAAAGGGCCAGCAATTGCAAGCACCATTACCTCGACCTACATCCTCACCACCACCATCCTCAGCAACACAACCAAAGCCAGCAACACTGTCGAACCAAGCAGTGACAATCCAGAAGGACATCAAGACACTTGAAGACCGCATCAACGCCCGCGTGACCGCCATGACGGAAACCACAATGTCCACGGTAACACAGGTTATGCAAAACACAGTAACCCAGATGATACAGACTGGGTTCCAAACTCTCAAGAGCGAAATGGACAACCAGATTCAGGCCCTACCGAACAAAATAACTCTATCGGGAGAAAGTTTCAGTCAACGCATCCACATGCTAGAAGAAAGAGATAACACTCGCAAGAAGCCTAAGTACCCTGCGAGAGAAACCAAAATCATGAAGACCCGAAGCGAACAAGATGGCGAGGCTAACTAAAGAGAAAGATGACTACAAGCAACAACCACGGCTCAAAATTTGGCAATCGAACTGTCATTCTATCCGAAGAGAAGCAACCCGTGTGCCGAAACACACAAGAAATAATTAACCCCTTAAGATACAACAATACTCTACAGACTTGTAAGGTCCGTTTGAACAATGTATATTTACACCTATAAGAAAAAGCAGCAGACACAGTAATCAGTATTTAAGTCGATTAGATTTGCAGCATAAAGCTAAAGGCTGCACAGCTTCGCCTTTCCTAACGGTAGTGGTTAACACGGTACACTTTAAAAGAAACCCAAAGATATGTGCATAAAGGTATCACTTACCAAAAAACTTTCATCCCGGCAGGCGCGAAAATCTGCGCGAGCAGAGTTCCCGACATCGTTGCAGCGGGATGTCAAGAAATGCCAAATTATGCCGACCTCGCGAAATCTTTATGAAAAGGTATGCTTGAGTACGTCAGCGGTTTGACAGCGCCACTACATTGCTAATAAAGCACAGATCTGAATAACGCGCCCAAGCAATTCCACTGCCAAGCCGTTGTGTCAGAAGCCACCTTTTCAATCTTGCTGCGCTCCCTTTTCGTTGGTGGTCATTTTAGTAGGTGCGAGCCAGCAGCCAAGCTGAGCCGAGAAATTTCTGAAATTGAACGAAACACAGGTTAGCGACAGGAGGCTGTAGGTGTTTCAGTCACCTCAGCTAGCCTTATCAATACTTATCAAGAACAACCAAGCAAAATCATGGCTGCCGTTGATTTGATGCAATGTTGCATGCAAGGGAAAGCTTTAATTTTACGTGAAAACCGCTATAAACGAACGCGTTCGCAAACACGAGAGCTAGGACACACCTCTTGCGGGGAGATAGGACAAGGACAAGACGTCTGCCCTAATCCAAACGACGAACTATGTGACAACTGCGAAGAACACAACGCTGATCCAAACAACCACCAATGCGAGCCGAAATGTAAGCTCTGCGGAATGCCCCATGAAACGGCGGGTAGAGACTGTCGAAAGAAGCTGAAACCGACCCAGCCACCGTTGAGAGTGAGGCAGCGGTCAAGATCGAGACAGAGAAGATTCTGGTACCAGGTCAGCGTAGTAACTACCAATGACAGCGAGCACATGATCACCATGTCACCATCGCCACAGTCACCGAATGAGACCGAACAGACAAAAATATTCAGATCCAAGTCGGGATCGAGATCGAGGGAAAGAGAACAGAGCATCCCCCGGATACCGGCAATGGGCGTGGAACACGACAACACCCAGCGCAAGGTAAGCTGGGCAACGTCATCACAGGGCAAAATCAAATGTCGAATGAAAATAATGGCGTTCAAACCACAGTACACTCGAGGTAAGAGGAAACGATAATGATTCTCCGAAAACAGAACGATGAATTGAAGCGAGAGCTAGAACAGCAAAAGAAGAAGACACAAGAGAAGGAAGCTAGCACTGAAAAACAGCTCGAATACCTCATGCCGGAAATAGAACAACAACAGAGAGAAAAGGGCCAGCAATTGCAAGCACCATTACCTCGACCTTCATCCTCACCACCACCATCCTCAGCAACACAACCAAAGCCAGCAACACTGTCGAACCAAGCAGTGACAATCCAGAAGGACATCAAGACACTTGAAGACCGCATCAACGCCCGCGTGACCGCCATGACGGAAACCACAATGTCCACGGTAACACAGGTTATGCAAAACACAGTAACCCAGATGATACAGACTGGGTTCCAAACTCTCAAGAGCGAAATGGACAACCAGATTCAGGCCCTACCGAACAAAATAACTCTATCGGGAGAAAGTTTCAGTCAACGCATCCACATGCTAGAAGAAAGAGATAACACTCGCAAGAAGCCTAAGTACCCTGCGAGAGAAACCAAGATCATGAAGACCCGAAGCGAACAAGATGGCGAGGCTAACTAAAGAGAAAGATGACTACAAGCAACAACCACGGCTCAAATTTTGGCAATCGAACTGTCATTCTATCCGAAGAGAAGCAACCCGTGTGCCGAAACACACAAGAAATATTTTACCCCTTAAGATGCAACAATACTCTACAGACTTGTAAGGTCCGTTTGAACAATGTATATTTACAACTATAAGAAAAAGCAGCAGACACAGTAATCAGTATTTAAGTCGATTAGATTTGCAGCATAAAGCTAAAGGCTGCACAGCTTCGCCTTTCCTAACGGTAGTGGTTAACACGGTACACTTTAAAAGAAACCCAAAGATATGTGCATAAAGGTATCACTTACCAAAAAACTTTCATCCCGGCAGGCGCGAAAATCCGCGCGAGCAGAGTTCCCGACATCGTTGCAGCGGGATGTCAAGAAATGCCAAATTATGCCGACCTCGCGAAATCTTTATGAAAAGGTATGCTTGAGTACGTCAGCGGTTTGACAGCGCCACTATATTGCTAATAGAGCACAGATCTGAATAACGCGCCCAAGCAATTCCACTGCCAAGCCGTTGTGTCAGAAGCCACCTTTTCAATCTTGCTGCGCTCCCTTTTCTTTGGTGGTCATTTTAGTAGGTGCGAGCCAGCAGCCAAGCTGAGCCGAGAAATTTCTGAAATTGAACGAAACACAGGTTAGCGACAGGAGGCTGCAGGTGTTTCAGTCACCTCAGCTAGCCTTATCAATACTTATCAAGAACAACCAAGCAAAATCATGGCTGCCGTTGATTTGATGCAATGTTGCATGCAAGGGAAAGTTTTAATTTTACGTGAAAACCGCTATAACGAACGCGTTCGCAAACATGAGAGCTAGGACACACCTCTTGCGGGGAGATAGGACAGGGACAAAACGTCTGCCCTAATCCAAACGACGAACTATGTGACAACTGCGAAGAACACAACCCTGATCCAAACAACCACCAATGCGAGCCGAAATGTAAGCTCTTCGGAATGCCCCATGAAACGGCGGGTAGAGACTGTCGAAAGAAGCTGAAACCGACCCCGCCACCGTTGAGAGTCAGGAAGCGGTCAAGATCGAGACAGAGAAGATTCTGGTACCAGGCCAGCGTAGTAACTACCAACGACAACGAGCACATGATCACCATGTCACCACGCCACAGTCACCGAATGAGACCGAACAGACAAAAAGATTCAGATCCAAGTCGGGATCGAGATCGAGGGAAAGAGAACAGAGCAGCCCCCGGATACCGGCAACGGGCGTGGAACACGACAACACCCAGCGCAAGGTAAGCTGGGCCAACGTCATCACAGGGCAAAATCAAACGTCGAGGGAAAATAATGGCGTTCAAACCACAATACACTCGAGGTAAGAGGGCACGATAATGATTCTACGAAGACAGAACGATGAATTGAAGCGAGAGCTAGAGCAGCAAAAGACGAAGACACAAGAGAAGGAGGCTAGCACTGAAAAACAGCCCGAATACCTCATGCGGGAAATAGAACAGAGAGAAAAGGGCTAGCAATTGCAAGCACCACTACCGCGACCTTAATCCTCACCACCACCATCCTCAGCAACACAACCAAAGCCAGCAACACTGTCGAACCAAGCAGTGACAATCCAGAAGGACATCAAGACACTTGAAGACCGCATCAACGCCCGCGTGACCGCCATGACGGAAAACACAATGTCCACGGTAACACAGGTTATGCAAAACACAGTAACCCAGATGATACAGACTGGGTTCCAATCTCTCAAGAGCGAAATGGACAACCAGATTCAGGCCCTACCGAACAAAATAACTCTATCGGGAGAAAGTTTCAGTCAACGCATCCACATGCTAGAAGAAAGAGATAACACTCGCAAGAAGCCTAAGTACCCTGCGAGAGAAGCCAAGATCATGAAGACCCTAAGCGAACAAGATGGCGAGGCTAACTAAAGAGAAAGATGACTACAAGCAACACCCACGGCTCAAAATTTGGCAATCTAACTGTCATTCTATCCGAAGTAAGAGAAGCAACCCGTGTGCCGAAACACACAAGAAATATATTAGCCCTTAAGATACAACAATACTCTACAGACTTGTAAGGTCCGTTTGAACAATGTATATTTACAACTATAAGAAAAAGCAGCAGACACAGTAATCAGTATTTAAGTCGATTAGATTTGCAGCATAAAGCTAAAGGCTGCACAGCTTCGCCTTTCCTAACGGTAGTGGTTAACACGGTACACTTTAAGAGAAACCCAAAGATATGTGCATAAAGGTATCACTTACCAAAAAACTTTCATCCCGGCAGGCGCGAAAATCTGCGCGAGCAGAGTTCCCGACATCGTTGCAGCGGGATGTCAAGAAATGCCAAATTATGCCGACCTCGCGAAATCTTTATGAAAAGGTATGCTTGAGTACGTCAGCGGTTTGACAGCGCCACTATATTGCTAATAAAGCACAGATCTGAATAACGCGCCCAAGCAATTCCACTGCCAAGCCGTTGTGTCAGAAGCCACCTTTTCAATCTTGCTGCGCTCCCTTTTCTTTGGTGGTCATTTTAGTAGGTGCGAGCCAGCAGCCAAGCTGAGCCGAGAAATTTCTGAAATTGAACGAAACACAGGTTAGCGACAGGAGGCTGTAGGTGTTTCAGTCACCTCAGCTAGCCTTATCAATACTTATCAAGAACAACCAAGCAAAATCATGGCTGCCGTTGATTTGATGCAATGTTGCATGCAAGGGAAAGTTTTAATTTTACGTGAAAACCGCTATAAACGAACGCGTTCGCAAACACGAGAGCTAGGACACACCTCTTGCGGGGAGATAGGACAAGGACAAGACGTCTGCCCTAATCCAAACGACGAACTATGTGACAACTGCGAAGAACACAACGCTGATCCAAACAACCACCAATGCGAGCCGAAATGTAAGCTCTGCGGAATGCCCTATGAAACGGCGGGTAGAGACTGTCGAAAGAAGCTGAAACCGACCCCGCCACCGTTGAGAGTGAGGCAGCGGTCAAGATCGAGACAGAGAAGATTCTGGTACCAGGTCAGCGTAGTAACTACCAATGACAGCGAGCACATGATCACCATGTCACCATCGCCACAGTCACCGAATGAGACCGAACAGACAAAAATATTCAGATCCAAGTCGGGATCGAGATCGAGGGAAAGAGAACAGAGCATCCCCCGGATACCGGCACTGGGCGTGGAACACGACAACACCCAGCGCAAGGTAAGCTGGGCAACGTCATCACAGGGCCAAATCAAACGTCGAATGAAAATAATGGCGTTCAAACCACAATACACTCGAGGTAAGAGGAAACGATAATGATTCTCCGAAAACAGAACGATGAATTGAAGCGAGAGCTAGAACAGCAAAAGAAGAAGACACAAGAGAAGGAAGCTAGCACTGAAAAACAGCTCGAATACCTCATGCCGGAAATAGAACAACAACAGAGAGAAAAGGGCCAGCAATTGCAAGCACCATTACCTCGACCTTCATCCTCACCACCACCATCCTCAGCAACACAACCAAAGCCAGCAACACTGTCGAACCAAGCAGTGACAATCCAGAAGGACATCAAGACACTTGAAGACCGCATCAACGCCCGCGTGACCGCCATGACGGAAACCACAATGTCCACGGTAACACAGGTTATGCAAAACACAGTAACCCATATGATACAGACTGGGTTCCAATCTCTCAAGAGCGAAATGGACAACCAGATTCAGGCCCTACCGAACAAAATAACTCTATCGGGAGAAAGTTTCAGTCAACGCATCCACATGCTACTAGAAGAAAGAGATAACACTCGCAAGAAGCCTAAGTACCCTGCGAGAGAAACCAAGATCATGAAGACCCGAAGCGAACAAGATGGCGAGGCTAACTAAAGAGAAAGATGACTACAAGCAACAACCACGGCTCAAATTTTGGCAATCGAACTGTCATTCTATCCGAAGAGAAGCAACCCGTGTGCCGAAACACACAAGAAATATTTTACCCCTTAAGATGCAACAATACTCTACAGACTTGTAAGGTCCGTTTGAACAATGTATATTTACAACTATAAGAAAAAGCAGCAGACACAGTAATCAGTATTTAAGTCGATTAGATTTGCAGCATAAAGCTAAAGGCTGCACAGCTTCGCCTTTCCTAACGGTAGTGGTTAACACGGCACACTTTAAAAGAAACCCAAAGATATGTGCATAAAGGTATCACTTACCAAAAAACTTTCATCCCGGCAGGCGCGAAAATCTGCGCGAGCAGAGTTCCCGACATCGTTGCAGCGGGATGTCAAGAAATGCCAAATTATGCCGACCTCGCGAAATCTTTATGAAAAGGTATGCTTGAGTACGTCAGCGGTTTGACAGCGCCACTATATTGCTAATAAAGCACAGATCTGAATAACGCGCCCAAGCAATTCCACTGCCAAGCCGTTGTGTCAGAAGCCACCTTATCAATCTTGCTGCGCTCCCTTTTCTTTGGTGGTCATTTTAGTAGGTGCGAGCCAGCAGCCAAGCTGAGCCGAGAAATTTCTGAAATTGAACGAAACACAGGTTAGCGACAGGAGGCTGCAGGTGTTTCAGTCACCTCAGCTAGCCTTATCAATACTTATCAAGAACAACCAAGCAAAATCATGGCTGCCGTTGATTTGATGCAATGTTGCATGCAACGGAAAGTTTTAATTTTACGTGAAAACCGCTATAACGAACGCGTTCGCAAACATGAGAGCTAGGACACACCTCTTGCGGGGAGATAGGACAGGGACAAAACGTCTGCCCTAATCCAAACGACGAACTATGTGACAACTGCGAAGAACACAACCCTGATCCAAACAACCACCAATGCGAGCCGAAATGTAAGCTCTACGGAGTGCCCCATGAAACGGCGGGTAGAGACTGTCGAAAGAAGCTGAAACCGACCCCGCCACCGTTGAGAGTCAGGAAGCGGTCAAGATCGAGACAGAGAAGATTCTGGTAGCAGGCCAGCGTAGTAACTACCAACGACAACGAGCACATGATCACCATGTCACCACGCCACAGTCACCGAATGAGACCGAACAGACAAAAAGATTCAGATCCAAGTCGGGATCGAGATCGAGGGAAAGAGAACAGAGCAGCCCCCGGATACCGGCAACGGGCGTGGAACACGACAACACCCAGCGCAAGGTAAGCTGGGCCAACGTCATCACAGGGCAAAATCAAACGTCGAGGGAAAATAATGGCGTTCAAACCACAATACACTCGAGGTAAGAGGGCACGATAATGATTCTACGAAGACAGAACGATGAATTGAAGCGAGAGCTAGAGCAGCAAAAGACGAAGACACAAGAGAAGGAGGCTAGCACTGAAAAACATCCCGAATACCTCATGCGGGAAATAGAACAACAGAGAGAAAAGGGCTAGCAATTGCAAGCACCACTACCGCGACCTTCATCCTCACCACCACCATCCTCAGCAACACAACCAAAGCCAGCAACACTGTCGAACCAAGCAGTGACAATCCAGAAGGACATCAAGACACTTGAAGACCGCATCAACGCCCGCGTGACCGCCATGACGGAAACCACAATGTCCACGGTAACACAGGTTATGCAAAACACAGTAACCCAGATGATACAGACTGGGTTCCAAACTCTCAAGAGCGAAATGGACAACCAGATTCAGGCCCTACCGAACAAAATAACTCTATCGGGAGAAAGTTTCAGTCAACGCATCCACATGCTAGAAGAAAGAGATAACACTCGCAAGAAGCCTAAGTACCCTGCGAGAGAAACCAAGATCATGAAGACCCGAAGCGAACAAGATGGCGAGGCTAACTAAAGAGAAAGATGACTACAAGCAACAACCACGGCTCAAATTTTGGCAATCGAACTGTCATTCTATCCGAAGAGAAGCAACCCGTGTGCCGAAACACACAAGAAATATTTTACCCCTTAAGATGCAACAATACTCTACAGACTTGTAAGGTCCGTTTGAACAATGTATATTTACAACTATAAGAAAAAGCAGCAGACACAGTAATCAGTATTTAAGTCGATTAGATTTGCAGCATAAAGCTAAAGGCTGCACAGCTTCGCCTTTCCTAACGGTAGTGGTTAACACGGTACACTTTAAAAGAAACCCAAAGATATGTGCACAAAGGTATCACTTACCAAAAAACTTTCATCCCGGCAGGCGCGAAAATCCGCGCGAGCAGAGTTCCCGACATCGTTGCAGCGGGATGTCAAGAAATGCCAAATTATGCCGACCTCGCGAAATCTTTATGAAAACGTATGCTTCAGTACGTCAGTGGTTTGACAGCGCCACTATATTGCTAATAAAGCACAGATCTGAATAACGCGCCCATGCAATTCCACTGCCAAGCCGTTGTGTCAGAAGCCACCTTTTCAATCTCGCTGCGCTCCCTTTTCTTTGGTGGTCATTTTAGTAGGTGCGAGCCAGCAGCCAAGCTGAGCCGAGAAATTTCTGAAATTGAACGAAACACAGGTTAGCGACAGGAGGCTGCAGGTGTTTCAGTCACCTCAGCTAGCCTTATCAATACTTATCAAGAACAACCAAGCAAAATCATGGCTGCCGTTGATTTGATGCAATGTTGCATGCAAGGGAAAGTTTTAATTTTACGTGAGAACCACTATAAACGAGATAGATCGCAAACATGAGAGCTATCCCACGACTCTGCAGCTGATTATCGTTTGGTAGTTCTGGCACGAGAAAACCCAGAATCTGCTCTGGTTTCATCGAGTACGTGCCAAACAGTCATGCCTACTGCACTATGCGATGCTTCGTGATCGAATGGCAGTTTCGGCACGAGAAAACCCAGAATATGGTCCGGTTTCATCGAGTACGTGCCGAAACACACAAGAAATATTTTACCCCACAAGATGCAACAATACGCTGCAGACTAGTAAGGTGCATTTGAACAATGTATATTTACAACTATAAGAAAAAGCAACAGACACAGTAATCAGTATTTAAGTCGATTAGATTTGCAGCATAAAGCTAAAGGCTGCACAGCTTCGCCTTTCCTAACGGTAGTGGTTAACACGGTACACTTTAAAAGACACCCAAAGATATGTGCATAAAGGTATCACTTACCAAAAAACTTTCATCCCGGCAGGCGCGAAAATCTGCGCGAGCAGAGTTCCCGACATCGTTGCAGCGGGATGTCAAGAAATGCCAAATTATGCCGACCTCGCGAAATCTTTATGAAAAGGTATGCTTGAGTACGTCAGCGGTTTGACAGCGCCACTACATTGCTAATAAAGCACAGATCTGAATAACGCGCCCAAGCAATTCCACTGCCAAGCCGTTGTGTCAGAAGCCACCTTTTCAATCTTGCTGCGCTCCCTTTTCTTTGGTGGTCATTTTAGTAGGTGCGAGCCAGCAGCCAAGCTGAGCCGAGAAATTTCTGAAATTGAACGAAACACAGGTTAGCGACGGGAGGCTGTAGGTATTTCAGTCACCTCAGCTAGCCTTATCAATACTTATCAAGAACAACCAAGCAAAATCATGGCTGCCGTTGATTTGATGCAATGTTGCATGCAAGGGAAAGTTTTAATTTTACGTGAAAACCGCTATAAACGAACGCGTTCGCAAACACGAGAGCTAGGACACACCTCTTGCGGGGAGATAGGACAAGGACAAGACGTCTGCCCTAATCCAAACGACGAACTATGTGACAACTGCGAAGAACACAACGCTGATCCAAACAACCACCAATGCGAGCCGAAATGTAAGCTCTGCGGAATGCCCCATGAAACGGCGGGTAGAGACTGTCGAAAGAAGCTGAAACCGACCCAGCCACCGTTGAGAGTGAGGCAGCGGTCAAGATCGAGACAGAGAAGATTCTGGTACCAGGTCAGCGTAGTAACTACCAATGACAGCGAGCACATGATCACCATGTCACCATCGCCACAGTCACCGAATGAGACCGAACAGACAAAAATATTCAGATCCAAGTCGGGATCGAGATCGAGGGAAAGAGAACAGAGCATCCCCCGGATACCGGCAATGGGCGTGGAACACGACAACACCCAGCGCAAGGTAAGCTGGGCAACGTCATCACAGGGCAAAATCAAATGTCGAATGAAAATAATGGCGTTCAAACCACAGTACACTCGAGGTAAGAGGAAACGATAATGATTCTCCGAAAACAGAACGATGAATTGAAGCGAGAGCTAGAACAGCAAAAGAAGAAGACACAAGAGAAGGAAGCTAGCACTGAAAAACAGCTCGAATACCTCATGCCGGAAATAGAACAACAACAGAGAGAAAAGGGCCAGCAATTGCAAGCACCATTACCTCGACCTTCATCCTCACCACCACCATCCTCAGCAACACAACCAAAGCCAGCAACACTGTCGAACCAAGCAGTGACAATCCAGAAGGACATCAAGACACTTGAAGACCGCATCAACGCCCGCGTGACCGCCATGACGGAAACCACAATGTCCACGGTAACACAGGTTATGCAAAACACAGTAACCCAGATGATACAGACTGGGTTCCAAACTCTCAAGAGCGAAATGGACAACCAGATTCAGGCCCTACCGAACAAAATAACTCTATCGGGAGAAAGTTTCAGTCAACGCATCCACATGCTAGAAGAAAGAGATAACACTCGCAAGAAGCCTAAGTACCCTGCGAGAGAAACCAAGATCATGAAGACCCGAAGCGAACAAGATGGCGAGGCTAACTAAAGAGAAAGATGACTACAAGCAACAACCACGGCTCAAATTTTGGCAATCGAACTGTCATTCTATCCGAAGAGAAGCAACCCGTGTGCCGAAACACACAAGAAATATTTTACCCCTTAAGATGCAACAATACTCTACAGACTTGTAAGGTCCGTTTGAACAATGTATATTTACAACTATAAGAAAAAGCAGCAGACACAGTAATCAGTATTTAAGTCGATTAGATTTGCAGCATAAAGCTAAAGGCTGCACAGCTTCGCCTTTCCTAACGGTAGTGGTTAACACGGTACACTTTAAAAGAAACCCAAAGATATGTGCATAAAGGTATCACTTACCAAAAAACTTTCATCCCGGCAGGCGCGAAAATCCGCGCGAGCAGAGTTCCCGACATCGTTGCAGCGGGATGTCAAGAAATGCCAAATTATGCCGACCTCGCGAAATCTTTATGAAAACGTATGCTTCAGTACGTCAGTGGTTTGACAGCGCCACTATATTGCTAATAAAGCACAGATCTGAATAACGCGCCCATGCAATTCCACTGCCAAGCCGTTGTGTCAGAAGCCACCTTTTCAATCTCGCTGCGCTCCCTTTTCTTTGGTGGTCATTTTAGTAGGTGCGAGCCAGCAGCCAAGCTGAGCCGAGAAATTTCTGAAATTGAACGAAACACAGGTTAGCGACAGGAGGCTGCAGGTGTTTCAGTCACCTCAGCTAGCCTTATCAATACTTATCAAGAACAACCAAGCAAAATCATGGCTGCCGTTGATTTGATGCAATGTTGCATGCAAGGGAAAGTTTTAATTTTACGTGAGAACCACTATAAACGAGATAGATCGCAAACATGAGAGCTATCCCACGACTCTGCTGCTGATTATCGTTTGGTAGTTCTGGCACGAGAAAACCCAGAATCTGCTCTGGTTTCATCGAGTACGTGCCAAACAGTCATGCCTACTGCACTATGCGATGCTTCGTGATCGAATGGCAGTTTCGGCACGAGAAAACCCAGAATATGGTCCGGTTTCATCGAGTACGTGCCGAAACACACAAGAAATATTTTACCCCACAAGATGCAACAATACGCTGCAGACTAGTAAGGTGCATTTGAACAATGTATATTTACAACTATAAGAAAAAGCAACAGACACAGTAATCAGTATTTAAGTCGATTAGATTTGCAGCATAAAGCTAAAGGCTGCACAGCTTCGCCTTTCCTAACGGTAGTGGTTAACACGGTACACTTTAAAAGAAACCCAAAGATATGTGCATAAAGGTATCACTTACCAAAAAACTTTCATCCCGGCAGGCGCGAAAATCTGCGCGAGCAGAGTTCCCGACATCGTTGCAGCTGGATGTCAAGAAATGCTAAATTATGCCGACCTCGCGAAATCTTTATGAAAAGGTATGCTTGAGTACGTCAGCGGTTTGACAGCGCCACTACATTGCTAATAAAGCACAGATCTGAATAACGCGCCCAAGCAATTCCACTGCCAAGCCGTTGTGTCAGAAGCCACCTTTTCAATCTTTCTGCGCTCCCTTTTCTTTGGTGGTCATTTTAGTAGGTGCGAGCCAGCAGCCAAGCTGAGCCGAGAAATTTCTGAAATTGAACGAAACACAGGTTAGCGACAGGAGGCTGCAGGTGTTTCAGTCACCTCAGCTAGCCTTATCAATACTTATCAAGAACAACCAAGCAAAATCATGGCTGCCGTTGATTTGATGCAATGTTGCATGCAAGGGAAAGTTTTAATTTTACGTGAAAACCGCTATAAACGAACGCGTTCGCAAACACGAGAGCTAGGACACACCTCTTGCGGGGAGATAGGACAAGGACAAGACGTCTGCCCTAATCCAAACGACGAACTATGTGACAACTGCGAAGAACACAACGCTGATCCAAACAACCACCAATGCGAGCCGAAATGTAAGCTCTGCGGAATGCCCCATGAAACGGCGGGTAGAGACTGTCGAAAGAAGCTGAAACCGACCCCGCCACCGTTGAGAGTGAGGCAGCGGTCAAGATCGAGACAGAGAAGATTCTGGTACCAGGTCAGCGTAGTAACTACCAATGACAGCGAGCACATGATCACCATGTCACCATCGCCACAGTCACCGAATGAGACCGAACAGACAAAAATATTCAGATCCAAGTCGGGATCGAGATCGAGGGAAAGAGAACAGAGCATCCCCCGGATACCGGCAATGGGCGTGGAACACGACAACACCCAGCGCAAGGTAAGCTGGGCAACGTCATCACAGGGCAAAATCAAATGTCGAATGAAAATAATGGCGTTCAAACCACAATACACTCGAGGTAAGAGGAAACGATAATGATTCTCCGAAAACAGAACGATGAATTGAAGCGAGAGCTAGAACAGCAAAAGAAGAAGACACAAGAGAAGGAAGCTAGCACTGAAAAACAGCTCGAATACCTCATGCCGGAAATAGAACAACAACAGAGAGAAAAGGGCCAGCAATTGCAAGCACCATTACCTCGACCTTCATCCTCACCACCACCATCCTCAGCAACACAACCAAAGCCAGCAACACTGTCGAACCAAGCAGTGACAATCCAGAAGGACATCAAGACACTTGAAGACCGCATCAACGCCCGCGTGACCGCCATGACGGAAACCACAATGTCCACGGTAACACAGGTTATGCAAAACACAGTAACCCAGATGATACAGACTGGGTTCCAAACTCTCAAGAGCGAAATGGACAACCAGATTCAGGCCCTACCGAACAAAATAACTCTATCGGGAGAAAGTTTCAGTCAACGCATCCACATGCTAGAAGAAAGAGATAACACTCGCAAGAAGCCTAAGTACCCTGCGAGAGAAACCAAGATCATGAAGACCCGAAGCGAACAAGATGGCGAGGCTAACTAAAGAGAAAGATGACTACAAGCAACAACCACGGCTCAAAATTTGGCAATCGAACTGTCATTCTATCCGAAGAGAAGCAACCCGTGTGCCGAAACACACAAGAAATATTTAACCCCTTAAGATACAACAATACTCTACAGACTTGTAAGGTCCGTTTGAACAATGTATATTTACAACTATAAGAAAAAGCAGCAGACACAGTAATCAGTATTTAAGTCGATTAGATTTGCAGCATAAAGCTAAAGGCTGCACAGCTTCGCCTTTCCTAACGGTAGTGGTTAACACGGTACACTTTAAAAGAAACCCAAAGATATGTGCATAAAGGTATCACTTACCAAAAAACTTTCATCCCGGCAGGCGCGAAAATCTGCGCGAGCAGAGTTCCCGACATCGTTGCAGCGGGATGTCAAGAAATGCCAAATTATGCCGACCTCGCGAAATCTTTATGAAAAGGTATGCTTGAGTACGTCAGCGGTTTGACAGCGCCACTACATTGCTAATAAAGCACAGATCTGAATAACGCGCCCAAGCAATTCCACTGCCAAGCCGTTGTGTCAGAAGCCACCTTTTCAATCTTGCTGCGCTCCCTTTTCTTTGGTGGTCATTTTAGTAGGTGCGAGCCAGCAGCCAAGCTGAGCCGAGAAATTTCTGAAATTGAACGAAACACAGGTTAGCGACAGGAGGCTGCAGGTGTTTCAGTCACCTCAGCTAGCCTTATCAATACTTATCAAGAACAACCAAGCAAAATCATGGCTGCCGTTGATTTGATGCAATGTTGCATGCAAGGGAAAGTTTTAATTTTACGTGAAAACCGCTATAAACGAACGCGTTCGCAAACACGAGAGCTAGGACACACCTCTTGCGGGGAGATAGGACAAGGACAAGACGTCTGCCCTAATCCAAACGACGAACTATGTGACAACTGCGAAGAACACAACGCTGATCCAAACAACCACCAATGCGAGCCGAAATGTAAGCTCTGCGGAATGCCCCATGAAACGGCGGGTAGAGACTGTCGAAAGAAGCTGAAACCGACTCCGCCACCGTTGCGAGTCAGGAAGCGGTCAAGATCGAGACAGAGAAGATTCTGGTACCAGGTCAGCGTAGTAACTACCAATGACAGCGAGCACATGATCACCATGTCACCATCGCCACAGTCACCGAATGAGACCAAACAGACAAAAATATTCAGATCCAAGTCGGGATCGAGATCGAGGGAAAGAGAACAGAGCATCCCCCGGATACCGGCAACGGGCGTGGAACACGACAACACCCAGCGCAAGGTAAGCTGGGCAACGTCATCACAGGGCAAAATCAAACGTCGAATGAAAATAATGGCGTTCAAACCACAATACACTCGAGGTAAGAGGAAACGATAATGATTCTCCGAAAACAGAACGATGAATTGAAGCGAGAGCTAGAACAGCAAAAGAAGAAGACACAAGAGAAGGAAGCTAGCACTGAAAAACAGCTCGAATACCTCATGCCGGAAATAGAACAACAACAGAGAGAAAAGGGCCAGCAATTGCAAGCACCATTACCTCGACCTTCATCCTCACCACCACCATCCTCAGCAACACAACCAAAGCCAGCAACACTGTCGAACCAAGCAGTGACAATCCAGAAGGACATCAAGACACTTGAAGACCGCATCAACGCCCGCGTGACCGCCATGACGGAAACCACAATGTCCACGGTAACACAGGTTATGCAAAACACAGTAACCCAGATGATACAGACTGGGTTCCAAACTCTCAAGAGCGAAATGGACAACCAGATTCAGGCCCTACCGAACAAAATAACTCTATCGGGAGAAAGTTTCAGTCAACGCATCCACATGCTAGAAGAAAGAGATAACACTCGCAAGAAGCCTAAGTACCCTGCGAGAGAAACCAAGATCATGAAGACCCGAAGCGAACAAGATGGCGAGGCTAACTAAAGAGAAAGATGACTACAAGCAACAACCACGGCTCAAAATTTGGCAATCGAACTGTCATTCTATCCGAAGAGAAGCGACCCGTGTGCCGAAACACACAAGAAATATTTAACCCCTTAAGATACAACAATACTCTACAGACTTGTAAGGTCCGTTTGAACAATGTATATTTACAACTATAAGAAAAAGCAACAGACACAGTAATCAGTATTTAAGTCGATTAGATTTGCAGCATAAAGCTAAAGGCTGCACAGCTTCGCCTTTCCTAACGGTAGTGGTTAACACGGTACACTTTAAAAGACACCCAAAGATATGTGCATAAAGGTATCACTTACCAAAAAACTTTCATCCCGGCAGGCGCGAAAATCTGCGCGAGCAGAGTTCCCGACATCGTTGCAGCGGGATGTCAAGAAATGCCAAATTATGCCGACCTCGCGAAATCTTTATGAAAAGGTATGCTTGAGTACGTCAGCGGTTTGACAGCGCCACTACATTGCTAATAAAGCACAGATCTGAATAACGCGCCCAAGCAATTCCACTGCCAAGCCGTTGTGTCAGAAGCCACCTTTTCAATCTTGCTGCGCTCCCTTTTCTTTGGTGGTCATTTTAGTAGGTGCGAGCCAGCAGCCAAGCTGAGCCGAGAAATTTCTGAAATTGAACGAAACACAGGTTAGCGACAGGAGGCTGTAGGTGTTTCAGTCACCTCAGCTAGCCTTATCAATACTTATCAAGAACAACCAAGCAAAATCATGGCTGCCGTTGATTTGATGCAATGTTGCATGCAAGGGAAAGTTTTAATTTTACGTGAAAACCGCTATAAACGAACGCGTTCGCAAACACGAGAGCTAGGACACACCTCTTGCGGGGAGATAGGACAAGGACAAGACGTCTGCCCTAATCCAAACGACGAACTATGTGACAACTGCGAAGAACACAACGCTGATCCAAACAACCACCAATGCGAGCCGAAATGTAAGCTCTGCGGAATGCCCCATGAAACGGCGGGTAGAGACTGTCGAAAGAAGCTGAAACCGACCCCGCCACCGTTGAGAGTGAGGCAGCGGTCAAGATCGAGACAGAGAAGATTCTGGTACCAGGTCAGCGTAGTAACTACCAATGACAGCGAGCACATGATCACCATGTCACCATCGCCACAGTCACCGAATGAGACCGAACAGACAAAAATATTCAGATCCAAGTCGGGATCGAGATCGAGGGAAAGAGAACAGAGCATCCCCCGGATACCGGCAATGGGCGTGGAACACGACAACACCCAGCGCAAGGTAAGCTGGGCAACGTCATCACAGGGCAAAATCAAATGTCGAATGAAAATAATGGCGTTCAAACCACAATACACTCGAGGTAAGAGGAAACGATAATGATTCTCCGAAAACAGAACGATGAATTGAAGCGAGAGCTAGAACAGCAAAAGAAGAAGACACAAGAGAAGGAAGCTAGCACTGAAAAACAGCTCGAATACCTCATGCCGGAAATAGAACAACAACAGAGAGAAAAGGGCCAGCAATTGCAAGCACCATTACCTCGACCTACATCCTCACCACCACCATCCTCAGCAACACAACCAAAGCCAGCAACACTGTCGAACCAAGCAGTGACAATCCAGAAGGACATCAAGACACTTGAAGACCGCATCAACGCCCGCGTGACCGCCATGACGGAAACCACAATGTCCACGGTAACACAGGTTATGCAAAACACAGTAACCCAGATGATACAGACTGGGTTCCAAACTCTCAAGAGCGAAATGGACAACCAGATTCAGGCCCTACCGAACAAAATAACTCTATCGGGAGAAAGTTTCAGTCAACGCATCCACATGCTAGAAGAAAGAGATAACACTCGCAAGAAGCCTAAGTACCCTGCGAGAGAAACCAAAATCATGAAGACCCGAAGCGAACAAGATGGCGAGGCTAACTAAAGAGAAAGATGACTACAAGCAACAACCACGGCTCAAAATTTGGCAATCGAACTGTCATTCTATCCGAAGAGAAGCAACCCGTGTGCCGAAACACACAAGAAATAATTAACCCCTTAAGATACAACAATACTCTACAGACTTGTAAGGTCCGTTTGAACAATGTATATTTACACCTATAAGAAAAAGCAGCAGACACAGTAATCAGTATTTAAGTCGATTAGATTTGCAGCATAAAGCTAAAGGCTGCACAGCTTCGCCTTTCCTAACGGTAGTGGTTAACACGGTACACTTTAAAAGAAACCCAAAGATATGTGCATAAAGGTATCACTTACCAAAAAACTTTCATCCCGGCAGGCGCGAAAATCTGCGCGAGCAGAGTTCCCGACATCGTTGCAGCGGGATGTCAAGAAATGCCAAATTATGCCGACCTCGCGAAATCTTTATGAAAAGGTATGCTTGAGTACGTCAGCGGTTTGACAGCGCCACTACATTGCTAATAAAGCACAGATCTGAATAACGCGCCCAAGCAATTCCACTGCCAAGCCGTTGTGTCAGAAGCCACCTTTTCAATCTTGCTGCGCTCCCTTTTCGTTGGTGGTCATTTTAGTAGGTGCGAGCCAGCAGCCAAGCTGAGCCGAGAAATTTCTGAAATTGAACGAAACACAGGTTAGCGACAGGAGGCTGTAGGTGTTTCAGTCACCTCAGCTAGCCTTATCAATACTTATCAAGAACAACCAAGCAAAATCATGGCTGCCGTTGATTTGATGCAATGTTGCATGCAAGGGAAAGCTTTAATTTTACGTGAAAACCGCTATAAACGAACGCGTTCGCAAACACGAGAGCTAGGACACACCTCTTGCGGGGAGATAGGACAAGGACAAGACGTCTGCCCTAATCCAAACGACGAACTATGTGACAACTGCGAAGAACACAACGCTGATCCAAACAACCACCAATGCGAGCCGAAATGTAAGCTCTGCGGAATGCCCCATGAAACGGCGGGTAGAGACTGTCGAAAGAAGCTGAAACCGACCCAGCCACCGTTGAGAGTGAGGCAGCGGTCAAGATCGAGACAGAGAAGATTCTGGTACCAGGTCAGCGTAGTAACTACCAATGACAGCGAGCACATGATCACCATGTCACCATCGCCACAGTCACCGAATGAGACCGAACAGACAAAAATATTCAGATCCAAGTCGGGATCGAGATCGAGGGAAAGAGAACAGAGCATCCCCCGGATACCGGCAATGGGCGTGGAACACGACAACACCCAGCGCAAGGTAAGCTGGGCAACGTCATCACAGGGCAAAATCAAATGTCGAATGAAAATAATGGCGTTCAAACCACAGTACACTCGAGGTAAGAGGAAACGATAATGATTCTCCGAAAACAGAACGATGAATTGAAGCGAGAGCTAGAACAGCAAAAGAAGAAGACACAAGAGAAGGAAGCTAGCACTGAAAAACAGCTCGAATACCTCATGCCGGAAATAGAACAACAACAGAGAGAAAAGGGCCAGCAATTGCAAGCACCATTACCTCGACCTTCATCCTCACCACCACCATCCTCAGCAACACAACCAAAGCCAGCAACACTGTCGAACCAAGCAGTGACAATCCAGAAGGACATCAAGACACTTGAAGACCGCATCAACGCCCGCGTGACCGCCATGACGGAAACCACAATGTCCACGGTAACACAGGTTATGCAAAACACAGTAACCCAGATGATACAGACTGGGTTCCAAACTCTCAAGAGCGAAATGGACAACCAGATTCAGGCCCTACCGAACAAAATAACTCTATCGGGAGAAAGTTTCAGTCAACGCATCCACATGCTAGAAGAAAGAGATAACACTCGCAAGAAGCCTAAGTACCCTGCGAGAGAAACCAAGATCATGAAGACCCGAAGCGAACAAGATGGCGAGGCTAACTAAAGAGAAAGATGACTACAAGCAACAACCACGGCTCAAATTTTGGCAATCGAACTGTCATTCTATCCGAAGAGAAGCAACCCGTGTGCCGAAACACACAAGAAATATTTTACCCCTTAAGATGCAACAATACTCTACAGACTTGTAAGGTCCGTTTGAACAATGTATATTTACAACTATAAGAAAAAGCAGCAGACACAGTAATCAGTATTTAAGTCGATTAGATTTGCAGCATAAAGCTAAAGGCTGCACAGCTTCGCCTTTCCTAACGGTAGTGGTTAACACGGTACACTTTAAAAGAAACCCAAAGATATGTGCATAAAGGTATCACTTACCAAAAAACTTTCATCCCGGCAGGCGCGAAAATCCGCGCGAGCAGAGTTCCCGACATCGTTGCAGCGGGATGTCAAGAAATGCCAAATTATGCCGACCTCGCGAAATCTTTATGAAAACGTATGCTTCAGTACGTCAGTGGTTTGACAGCGCCACTATATTGCTAATAAAGCACAGATCTGAATAACGCGCCCATGCAATTCCACTGCCAAGCCGTTGTGTCAGAAGCCACCTTTTCAATCTCGCTGCGCTCCCTTTTCTTTGGTGGTCATTTTAGTAGGTGCGAGCCAGCAGCCAAGCTGAGCCGAGAAATTTCTGAAATTGAACGAAACACAGGTTAGCGACAGGAGGCTGCAGGTGTTTCAGTCACCTCAGCTAGCCTTATCAATACTTATCAAGAACAACCAAGCAAAATCATGGCTGCCGTTGATTTGATGCAATGTTGCATGCAAGGGAAAGTTTTAATTTTACGTGAGAACCACTATAAACGAGATAGATCGCAAACATGAGAGCTATCCCACGACTCTGCTGCTGATTATCGTTTGGTAGTTCTGGCACGAGAAAACCCAGAATCTGCTCTGGTTTCATCGAGTACGTGCCAAACAGTCATGCCTACTGCACTATGCGATGCTTCGTGATCGAATGGCAGTTTCGGCACGAGAAAACCCAGAATATGGTCCGGTTTCATCGAGTACGTGCCGAAACACACAAGAAATATTTTACCCCACAAGATGCAACAATACGCTGCAGACTAGTAAGGTGCATTTGAACAATGTATATTTACAACTATAAGAAAAAGCAACAGACACAGTAATCAGTATTTAAGTCGATTAGATTTGCAGCATAAAGCTAAAGGCTGCACAGCTTCGCCTTTCCTAACGGTAGTGGTTAACACGGTACACTTTAAAAGAAACCCAAAGATATGTGCATAAAGGTATCACTTACCAAAAAACTTTCATCCCGGCAGGCGCGAAAATCTGCGCGAGCAGAGTTCCCGACATCGTTGCAGCTGGATGTCAAGAAATGCTAAATTATGCCGACCTCGCGAAATCTTTATGAAAAGGTATGCTTGAGTACGTCAGCGGTTTGACAGCGCCACTACATTGCTAATAAAGCACAGATCTGAATAACGCGCCCAAGCAATTCCACTGCCAAGCCGTTGTGTCAGAAGCCACCTTTTCAATCTTTCTGCGCTCCCTTTTCTTTGGTGGTCATTTTAGTAGGTGCGAGCCAGCAGCCAAGCTGAGCCGAGAAATTTCTGAAATTGAACGAAACACAGGTTAGCGACAGGAGGCTGCAGGTGTTTCAGTCACCTCAGCTAGCCTTATCAATACTTATCAAGAACAACCAAGCAAAATCATGGCTGCCGTTGATTTGATGCAATGTTGCATGCAAGGGAAAGTTTTAATTTTACGTGAAAACCGCTATAAACGAACGCGTTCGCAAACACGAGAGCTAGGACACACCTCTTGCGGGGAGATAGGACAAGGACAAGACGTCTGCCCTAATCCAAACGACGAACTATGTGACAACTGCGAAGAACACAACGCTGATCCAAACAACCACCAATGCGAGCCGAAATGTAAGCTCTGCGGAATGCCCCATGAAACGGCGGGTAGAGACTGTCGAAAGAAGCTGAAACCGACCCCGCCACCGTTGAGAGTGAGGCAGCGGTCAAGATCGAGACAGAGAAGATTCTGGTACCAGGCCAGCGTAGTAACTACCAACGACAACGAGCACATGATCACCATGTCACCACGCCACAGTCACCAAATGAGACCGAACAGACAAAAAGATTCAGATCCAAGTTGGGATCGAGATCGAGGGAAAGAGAACAGAGCAGCCCCCGGATACAGGCAAAGGGCGTGGAACACGACAACACCCAGCGCAAGGTAAGCTGGGCCAACGTCATCACAGGGCAAAATCAAACGTCGAGGGAAAATAATGGCGTTCAAACCACAATACACTCAAGGAAAGAGGGCACGATAATGATTCTACGAAGACAGAACGATGAATTGAAGCGAGAGCTAGAGCAGCAAAAGACGAAGACACAAGAGAAGGAGGCTAGCACTGAAAAACAGCCCGAATACCTCATGCGGGAAATAGAACAACAGAGAGAAAAGGGCTAGCAATTGCAAGCACCACTACCGCGACCTTCATCCTCACCACCACCATCCTCAGCAACACAACCAAAGCCAGCAACACTGTCGAACCAAGCAGTGACAATCCAGAAGGACATCAAGACACTTGAAGACCGCATCAACGCCCGCGTGACCGCCATGACGGAAACCACAATGTCCACGGTAACACAGGTTATGCAAAACACAGTAACCCAGATGATACAGACTGGGTTCCAATCTCTCAAGAGCGAAATGGACAACCAGATTCAGGCCCTACCGAACAAAATAACTCTATCGGGAGAAAGTTTCAGTCAACGCATCCACATGCTAGAAGAAAGAGATAACACTCGCAAGAAGCCTAAGTACCCTGCGAGAGAAGCCAAGATCATGAAGACCCTAAGCGAACAAGATGGCGAGGCTAACTAAAGAGAAAGATGACTACAAGCAACACCCACGGCTCAAAATTTGGCAATCTAACTGTCATTCTATCCGAAGTAAGAGAAGCAACCTGTGTACCGAAACACACAAGAAATATTTTAGCCCTTAAGATACACAAAACTCTACAGACTTGTAAGGTCCGTTTGAACAATGTATATTTACAACTATAAGAAAAAGCAGCAGACACAGTAATCAGTATTTAAGTCGATTAGATTTGCAGCATAAAGCTAAAGGCTGCACAGCTTCGCCTTTCCTAACGGTAGTGGTTAACAAGGTACACTTTAAAAGAAACCCAAAGATATGTGCATAAAGGTATCACTTACCAAAAAACTTTCATCCCGGCAGGCGCGAAAATCTGCGCGAGCAGAGTTCCCGACATCGTTGCAGCGGGATGTCAAGAAATGCCAAATTATGCCGACCTCGCGAAAACTTTATGAAAAGGTATGCTTCAGTACGTCAGCGGTTTGACAGCGCCACTACATTGCTAATAAAGCACAGATCTGAATAACGCGCCCAAGCAATTCCACTGCCAAGCCGTTGTGTCAGAAGCCACCTTTTCAATCTTGCTGCGCTCCCTTTTCGTTGGTGGTCATTTTAGTAGGTGCGAGCCAGCAGCCAAGCTGAGCCGAGAAATTTCTGAAATTGAACGAAACACAGGTTAGCGACAGGAGGCTGTAGGTGTTTCAGTCACCTCAGCTAGCCTTATCAATACTTATCAAGAACAACCAAGCAAAATCATGGCTGCCGTTGATTTGATGCAATGTTGCATGCAAGGGAAAGTTTTAATTTTACGTGAAAACCGCTATAAACGAACGCGTTCGCAAACACGAGAGCTAGGACACACCTCTTGCGGGGAGATAGGACAAGGACAAGACGTCTGCCCTAATCCAAACGACGAACTATGTGACAACTGCGAAGAACACAACGCTGATCCAAACAACCACCAATGCGAGCCGAAATGTAAGCTCTGCGGAATGCCCCATGAAACGGCGGGTAGAGACTGTCGAAAGAAGCTGAAACCGACCCCGCCACCGTTGAGAGTGAGGCAGCGGTCAAGATCGAGACAGAGAAGATTCTGGTACCAGGCCAGCGTAGTAACTACCAATGACAGCGAGCACATGATCACCATGTCACCATCGCCACAGTCACCGAATGAGACCGAACAGACAAAAATATTCAGATCCAAGTCGGGATCGAGATCGAGGGAAAGAGAACAGAGCATCCCCCGGATACCGGCAACGGGCGTGGAACACAACACCCAGCGCAAGGTAAGCTGGGCAACGTCATCACAGGGCAAAATCAAACGTCGAATGAAAATAATGGCGTTCAAACCACAATACACTCGAGGTAAGAGGAAACGATAATGATTCTCCGAAAACAGAACGATGAATTGAAGCGAGAGCTAGAACAGCAAAAGAAGAAGACACAAGAGAAGGAAGCTAGCACTGAAAAACAGCTCGAATACCTCATGCCGGAAATAGAACAACAACAGAGAGAAAAGGGCCAGCAATTGCAAGCACCATTACCTCGACCTTCATCCTCACCACCACCATCCTCAGCAACACAACCAAAGCCAGCAACACTGTCGAACCAAGCAGTGACAATCCAGAAGGACATCAAGACACTTGAAGACCGCATCAACGCCCGCGTGACCGCCATGACGGAAACCACAATGTCCACGGTAACACAGGTTATGCAAAACACAGTAACCCAGATGATACAGACTGGGTTCCAAACTCTCAAGAGCGAAATGGACAAGCAGATTCAGGCCCTACCGAACAAAATAACTCTATCGGGAGAAAGTTTCAGTCAACGCATCCACATGCTAGAAGAAAGAGATAACACTCGCAAGAAGCCTAAGTACCCTGCGAGAGAAACCAAGATCATGAAGACCCGAAGCGAACAAGATGGCGAGGCTAACTAAAGAGAAAGATGACTACAAGCAACAACCACGGCTCAAAATTTGGCAATCGAACTGTCATTCTATCCGAAGAGAAGCAACCCGTGTGCCGAAACACACAAGAAATATTTTAGCCCTTAAGATACAACAATACTCTACAGACTTGTAAGGTCCGTTTGAACAATGTATATTTACAACTATAAGAAAAAGCAGCAGACACAGTAATCAGTATTTAAGTCGATTAGATTTGCAGCATAAAGCTAAAGGCTGCACAGCTTCGCCTTTCCTAACGGTAGTGGTTAACACGGTACACTTTAAAAGAAACCCAAAGATATGTGCATAAAGGTATCACTTACCAAAAAACTTTCATCCCGGCAGGCGCGAAAATCTGCGCGAGCAGAGTTCCCGACATCGTTGCAGCGGGATGTCAAGAAATGCCAAATTATGCCGACCTCGCGAAATCTTTATGAAAAGGTATGCTTGAGTACGTCAGCGGTTTGACAGCGCCACTACATTGCTAATAAAGCACAGATCTGAATAACGCGCCCAAGCAATTCCACTGCCAAGCCGTTGTGTCAGAAGCCACCTTTTCAATCTTGCTGCGCTCCCTTTTCTTTGGTGGTCATTTTAGTAGGTGCGAGCCAGCAGCCAAGCTGAGCCGAGAAATTTCTGAAATTGAACGAAACACAGGTTAGCGACAGGAGGCTGCAGGTGTTTCAGTCACCTCAGCTAGCCTTATCAATACTTATCAAGAACAACCAAGCAAAATCATGGCTGCCGTTGATTTGATGCAATGTTGCATGCAAGGGAAAGTTTTAATTTTACGTGAAAACCGCTATAAACGAACGCGTTCGCAAACACGAGAGCTAGGACACACCTCTTGCGGGGAGATAGGACAAGGACAAGACGTCTGCCCTAATCCAAACGACGAACTATGTGACAACTGCGAAGAACACAACGCTGATCCAAACAACCACCAATGCGAGCCGAAATGTAAGCTCTGCGGAATGCCCCATGAAACGGCGGGTAGAGACTGTCGAAAGAAGCTGAAACCGACCCCGCCACCGTTGAGAGTGAGGCAGCGGTCAAGATCGAGACAGAGAAGATTCTGGTACCAGGCCAGCGTAGTAACTACCAACGACAACGAGCACATGATCACCATGTCACCACGCCACAGTCACCAAATGAGACCGAACAGACAAAAAGATTCAGATCCAAGTTGGGATCGAGATCGAGGGAAAGAGAACAGAGCAGGCCCCGGATACAGGCAAAGGGCGTGGAACACGACAACACCCAGCGCAAGGTAAGCTGGGCCAACGTCATCACAGGGCAAAATCAAACGTCGAGGGAAAATAATGGCGTTCAAACCACAATACACTCGAGGAAAGAGGGCACGATAATGATTCTACGAAGACAGAACGATGAATTGAAGCGAGAGCTAGAGCAGCAAAAGACGAAGACACAAGAGAAGGAGGCTAGCACTGAAAAACAGCCCGAATACCTCATGCGGGAAATAGAACAACAGAGAGAAAAGGGCTAGCAATTGCAAGCACCACTACCGCGACCTTCATCCTCACCACCACCATCCTCAGCAACACAACCAAAGCCAGCAACGCTGTCGAACCAAGCAGTGACAATCCAGAAGGACATCAAGACACTTGAAGACCGCATCAACGCCCGCGTGACCGCCATGACGGAAACCACAATGTCCACGGTAACACAGGTTATGCAAAACACAGTAACCCAGATGATACAGACTGGGTTCCAATCTCTCAAGAGCGAAATGGACAACCAGATTCAGGCCCTACCGAACAAAATAACTCTATCGGGAGAAAGTTTCAGTCAACGCATCCACATGCTAGAAGAAAGAGATAACACTCGCAAGAAGCCTAAGTACCCTGCGAGAGAAGCCAAGATCATGAAGACCCTAAGCGAACAAGATGGCGAGGCTAACTAAAGAGAAAGATGACTACAAGCAACACCCACGGCTCAAAATTTGGCAATCTAACTGTCATTCTATCCGAAGTAAGAGAAGCAACCTGTGTACCGAAACACACAAGAAATATTTTAGCCCTTAAGATACACAAAACTCTACAGACTTGTAAGGTCCGTTTGAACAATGTATATTTACAACTATAAGAAAAAGCAGCAAACACAGTAATCAGTATTTAAGTCGATTAGATTTGCAGCATAAAGCTAAAGGCTGCACAGCTTCGCCTTTCCTAACGGTAGTGGTTAACAAGGTACACTTTAAAAGAAACCCAAAGATATGTGCATAAAGGTATCACTTACCAAAAAACTTTCATCCCGGCAGGCGCGAAAATCTGCACGAGCAGAGTTCCCGACATCGTTGCAGCGGGATGTCAAGAAATGCCAAATTATGCCGACCTCGCGAAAACTTTATGAAAAGGTATGCTTCAGTACGTCAGCGGTTTGACAGCGCCACTACATTGCTAATAAAGCACAGATCTGAATAACGCGCCCAAGCAATTCCACTGCCAAGCCGTTGTGTCAGAAGCCACCTTTTCAATCTTGCTGCGCTCCCTTTTCGTTGGTGGTCATTTTAGTAGGTGCGAGCCAGCAGCCAAGCTGAGCCGAGAAATTTCTGAAATTGAACGAAACACAGGTTAGCGACAGGAGGCTGTAGGTGTTTCAGTCACCTCAGCTAGCCTTATCAATACTTATCAAGAACAACCAAGCAAAATCATGGCTGCCGTTGATTTGATGCAATGTTGCATGCAAGGGAAAGTTTTAATTTTACGTGAAAACCGCTATAAACGAACGCGTTCGCAAACACGAGAGCTAGGACACACCTCTTGCGGGGAGATAGGACAAGGACAAGACGTCTGCCCTAATCCAAACGACGAACTATGTGACAACTGCGAAGAACACAACGCTGATCCAAACAACCACCAATGCGAGCCGAAATGTAAGCTCTGCGGAATGCCCCATGAAACGGCGGGTAGAGACTGTCGAAAGAAGCTGAAACCGACCCCGCCACCGTTGAGAGTGAGGCAGCGGTCAAGATCGAGACAGAGAAGATTCTGGTACCAGGCCAGCGTAGTAACTACCAATGACAGCGAGCACATGATCACCATGTCACCATCGCCACAGTCACCGAATGAGACCGAACAGACAAAAATATTCAGATCCAAGTCGGGATCGAGATCGAGGGAAAGAGAACAGAGCATCCCCCGGATACCGGCAACGGGCGTGGAACACGACAACACCCAGCGCAAGGTAAGCTGGGCAACGTCATCACAGGGCAAAATCAAACGTCGAATGAAAATAATGGCGTTCAAACCACAATACACTCGAGGTAAGAGGAAACGATAATGATTCTCCGAAAACAGAACAATGAATTGAAGCGAGAGCTAGAACAGCAAAAGAAGAAGACACAAGAGAAGGAAGCTAGCACTGAAAAACAGCTCGAATACCTCATGCCGGAAATAGAACAACAACAGAGAGAAAAGGGCCAGCAATTGCAAGCACCATTACCTCGACCTTCATCCTCACCACCACCATCCTCAGCAACACAACCAAAGCCAGCAACACTGTCGAACCAAGCAGTGACAATCCAGAAGGACATCAAGACACTTGAAGACCGCATCAACGCCCGCGTGACCGCCATGACGGAAACCACAATGTCCACGGTAACACAGGTTATGCAAAACACAGTAACCCAGATGATACAGACTGGGTTCCAAACTCTCAAGAGCGAAATGGACAACCAGATTCAGGCCCTACCGAACAAAATAACTCTATCGGGAGAAAGTTTCAGTCAACGCATCCACATGCTAGAAGAAAGAGATAACACTCGCAAGAAGCCTAAGTACCCTGCGAGAGAAACCAAGATCATGAAGACCCGAAGCGAACAAGATGGCGAGGCTAACTAAAGAGAAAGATGACTACAAGCAACAACCACGGCTCAAAATTTGGCAATCGAACTGTCATTCTATCCGAAGAGAAGCAACCCGTGTGCCGAAACACACAAGAAATATTTTAGCCCTTAAGATACAACAATACTCTACAGACTTGTAAGGTCCGTTTGAACAATGTATATTTACAACTATAAGAAAAAGCAGCAGACACAGTAATCAGTATTTAAGTCGATTAGATTTGCAGCATAAAGCTAAAGGCTGCACAGCTTCGCCTTTCCTAACGGTAGTGGTTAACACGGTACACTTTAAAAGAAACCCAAAGATATGTGCATAAAGGTATCACTTACCAAAAAACTTTCATCCCGGCAGGCGCGAAAATCTGCGCGAGCAGAGTTCCCGACATCGTTGCAGCGGGATGTCAAGAAATGCCAAATTATGCCGACCTCGCGAAATCTTTATGAAAAGGTATGCTTGAGTACGTCAGCGGTTTGACAGCGCCACTACATTGCTAATAAAGCACAGATCTGAATAACGCGCCCAAGCAATTCCACTGCCAAGCCGTTGTGTCAGAAGCCACCTTTTCAATCTTGCTGCGCTCCCTTTTCTTTGGTGGTCATTTTAGTAGGTGCGAGCCAGCAGCCAAGCTGAGCCGAGAAATTTCTGAAATTGAACGAAACACAGGTTAGCGACAGGAGGCTGCAGGTGTTTCAGTCACCTCAGCTAGCCTTATCAATACTTATCAAGAACAACCAAGCAAAATCATGGCTGCCGTTGATTTGATGCAATGTTGCATGCAAGGGAAAGTTTTAATTTTACGTGAAAACCGCTATAAACGAACGCGTTCGCAAACACGAGAGCTAGGACACACCTCTTGCGGGGAGATAGGACAAGGACAAGACGTCTGCCCTAATCCAAACGACGAACTATGTGACAACTGCGAAGAACACAACGCTGATCCAAACAACCACCAATGCGAGCCGAAATGTAAGCTCTGCGGAATGCCCCATGAAACGGCGGGTAGAGACTGTCGAAAGAAGCTGAAACCGACCCCGCCACCGTTGAGAGTGAGGCAGCGGTCAAGATCGAGACAGAGAAGATTCTGGTACCAGGCCAGCGTAGTAACTACCAACGACAACGAGCACATGATCACCATGTCACCACGCCACAGTCACCAAATGAGACCGAACAGACAAAAAGATTCAGATCCAAGTTGGGATCGAGATCGAGGGAAAGAGAACAGAGCAGGCCCCGGATACAGGCAAAGGGCGTGGAACACGACAACACCCAGCGCAAGGTAAGCTGGGCCAACGTCATCACAGGGCAAAATCAAACGTCGAGGGAAAATAATGGCGTTCAAACCACAATACACTCGAGGAAAGAGGGCACGATAATGATTCTACGAAGACAGAACGATGAATTGAAGCGAGAGCTAGAGCAGCAAAAGACGAAGACACAAGAGAAGGAGGCTAGCACTGAAAAACAGCCCGAATACCTCATGCGGGAAATAGAACAACAGAGAGAAAAGGGCTAGCAATTGCAAGCACCACTACCGCGACCTTCATCCTCACCACCACCATCCTCAGCAACACAACCAAAGCCAGCAACGCTGTCGAACCAAGCAGTGACAATCCAGAAGGACATCAAGACACTTGAAGACCGCATCAACGCCCGCGTGACCGCCATGACGGAAACCACAATGTCCACGGTAACACAGGTTATGCAAAACACAGTAACCCAGATGATACAGACTGGGTTCCAATCTCTCAAGAGCGAAATGGACAACCAGATTCAGGCCCTACCGAACAAAATAACTCTATCGGGAGAAAGTTTCAGTCAACGCATCCACATGCTAGAAGAAAGAGATAACACTCGCAAGAAGCCTAAGTACCCTGCGAGAGAAGCCAAGATCATGAAGACCCTAAGCGAACAAGATGGCGAGGCTAACTAAAGAGAAAGATGACTACAAGCAACACCCACGGCTCAAAATTTGGCAATCTAACTGTCATTCTATCCGAAGTAAGAGAAGCAACCTGTGTACCGAAACACACAAGAAATATTTTAGCCCTTAAGATACACAAAACTCTACAGACTTGTAAGGTCCGTTTGAACAATGTATATTTACAACTATAAGAAAAAGCAGCAAACACAGTAATCAGTATTTAAGTCGATTAGATTTGCAGCATAAAGCTAAAGGCTGCACAGCTTCGCCTTTCCTAACGGTAGTGGTTAACAAGGTACACTTTAAAAGAAACCCAAAGATATGTGCATAAAGGTATCACTTACCAAAAAACTTTCATCCCGGCAGGCGCGAAAATCTGCACGAGCAGAGTTCCCGACATCGTTGCAGCGGGATGTCAAGAAATGCCAAATTATGCCGACCTCGCGAAAACTTTATGAAAAGGTATGCTTCAGTACGTCAGCGGTTTGACAGCGCCACTACATTGCTAATAAAGCACAGATCTGAATAACGCGCCCAAGCAATTCCACTGCCAAGCCGTTGTGTCAGAAGCCACCTTTTCAATCTTGCTGCGCTCCCTTTTCGTTGGTGGTCATTTTAGTAGGTGCGAGCCAGCAGCCAAGCTGAGCCGAGAAATTTCTGAAATTGAACGAAACACAGGTTAGCGACAGGAGGCTGTAGGTGTTTCAGTCACCTCAGCTAGCCTTATCAATACTTATCAAGAACAACCAAGCAAAATCATGGCTGCCGTTGATTTGATGCAATGTTGCATGCAAGGGAAAGTTTTAATTTTACGTGAAAACCGCTATAAACGAACGCGTTCGCAAACACGAGAGCTAGGACACACCTCTTGCGGGGAGATAGGACAAGGACAAGACGTCTGCCCTAATCCAAACGACGAACTATGTGACAACTGCGAAGAACACAACGCTGATCCAAACAACCACCAATGCGAGCCGAAATGTAAGCTCTGCGGAATGCCCCATGAAACGGCGGGTAGAGACTGTCGAAAGAAGCTGAAACCGACCCCGCCACCGTTGAGAGTGAGGCAGCGGTCAAGATCGAGACAGAGAAGATTCTGGTACCAGGTCAGCGTAGTAACTACCAATGACAGCGAGCACATGATCACCATGTCACCATCGCCACAGTCACCGAATGAGACCGAACAGACAAAAATATTCAGATCCAAGTCGGGATCGAGATCGAGGGAAAGAGAACAGAGCATCCCCCGGATACCGGCAACGGGCGTGGAACACGACAACACCCAGCGCAAGGTAAGCTGGGCAACGTCATCACAGGGCAAAATCAAACGTCGAATGAAAATAATGGCGTTCAAACCACAATACACTCGAGGTAAGAGGAAACGATAATGATTCTCCGAAAACAGAACGATGAATTGAAGCGAGAGCTAGAACAGCAAAAGAAGAAGACACAAGAGAAGGAAGCTAGCACTGAAAAACAGCTCGAATACCTCATGCCGGAAATAGAACAACAACAGAGAGAAAAGGGCCAGCAATTGCAAGCACCATTACCTCGACCTTCATCCTCACCACCACCATCCTCAGCAACACAACCAAAGCCAGCAACACTGTCGAACCAAGCAGTGACAATCCAGAAGGACATCAAGACACTTGAAGACCGCATCAACGCCCGCGTGACCGCCATGACGGAAACCACAATGTCCACGGTAACACAGGTTATGCAAAACACAGTAACCCAGATGATACAGACTGGGTTCCAAACTCTCAAGAGCGAAATGGACAACCAGATTCAGGCCCTACCGAACAAAATAACTCTATCGGGAGAAAGTTTCAGTCAACGCATCCACATGCTAGAAGAAAGAGATAACACTCGCAAGAAGCCTAAGTACCCTGCGAGAGAAACCAAGATCATGAAGACCCGAAGCGAACAAGATGGCGAGGCTAACTAAAGAGAAAGATGACTACAAGCAACAACCACGGCTCAAAATTTGGCAATCGAACTGTCATTCTATCCGAAGAGAAGCAACCCGTGTGCCGAAACACACAAGAAATATTTAACCCCTTAAGATACAACAATACTCTACAGACTTGTAAGGTCCGTTTGAACAATGTATATTTACAACTATAAGAAAAAGCAGCAGACACAGTAATCAGTATTTAAGTCGATTAGATTTGCAGCATAAAGCTAAAGGCTGCACAGCTTCGCCTTTCCTAACGGTAGTGGTTAACACTGTACACTTTAAAAGAAACCCAAAGATATGTGCATAAAGGTATCACTTACCAAAAAACTTTCATCCCGGCAGGCGCGAAAATCTGCGCGAGCAGAGTTCCCGACATCGTTGCAGCGGGATGTCAAGAAATGCCAAATTATGCCGACCTCGCGAAATCTTTATGAAAAGGTATGCTTGAGTACGTCAGCGGTTTGACAGCGCCACTACATTGCTAATAAATCACAGATCTGAATAACGCGCCCAAGCAATTCCACTGCCAAGCCGTTGTGTCAGAAGCCACCTTTTCAATCTTGCTGCGCTCCCTTTTCTTTGGTGGTCATTTTAGTAGGTGCGAGCCAGCAGCCAAGCTGAGCCGAGAAATTTCTGAAATTGAACGAAACACAGGTTAGCGACAGGAGGCTGTAGGTGTTTCAGTCACCTCAGCTAGCCTTATCAATACTTATCAAGAACAACCAAGCAAAATCATGGCTGCCGTTGATTTGATGCAATGTTGCATGCAAGGGAAAGTTTTAATTTTACGTGAAAACCGCTATAAACGAACGCGTTCGCAAACACGAGAGCTAGGACACACCTCTTGCGGGGAGATAGGACAAGGACAAGATGTCTGCCCTAATCCAAACGACGAACTATGTGACAACTGCGAAGAACACAACGCTGATCCAAACAACCACCAATGCGAGCCGAAATGTAAGCTCTGCGGAATGCCCCATGAAACGGCGGGTAGAGACTGTCGAAACAAGCTGAAACCGACCCCGCCACCGTTGAGAGTGAGGCAGCGGTCAAGATCGAGACAGAGAAGATTCTGGTACCAGGTCAGCGTAGTAACTACCAATGACAGCGAGCACATGATCACCATGTCACCATCGCCACAGTCACCGAATGAGACCAAACAGACAAAAATATTCAGATCCAAGTCGGGATCGAGATCGAGGGAAAGAGAACAGAGCATCCCCCGGATACCGGCAACGGGCGTGGAACACGACAACACCCAGCGCAAGGTAAGCTGGGCAACGTCATCACAGGGCAAAATCAAACGTCGAATGAAAATAATGGCGTTCAAACCACAATACACTCGAGGTAAGAGGAAACGATAATGATTCTCCGAAAACAGAACGATGAATTGAAGCGAGAGCTAGAACAGCAAAAGAAGAAGACACAAGAGAAGGAAGCTAGCACTGAAAAACAGCTCGAATACCTCATGCCGGAAATAGAACAACAACAGAGAGAAAAGGGCCAGCAATTGCAAGCACCATTACCTCGACCTTCATCCTCACCACCACCATCCTCAGCAACACAACCAAAGCCAGCAACACTGTCGAACCAAGCCGTGACAATCCAGAAGGACATCAAGACACTTGAAGACCGCATCAACGCCCGCGTGACCGCCATGACGGAAACCACAATGTCCACGGTAACACAGGTTATGCAAAACACAGTAACCCAGATGATACAGACTGGGTTCCAAACTCTCAAGAGCGAAATGGACAACCAGATTCAGGCCCTACCGAACAAAATAACTCTATCGGGAGAAAGTTTCAGTCAACGCATCCACATGCTAGAAGAAAGAGATAACACTCGCAAGAAGCCTAAGTACCCTGCGAGAGAAACCAAGATCATGAAGACCCGAAGCGAACAAGATGGCGAGGCTAACTAAAGAGAAAGATGACTACAAGCAACAACCACGGCTCAAATTTTGGCAATCGAACTGTCATTCTATCCGAAGAGAAGCAACCCGTGTGCCGAAACACACAAGAAATATTTTACCCCTTAAGATGCAACAATACTCTACAGACTTGTAAGGTCCGTTTGAACAATGTATATTTACAACTATAAGAAAAAGCAGCAGACACAGTAATCAGTATTTAAGTCGATTAGATTTGCAGCATAAAGCTAAAGGCTGCACAGCTTCGCCTTTCCTAACGGTAGTGGTTAACACGGTACACTTTAAAAGAAACCCAAAGATATGTGCATAAAGGTATCACTTACCAAAAAACTTTCATCCCGGCAGGCGCGAAAATCCGCGCGAGCTGAGTTCCCGACATCGTTGCAGCGGGATGTCAAGAAATGCCAAATTATGCCGACCTCGCGAAATCTTTATGAAAACGTATGCTTCAGTACGTCAGTGGTTTGACAGCGCCACTATATTGCTAATAAAGCACAGATCTGAATAACGCGCCCATGCAATTCCACTGCCAAGCCGTTGTGTCAGAAGCCACCTTTTCAATCTCGCTGCGCTCCCTTTTCTTTGGTGGTCATTTTAGTAGGTGCGAGCCAGCAGCCAAGCTGAGCCGAGAAATTTCTGAAATTGAACGAAACACAGGTTAGCGACAGGAGGCTGCAGGTGTTTCAGTCACCTCAGCTAGCCTTATCAATACTTATCAAGAACAACCAAGCAAAATCATGGCTGCCGTTGATTTGATGCAATGTTGCATGCAAGGGAAAGTTTTAATTTTACGTGAAAACCGCTATAAACGAACGCGTTCGCAAACACGAGAGCTAGGACACACCTCTTGCGGGGAGATAGGACAAGGACAAGACGTCTGCCCTAATCCAAACGACGAACTATGTGACAACTGCGAAGAACACAACGCTGATCCAAACAACCACCAATGCGAGCCGAAATGTAAGCTCTGCGGAATGCCCCATGAAACGGCGGGTAGAGACTGTCGAAAGAAGCTGAAACCGACCCCGCCACCGTTGCGAGTCAGGAAGCGGTCAAGATCGAGACAGAGAAGATTCTGGTACCAGGTCAGCGTAGTAACTACCAATGACAGCGAGCACATGATCACCATGTCACCATCGCCACAGTCACCGAATGAGACCAAACAGACAAAAATATTCAGATCCAAGTCGGGATCGAGATCGAGGGAAAGAGAACAGAGCATCCCCCGGATACCGGCAACGGGCGTGGAACACGACAACACCCAGCGCAAGGTAAGCTGGGCAACGTCATCACAGGGCAAAATCAAACGTCGAATGAAAATAATGGCGTTCAAACCACAATACACTCGAGGTAAGAGGAAACGATAATGATTCTCCGAAAACAGAACGATGAATTGAAGCGAGAGCTAGAACAGCAAAAGAAGAAGACACAAGAGAAGGAAGCTAGCACTGAAAAACAGCTCGAATACCTCATGCCGGAAATAGAACAACAACAGAGAGAAAAGGGCCAGCAATTGCAAGCACCATTACCTCGACCTTCATCCTCACCACTACCATCCTCAGCAACACAACCAAAGCCAGCAACACTGTCGAACCAAGCAGTGACAATCCAGAAGGACATCAAGACACTTGAAGACCGCATCAACGCCCGCGTGACCGCCATGACGGAAACCACAATGTCCACGGTAACACAGGTTATGCAAAACACAGTAACCCAGATGATACAGACTGGGTTCCAAACTCTCAAGAGCGAAATGGACAACCAGATTCAGGCCCTACCGAACAAAATAACTCTATCGGGAGAAAGTTTCAGTCAACGCATCCACATGCTAGAAGAAAGAGATAACACTCGCAAGAAGCCTAAGTACCCTGCGAGAGAAACCAAGATCATGAAGACCCGAAGCGAACAAGATGGCGAGGCTAACTAAAGAGAAAGATGACTACAAGCAACAACCACAGCTCAAAATTTGGCAATCGAACTGTCATTCTATCCGAAGAGAAGCAACCCGTGTGCCGAAACACACAAGAAATATTTTACCCCACAAGATGCAACAATACGCTGCAGACTAGTAAGGTGCATTTGAACAATGTATATTTACAACTATAAGAAAAAGCAACAGACACAGTAATCAGTATTTAAGTCGATTAGATTTGCAGCATAAAGCTAAAGGCTGCACAGCTTCGCCTTTCCTAACGGTAGTGGTTAACACGGTACACTTTAAAAGACACCCAAAGATATGTGCATAAAGGTATCACTTACCAAAAAACTTTCATCCCGGCAGGCGCGAAAATCTGCGCGAGCAGAGTTCCCGACATCGTTGCAGCGGGATGTCAAGAAATGCCAAATTATGCCGACCTCGCGAAATCTTTATGAAAAGGTATGCTTGAGTACGTCAGCGGTTTGACAGCGCCACTACATTGCTAATAAAGCACAGATCTGAATAACGCGCCCAAGCAATTCCACTGCCAAGCCGTTGTGTCAGAAGCCACCTTTTCAATCTTGCTGCGCTCCCTTTTCTTTGGTGGTCATTTTAGTAGGTGCGAGCCAGCAGCCAAGCTGAGCCGAGAAATTTCTGAAATTGAACGAAACACAGGTTAGCGACAGGAGGCTGTAGGTGTTTCAGTCACCTCAGCTAGCCTTATCAATACTTATCAAGAACAACCAAGCAAAATCATGGCTGCCGTTGATTTGATGCAATGTTGCATGCAAGGGAAAGTTATAATTTTACGTGAAAACCGCTATAAACGAACGCGTTCGCAAACACGAGAGCTAGGACACACCTCTTGCGGGGAGATAGGACAAGGACAAGACGTCTGCCCTAATCCAAACGACGAACTATGTGACAACTGCGAAGAACACAACGCTGATCCAAACAACCACCAATGCGAGCCGAAATGTAAGCTCTGCGGAATGCCCCATGAAACGGCGGGTAGAGACTGTCGAAAGAAGCTGAAACCGACCCCGCCACCGTTGAGAGTGAGGCAGCGGTCAAGATCGAGACAGAGAAGATTCTGGTACCAGGTCAGCGTAGTAACTACCAATGACAGCGAGCACATGATTACCATGTCACCATCGCCACAGTCACCGAATGAGACCGAACAGACAAAAATATTCAGATCCAAGTCGGGATCGAGATCGAGGGAAAGAGAACAGAGCATCCCCCGGATACCGGCAATGGGCGTGGAACACGACAACACCCAGCGCAAGGTAAGCTGGGCAACGTCATCACAGGGCAAAATCAAATGTCGAATGAAAATAATGGCGTTCAAACCACAATACACTCGAGGTAAGAGGAAACGATAATGATTCTCCGAAAACAGAACGATGAATTGAAGCGAGAGCTAGAACAGCAAAAGAAGAAGACACAAGAGAAGGAAGCTAGCACTGAAAAACAGCTCGAATACCTCATGCCGGAAATAGAACAACAACAGAGAGAAAAGGGCCAGCAATTGCAAGCACCATTACCTCGACCTTCATCCTCACCACCACCATCCTCAGCAACACAACCAAAGCCAGCAACACTGTCGAACCAAGCAGTGACAATCCAGAAGGACATCAAGACACTTGAAGACCGCATCAACGCCCGCGTGACCGCCATGACGGAAACCACAATGTCCACGGTAACACAGGTTATGCAAAACACAGTAACCCAGATGATACAGACTGGGTTCCAAACTCTCAAGAGCGAAATGGACAACCAGATTCAGGCCCTACCGAACAAAATAACTCTATCGGGAGAAAGTTTCAGTCAACGCATCCACATGCTAGAAGAAAGAGATAACACTCGCAAGAAGCCTAAGTACCCTGCGAGAGAAACCAAGATCATGAAGACCCGAAGCGAACAAGATGGCGAGGCTAACTAAAGAGAAAGATGACTACAAGCAACAACCACGGCTCAAATTTTGGCAATCGAACTGTCATTCTATCCGAAGAGAAGCAACCCGTGTGCCGAAACACACAAGAAATATTTTACCCCTTAAGATGCAACAATACTCTACAGACTTGTAAGGTCCGTTTGAACAATGTATATTTACAACTATAAGAAAAAGCAGCAGACACAGTAATCAGTATTTAAGTCGATTAGATTTGCAGCATAAAGCTAAAGGCTGCACAGCTTCGCCTTTCCTAACGGTAGTGGTTAACACGGTACACTTTAAAAGAAACCCAAAGATATGTGCATAAAGGTATCACTTACCAAAAAACTTTCATCCCGGCAGGCGCGAAAATCCGCGCGAGCAGAGTTCCCGACATCGTTGCAGCGGGATGTCAAGAAATGCCAAATTATGCCGACCTCGCGAAATCTTTATGAAAACGTATGCTTCAGTACGTCAGTGGTTTGACAGCGCCACTATATTGCTAATAAAGCACAGATCTGAATAACGCGCCCATGCAATTCCACTGCCAAGCCGTTGTGTCAGAAGCCACCTTTTCAATCTCGCTGCGCTCCCTTTTCTTTGGTGGTCATTTTAGTAGGTGCGAGCCAGCAGCCAAGCTGAGCCGAGAAATTTCTGAAATTGAACGAAACACAGGTTAGCGACAGGAGGCTGCAGGTGTTTCAGTCACCTCAGCTAGCCTTATCAATACTTATCAAGAACAACCAAGCAAAATCATGGCTGCCGTTGATTTGATGCAATGTTGCATGCAAGGGAAATTTTTAATTTTACGTGAGAACCACTATAAACGAGATAGATCGCAAACATGAGAGCTATCCCACGACTCTGCAGCTGATTATCGTTTGGTAGTTCTGGCACGAGAAAACCCAGAATCTGCTCTGGTTTCATCGAGTACGTGCCAAACAGTCGTGCCTACTGCACTATGCGATGCTTCGTGATCGAATGGCAGTTTCGGCACGAGAAAACCCAGAATATGGTCCGGTTTCATCGAGTACGTGCCGAAACACACAAGAAATATTTTACCCCACAAGATGCAACAATACGCTGCAGACTAGTAAGGTGCATTTGAACAATGTATATTTACAACTATAAGAAAAAGCAACAGACACAGTAATCAGTATTTAAGTCGATTAGATTTGCAGCATAAAGCTAAAGGCTGCACAGCTTCGCCTTTCCTAACGGTAGTGGTTAACACGGTACACTTTAAAAGAAACCCAAAGATATGTGCATAAAGGTATCACTTACCAAAAAACTTTCATCCCGGCAGGCGCGAAAATCTGCGCGAGCAGAGTTCCCGACATCGTTGCAGCGGGATGTCAAGAAATGCCAAATTATGCCGACCTCGCGAAATCTTTATGAAAAGGTATGCTTGAGTACGTCAGCGGTTTGACAGCGCCACTACATTGCTAATAAAGCACAGATCTGAATAACGTGCCCAAGCAATTCCACTGCCAAGCCGTTGTGTCAGAAGCCACCTTTTCAATCTTGCTGCGCTCCCTTTTCTTTGGTGGTCATTGTAGTAGGTGCGAGCCAGCAGCCAAGCTGAGCCGAGAAATTTCTGAAATTGAACGAAACACAGGTTAGCGACAGGAGGCTGTAGGTGTTTCAGTCACCTCAGCTAGCCTTATCAATACTTATCAAGAACAACCAAGCAAAATCATGGCTGCCGTTGATTTGATGCAATGTTGCATGCAAGGGAAAGTTTTAATTTTACGTGAAAACCGCTATAAACGAACGCGTTCGCAAACACGAGAGCTAGGACACACCTCTTTCGGGGAGATAGGACAAGGACAAGACGTCTGCCCTAATCCAAACGACGAACTATGTGACAACTGCGAAGAACACAACGCTGATCCAAACAACCACCAATGCGAGCCGAAATGTAAGCTCTGCGGAATGCCCCATGAAACGGCGGGTAGAGACTGTCGAAAGAAGCTGAAACCGACCCCGCCACCGTTGAGAGTGAGGCAGCGGTCAAGATCGAGACAGAGAAGATTCTGGTACCAGGTCAGCGTAGTAACTACCAATGACAGCGAGCACATGATCACCATGTCACCATCGCCACAGTCACCGAATGAGACCGAACAGACAAAAATATTCAGATCCAAGTCGGGATCGAGATCGAGGGAAAGAGAACAGAGCATCCCCCGGATACCGGCAACGGGCGTGGAACACGACAACACCCAGCGCAAGGTAAGCTGGGCAACGTCATCACAGGGCAAAATCAAATGTCGAATGAAAATAATGGCGTTCAAACCACAATACACTCGAGGTAAGAGGAAACGATAATGATTCTCCGAAAACAGAACGATGAATTGAAGCGAGAGCTAGAACAGCAACAGAAGAAGACACAAGAGAAGGAAGCTAGCACTGAAAAACAGCTCGAATACCTCATGCCGGAAATAGAACAACAACAGAGAGAAAACGGCCAGCAATTGCAAGCACCATTACCTCGACCTTCATCCTCACCACCACCATCCTCAGCAACACAACCAAAGCCAGCAACACTGTCGAACCAAGCAGTGACAATCCAGAAGGACATCAAGACACTTGAAGACCGCATCAACGCCCGCGTGACCGCCATGACGGAAACCACAATGTCCACGGTAACACAGGTTATGCAAAACACAGTAACCCAGATGATACAGACTGGGTTCCAAACTCTCAAGAGCGAAATGGACAACCAGATTCAGGCCCTACCGAACAAAATAACTCTATCGGGAGAAAGTTTCAGTCAACGCATCCACATGCTAGAAGAAAGAGATAACACTCGCAAGAAGCCTAAGTACCCTGCGAGAGAAACCAAGATCATGAAGACCCGAAGCGAACAAGATGGCGAGGCTAACTAAAGACAAAGATGACTACAAGCAACAACCACGGCTCAAAATTTGGCAATCGAACTGTCATTCTATCCGAAGAGGAGCAACCCGTGTGCCGAAACACACAAGAAATATTTAACCCCTTAAGATACAACAATACTCTACAGACTTGTAAGGTCCGTTTGAACAATGTATATTTACAACTATAAGAAAAAGCAGCAGACACAGTAATCAGTATTTAAGTCGATTAGATTTGCAGCATAAAGCTAAAGGCTGCACAGCTTCGCCTTTCCTAACGGTAGTGGTTAACACGGTACACTTTAAAAGAAACCCAAAGATATGTGCATAAAGGTATCACTTACCAAAGAACTTTCATCCCGGCAGGCGCGAAAATCTGCGCGAGCAGAGTTCCCGACATCGTTGCAGCGGGATGTCAAGAAATGCCAAATTATGCCGACCTCGCGAAATCTTTATGAAAAGGTATGCTTGAGTACGTCAGCGGTTTGACAGCGCCACTACATTGCTAATAAAGCACAGATCTGAATAACGCGCCCAAGCAATTCCACTGCCAAGCCGTTGTGTCAGAAGCCACCTTTTCAATCTTGCTGCGCTCCCTTTTCTTTGGTGGTCATTTTAGTAGGTGCGAGCCAGCAGCCAAGCTGAGCCGAGAAATTTCTGAAATTGAACGAAACACAGGTTAGCGACAGGAGGCTGTAGGTGTTTCAGTCACCTCAGCTAGCCTTATCAATACTTATCAAGAACAACCAAGCAAAATCATGGCTGCCGTTGATTTGATGCAATGTTGCATGCAAGGGAAAGTTTTAATTTTACGTGAAAACCGCTATAAACGAACGCGTTCGCAAACACGAGAGCTAGGACACACCTCTTGCGGGGAGATAGGACAAGGACAAGACGTCTGCCCTAATCCAAACGACGAACTATGTGACAACTGCGAAGAACACAACGCTGATCCAAACAACCACCAATGCGAGCCGAAATGTAAGCTCTGCGGAATGCCCCATGAAACGGCGGGTAGAGACTGTCGAAAGAAGCTGAAACCGACCCCGCCACCGTTGAGAGTGAGGCAGCGGTCAAGATCGAGACAGAGAAGATTCTGGTACCAGGTCAGCGTAGTAACTACCAATGACAGCGAGCACATGATCACCATGTCACCATCGCCACAGTCACCGAATGAGACCGAACAGACAAAAATATTCAGATCCAAGTCGGGATCGAGATCGAGGGAAAGAGAACAGAGCATCCCCCGGATACCGGCAATGGGCGTGGAACACGACAACACCCAGCGCAAGGTAAGCTGGGCAACGTCATCACAGGGCAAAATCAAATGTCGAATGAAAATAATGGCGTTCAAACCACAATACACTCGAGGTAAGAGGAAACGATAATGATTCTCCGAAAACAGAACGATGAATTGAAGCGAGAGCTAGAACAGCAAAAGAAGAAGACACAAGAGAAGGAAGCTAGCACTGAAAAACAGCTCGAATACCTCATGCCGGAAATAGAACAACAACAGAGAGAAAAGGGCCAGCAATTGCAAGCACCATTACCTCGACCTTCATCCTCACCACCACCATCCTCAGCAACACAACCAAAGCCAGCAACACTGTCGAACCAAGCAGTGACAATCCAGAAGGACATCAAGACACTTGAAGACCGCATCAACGCCCGCGTGACCGCCATGACGGAAACCACAATGTCCACGGTAACACAGGTTATGCAAAACACAGTAACCCAGATGATACAGACTGGGTTCCAAACTCTCAAGAGCGAAATGGACAACCAGATTCAGGCCCTACCGAACAAAATAACTCTATCGGGAGAAAGTTTCAGTCAACGCATCCACATGCTAGAAGAAAGAGATAACACTCGCAAGAAGCCTAAGTACCCTGCGAGAGAAACCAAGATCATGAAGACCCGAAGCGAACAAGATGGCGAGGCTAACTAAAGAGAAAGATGACTACAAGCAACAACTACGGCTCAAATTTTGGCAATCGAACTGTCATTCTATCCGAAGAGAAGCAACCCGTGTGCCGAAACACACAAGAAATATTTTACCCCTTAAGATGCAACAATACTCTACAGACTTGTAAGGTCCGTTTGAACAATGTATATTTACAACTATAAGAAAAAGCAGCAGACACAGTAATCAGTATTTAAGTCGATTAGATTTGCAGCATAAAGCTAAAGGCTGCACAGCTTCGCCTTTCCTAACGGTAGTGGTTAACACGGTACACTTTAAAAGAAACCCAAAGATATGTGCATAAAGGTATCACTTACCAAAAAACTTTCATCCCGGCAGGCGCGAAAATCCGCGCGAGCAGAGTTCCCGACATCGTTGCAGCGGGATGTCAAGAAATGCCAAATTATGCCGACCTCGCGAAATCTTTATGAAAACGTATGCTTCAGTACGTCAGTGGTTTGACAGCGCCACTATATTGCTAATAAAGCACAGATCTGAATAACGCGCCCATGCAATTCCACTGCCAAGCCGTTGTGTCAGAAGCCACCTTTTCAATCTCGCTGCGATCCCTTTTCTTTGGTGGTCATTTTAGTAGGTGCGAGCCAGCAGCCAAGCTGAGCCGAGAAATTTCTGAAATTGAACGAAACACAGGTTAGCGACAGGAGGCTGCAGGTGTTTCAGTCACCTCAGCTAGCTTTATCAATACTTATCAAGAACAACCAAGCAAAATCATGGCTGCCGTTGATTTGATGCAATGTTGCATGCAAGGGAAAGTTTTAATTTTACGTGAGAACCACTATAAACGAGATAGATCGCAAACATGAGAGCTATCCCACGACTCTGCAGCTGATTATCGTTTGGTAGTTCTGGCACGAGAAAACCCAGAATCTGCTCTGGTTTCGAGTACGTGCCAAACAGTCATGCCTACTGCACTATGCGATGCTTCGTGATCGAATGGCAGTTTCGGCACGAGAAAACCCAGAATATGGTCCGGTTTCATCGAGTACGTGCCGAAACACACAAGAAATATTTTACCCCACAAGATGCAACAATACGCTGCAGACTAGTAAGGTGCATTTGAACAATGTATATTTACAACTATAAGAAAAAGCAACAGACACAGTAATCAGTATTTAAGTCGATTAGATTTGCAGCATAAAGCTAAAGGCTGCACAGCTTCGACTTTCCTAACGGTAGTGGTTAACACGGTACACTTTAAAAGACACCCAAAGATATGTGCATAAAGGTATCACTTACCAAAAAACTTTCATCCCGGCACGCGCGAAAATCTGCGCGAGCAGAGTTCCCGACATCGTTGCAGCGGGATGTCAAGAAATGCCAAATTATGCCGACCTCGCGAAATCTTTATGAAAAGGTATGCTTGAGTACGTCAGCGGTTTGACAGCGCCACTACATTGCTAATAAAGCACAGATCTGAATAACGCGCCCAAGCAATTCCACTGCCAAGCCGTTGTGTCAGAAGCCACCTTTTCAATCTTGCTGCGCTCCCTTTTCTTTGGTGGTCATTTTAGTAGGTGCGAGCCAGCAGCCAAGCTGAGCCGAGAAATTTCTGAAATTGAACGAAACACAGAATAGTGACAGGAGGCTGCAGGTGTTTCAGTCACCTCAGCTAGCCTTATCAATACTTACCAAGAACAACCAAGCAAAATCATGGCTGCCGTTGATTTGATGCAATGTTGCATGCAAGGGAAAGTTTTAATTTTACGTGAAAACCGCTATAAACGAACGCGTTCGCAAACACGAGAGCTAAGACACACCTCTTGCGGGGAGATAGGACAAGGACAAGACGTCTGCCCTAATCCAAACGACGAACTATGTGACAACTGCGAAGAACACAACGCTGATCCAAACAACCACCAATGCGAGCCGAAATGTAAGCTCTGCGGAATGCCCCATGAAACGGCGGGTAGAGACTGTCGAAAGAAGCTGAAACCGACCCCGCCACCGTTGAGAGTGAGGCAGCGGTCAAGATCGAGACAGAGAAGATTCTGGTACCAGGTCAGCGTAGTAACTACCAATGACAGCGAGCACATGATCACCATGTCACCATCGCCACAGTCACCGAATGAGACCGAACAGACAAAAATATTCAGATCCAAGTCGGGATCGAGATCGAGGGAAAGAGAACAGAGCATCCCCCGGATTCCGGCAATGGGCGTGGAACACGACAACACCCAGCGCAAGGTAAGCTGGGCAACGTCATCACAGGGCAAAATCAAATGTCGAATGAAAATAATGGCGTTCAAACCACAATACACTCGAGGTAAGAGGAAACGATAATGATTCTCCGAAAACAGAACGATGAATTGAAGCGAGAGCTAGAACAGCAAAAGAAGAAGACACAAGAGAAGGAAGCTAGCACTGAAAAACAGCTCGAATACCTCATGCCGGAAATAGAACAACAACAGAGAGAAAAGGGCCAGCAATTGCAAGCACCATTACCTCGACCTTCATCCTCACCACCACCATCCTCAGCAACACAACCAAAGCCAGCAACACTGTCGAACCAAGCAGTGACAATCCAGAAGGACATCAAGACACTTGAAGACCGCATCAACGCCCGCGTGACCGCCATGACGGAAACCACAATGTCCACGGTAACACAGGTTATGCAAAACACAGTAACCCAGATGATACAGACTGGGTTCCAAACTCTCAAGAGCGAAATGGACAACCAGATTCAGGCCCTACCGAACAAAATAACTCTATCGGGAGAAAGTTTCAGTCAACGCATCCACATGCTAGAAGAAAGAGATAACACTTGCAAGAAGCCTAAGTACCCTGCGAGAGAAACCAAGATCATGAAGACCCGAAGCGAACAAGATGGCGAGGCTAACTAAAGAGAAAGATGACTACAAGCAACAACCACGGCTCAAATTTTGGCAATCGAACTGTCATTCTATCCGAAGAGAAGCAACCCGTGTGCCGAAACACACAAGAAATATTTTACCCCTTAAGATGCAACAATACTCTACAGACTTGTAAGGTCCGTTTGAACAATGTATATTTACAACTATAAGAAAAAGCAGCAGACACAGTAATCAGTATTTAAGTCGATTAGATTTGCAGCATAAAGCTAAAGGCTGCACAGCTTCGCCTTTCCTAACGGTAGTGGTTAACACGGTACACTTTAAAAGAAACCCAAAGATATGTGCATAAAGGTATCACTTACCAAAAAACTTTCATCCCGGCAGGCGCGAAAATCCGCGCGAGCAGAGTTCCCGACATCGTTGCAGCGGGATGTCAAGAAATGCCAAATTATGCCGACCTCGCGAAATCTTTATGAAAACGTATGCTTCAGTACGTCAGTGGTTTGACAGCGCCACTATATTGCTAATAAAGCACAGATCTGAATAACGCGCCCATGCAATTCCACTGCCAAGCCGTTGTGTCAGAAGCCACCTTTTCAATCTCGCTGCGCTCCCTTTTCTTTGGTGGTCATTTTAGTAGGTGCGAGCCAGCAGCCAAGCTGAGCCGAGAAATTTCTGAAATTGAACGAAACACAGGTTAGCGACAGGAGGCTGCAGGTGTTTCAGTCACCTCAGCTAGCCTTATCAATACTTATCAAGAACAACCAAGCAAAATCATGGCTGCCGTTGATTTGATGCAATGTTGCATGCAAGGGAAAGTTTTAATTTTACGTGAGAACCACTATAAACGAGATAGATCGCAAACATGAGAGCTATCCCACGACTCTGCAGCTGATTATCGTTTGGTAGTTCTGGCACGAGAAAACCCAGAATCTGCTCTGGTTTCATCGAGTACGTGCCAAACAGTCATGCCTACTGCACTATGCGATGCTTCGTGATCGAATGGCAGTTTCGGCACGAGAAAACCCAGAATATGGTCCGGTTTCATCGAGTACGTGCCGAAACACACAAGAAATATTTTACCCCACAAGATGCAACAATACGCTGCAGACTAGTAAGGTGCATTTGAACAATGTATATTTACAACTATAAGAAAAAGCAACAGACACAGTAATCAGTATTTAAGTCGATTAGATTTGCAGCATAAAGCTAAAGGCTGCACAGCTTCGCCTTTCCTAACGGTAGTGGTTAACAAGGTACACTTTAAAAGAAACCCAAAGATATGTGCATAAAGGTATCACTTACCAAAAAACTTTCATCCCGGCAGGCGCGAAAATCTGCGCGAGCAGAGTTCCCGACATCGTTGCAGCGGGATGTCAAGAAATGCCAAATTATGCCGACCTCGCGAAATCTTTATGAAAAGGTATGCTTGAGTACGTCAGCGGTTTGACAGCGCCACTACATTGCTAATAAAGCACAGATCTGAATAACGCGCCCAAGCAATTCCACTGCCAAGCCGTTGTGTCAGAAGCCACCTTTTCAATCTTTCTGCGCTCCCTTTTCTTTGGTGGTCATTTTAGTAGGTGCGAGCCAGCAGCCAAGCTGAGCCGAGAAATTTCTGAAATTGAACGAAACACAGAATAGTGACAGGAGGCTGCAGGTGTTTCAGTCACCTCATCTAGCCTTATCAATACTTACCAAGAACAACCAAGCAAAATCATGGCTGCCGTTGATTTGATGCAATGTTGCATGCAAGGGAAAGTTTTAATTTTACATGAAAACCGCTATAAACGAACGCGTTCGCAAACACGAGAGCTAGGACACACCTCTTGCGGGGAGATAGGACAAGGACAAGACGTCTGCCCTAATCCAAACGACGAACTATGTGACAACTGCGAAGAACACAACGCTGATCCAAACAACCACCAATGCGAGCCGAAATGTAAGCTCTGCGGAATGCCCCATGAAACGGCGGGTAGAGACTGTCGAAAGAAGCTGAAACCGACCCCGCCACCGTTGAGAGTGAGGCAGCGGTCAAGATCGAGACAGAGAAGATTCTGGTACCAGGTCAGCGTAGTAACTACCAATGACAGCGAGCACATGATCACCATGTCACCATCGCCACAGTCACCGAATGAGACCGAACAGACAAAAATATTCAGATCCAAGTCGGGATCGAGATCGAGGGAAAGAGAACAGAGCATCCCCCGGATTCCGGCAATGGGCGTGGAACACGACAACACCCAGCGCAAGGTAAGCTGGGCAACGTCATCACAGGGCAAAATCAAATGTCGAATGAAAATAATGGCGTTCAAACCACAATACACTCGAGGTAAGAGGAAACGATAATGATTCTCCGAAAACAGAACGATGAATTGAAGCGAGAGCTAGAACAGCAAAAGAAGAAGACACAAGAGAAGGAAGCTAGCACTGAAAAACAGCTCGAATACCTCATGCCGGAAATAGAACAACAACAGAGAGAAAAGGGCCAGCAATTGCAAGCACCATTACCTCGACCTTCATCCTCACCACCACCATCCTCAGCAACACAACCAAAGCCAGCAACACTGTCGAACCAAGCAGTGACAATCCAGAAGGACATCAAGACACTTGAAGACCGCATCAACGCCCGCGTGACCGCCATGACGGAAACCACAATGTCCACGGTAACACAGGTTATGCAAAACACAGTAACCCAGATGATACAGACTGGGTTCCAAACTCTCAAGAGCGAAATGGACAACCAGATTCAGGCCCTACCGAACAAAATAACTCTATCGGGAGAAAGTTTCAGTCAACGCATCCACATGCTAGAAGAAAGAGATAACACTCGCAAGAAGCCTAAGTACCCTGCGAGAGAAACCAAGATCATGAAGACCCGAAGCGAACAAGATGGCGAGGCTAACTAAAGAGAAAGATGACTACAAGCAACAACCACGGCTCAAATTTTGGCAATCGAACTGTCATTCTATCCGAAGAGAAGCAACCCGTGTGCCGAAACACACAAGAAATATTTTACCCCTTAAGATGCAACAATACTCTACAGACTTGTAAGGTCCGTTTGAACAATGTATATTTACAACTATAAGAAAAAGCAGCAGACACAGTAATCAGTATTTAAGTCGATTAGATTTGCAGCATAAAGCTAAAGGCTGCACAGCTTCGCCTTTCCTAACGGTAGTGGTTAACACGGTACACTTTAAAAGAAACCCAAAGATATGTGCATAAAGGTATCACTTACCAAAAAACTTTCATCCCGGCAGGCGCGAAAATCCGCGCGAGCTGAGTTCCCGACATCGTTGCAGCGGGATGTCAAGAAATGCCAAATTATGCCGACCTCGCGAAATCTTTATGAAAACGTATGCTTCAGTACGTCAGTGGTTTGACAGCGCCACTATATTGCTAATAAAGCACAGATCTGAATAACGCGCCCATGCAATTCCACTGCCAAGCCGTTGTGTCAGAAGCCACCTTTTCAATCTTGCTGCGCTCCCTTTTCTTTGGTGGTCATTTTAGTAGGTGCGAGCCAGCAGCCAAGCTGAGCCGAGAAATTTCTGAAATTGAACGAAACACAGGTTAGCGACAGGAGGCTGCAGGTGTTTCAGTCACCTCAGCTAGCCTTATCAATACTTATCAAGAACAACCAAGCAAAATCATGGCTGCCGTTGATTTGATGCAATGTTGCATGCAAGGGAAAGTTTTAATTTTACGTGAAAACCGCTATAACGAACGCGTTCGCAAACATGAGAGCTAGGACACACCTCTTGCGGGGAGATAGGACAAGGACAAGACGTCTGCCCTAATCCAAACGACGAACTATGTGACAACTGCGAAGAACACAACGCTGATCCAAACAACCACCAATGCGAGCCGAAATGTAAGCTCTGCGGAATGCCCCATGAAACGGCGGGTAGAGACTGTCGAAAGAAGCTGAAACCGACCCCGCCACCGTTGAGAGTGAGGCAGCGGTCAAGATCGAGACAGAGAAGATTCTGGTACCAGGTCAGCGTAGTAACTACCAATGACAGCGAGCACATGATCACCATGTCACCATCGCCACAGTCACCGAATGAGACCGAACAGACAAAAATATTCAGATCCAAGTCGGGATCGAGATCGAGGGAAAGAGAACAGAGCATCCCCCGGATACCGGCAACGGGCGTGGAACACGACAACACCCAGCGCAAGGTAAGCTGGGCAACGTCATCACAGGGCAAAATCAAACGTCGAATGAAAATAATGGCGTTCAAACCACAATACACTCGAGGTAAGAGGAAACGATAATGATTCTCCGAAAACAGAACGATGAATTGAAGCGAGAGCTAGAACAGCAAAAGAAGAAGACACAAGAGAAGGAAGCTAGCACTGAAAAACAGCCCGAATACCTCATGCGGGAAATAGAACAACAGAGAGAAAAGGGCTAGCAATTGCAAGCACCACTACCGCGACCTTCATCCTCACCACCACCATCCTCAGCAACACAACCAAAGCCAGCAACACTGTCGAACCAAGCAGTGACAATCCCGAAGGACATCAAGACACTTGAAGACCGCATCAACGCCCGCGTGACCGCCATGACGGAAACCACAATGTCCACGGTAACACAGGTTATGCAAAACACAGTAACCCAGATGATACAGACTGGGTTCCAATCTCTCAAGAGCGAAATGGACAACCAGATTCAGGCCCTACCGAACAAAATAACTCTATCGGGAGAAAGTTTCAGTCAACGCATCCACATGCTAGAAGAAAGAGATAACACTCGCAAGAAGCCTAAGTACCCTGCGAGAGAAGCCAAGATCATGAAGACTCTAAGCGAACAAGATGGCGAGGCTAACTAAAGAGAAAGATGACTACAAGCAACACCCACGGCTCAAAATTTGGCAATCTAACTGTCATTCTATCCGAAGTAAGAGAAGCAACCTGTGTACCGAAACACACAAGAAATATTTTAGCCCTTAAGATACACAAAACTCTACAGACTTGTAAGGTCCGTTTGAACAATGTATATTTACAACTATTAGAAAAAGCAGCAGACACAGTACTCAGTATTTAAGTCGATTAGATTTGCAGCATAAAGCTAAAGGCTGCACAGTTTCGGCTTTCCTAACGGTAGTGGTTAACACGGTACACTTTAAAAGAAACCCAAAGATATGTGCATAAAGGTATCACTTACCAAAAAACTTTCATCCTGGCAGGCGCGAAAATCTGCGCGAGCAGAGTTCCCGACATCGTTGCAGCGGGATGTCAAGAAATGCCAAATTATGCCGACCTCGCGAAATCTTTATGAAAACGTATGCTTCAGTACGTCAGTGGTTTGACAGCGCCACTATATTGCTAATAAAGCACAGATCTGAATAACGCGCCCATGCAATTCCACTGCCAAGCCGTTGTGTCAGAAGCCACCTTTTCAATCTCGCTGCGCTCCCTTTTCTTTGGTGGTCATTTTAGTAGGTGCGAGCCAGCAGCCAAGCTGAGCCGAGAAATTTCTGAAATTGAACGAAACACAGGTTAGTGACAGGAGGCTGCAGGTGTTTCAGTCACCTCATCTAGCCTTATCAATACTTACCAAGAACAACCAAGCAAAATCATGGCTGCCATTGATTTGATGCAATGTTGCATGCAAGGGAAAGTTTTAATTTTACGTGAGAACCACTATAAACGAGATAGATCGCAAACATGAGAGCTATCCCACGACTCTGCAGCTGATTATCGTTTGGTAGTTCTGGCACGAGAAAACCCAGAATCTGCTCTGGTTTCATCGAGTACGTGCCAAACAGTCATGCCTACTGCACTATGCGATGCTTCGTGATCGAATGGCAGTTTCGGCACGAGAAAACCCAGAATATGGTCCGGTTTCATCGAGTACGTGCCGAAACACACAAGAAATATTTTACCCCACAAGATGCAACAATACGCTGCAGACTAGTAAGGTGCATTTGAACAATGTATATTTACAACTATAAGAAAAAGCAACAGACACAGTAATCATTATTTAAGTCGATTAGATTTGCAGCATAAAGCTAAAGGCTGCACAGCTTCGCCTTTCCTAACGGTAGTGGTTAACAAGGTACACTTTAAAAGAAACCCAAAGATATGTGCATAAAGGTATCACTTACCAAAAAACTTTCATCCCGGCAGGCGCGAAAATCCGCGCGAGCAGAGTTCCCGACATCGTTGCAGCGGGATGTCAAGAAATGCCAAATTATGCCGACCTCACGAAATCTTTATGAAAAGGTATGCTTGAGTACGTCAGCGGTTTGACAGCGCCACTACATTGCTAATAAAGCACAGATCTGAATAACGCGCCCAAGCAATTCCACTGCCAAGCCGTTGTGTCAGAAGCCACCTTTTCAATCTTGCTGCGCTCCCTTTTCTTTGGTGGTCATTTTAGTAGGTGCGAGCCAGCAGCCAAGCTGAGCCGAGAAATTTCTGAAATTGAACGAAACACAGGTTAGCGACAGGAGGCTGCAGGTGTTTCAGTCACCTCAGCTAGCCTTATCAATACTTATCAAGAACAACCAAGCAAAATCATGGCTGCCGTTGATTTGATGCAATGTTGCATGCAAGGGAAAGTTTTAATTTTACGTGAAAACCGCTATAACCAACGCGTTCGCAAACATGAGAGCTAGGACACACCTCTTGCGGGGAGATAGGACAGGGACAAGACGACTGCCCTAATCCAAACGACGAACTATGTGACAACTGCGAAGAACACAACCCTGATCCAAACAACCACCAATGCGAGCCGAAATGTAAGCTCTACGGAATGTCCCATGAAACGGCGGGTAGAGACTGTCGAAAGAAGCTGAAACCGACCCCGCCACCGTTGAGAGTCAGGAAGCGGTCAAGATCGAGACAGAGAAGATTCTGGTACCAGGCCAGCGTAGTAACTACCAACGACAACGAGCACATGATCACCATGTCACCACGCCACAGTCACCGAATGAGACCGAACAGACAAAAAGATTCAGATCTAAGTCGGGATCGAGATCGAGGGAAAGAGAACAGAGCAGCCCCCGGATACCGGCAACGGGCGTGGAACACGACAACACCCAGCGCAAGGTAAGCTGGGCCAACGTCATCACAGGGCAAAATCAAACGTCGAGGGAAAATAATGGCGTTCAAACCACAATACACTCGAGGTAAGAGGGCACGATAATGATTCTACGAAGACAGAACGATGAATTGAAGCGAGAGCTAGAGCAGCAAAAGACGAATACACAAGAGAAGGAGGCTAGCACTGAAAAACAGCCCGAATACCTCATGCGGGAAATAGAACAACAGAGAGAAAAGGGCTAGCAATTGCAAGCACCACTACCGCGACCTTCATCCTCACCACCACCATCCTCAGCAACACAACCAAAGCCAGCAACACTGTCGAACCAAGCAGTGACAATCCAGAAGGACATCAAGACACTTGAAGACCGCATCAACGCCCGCGTGACCGCCATGACGGTAACCACAATGTCCACGGTAACACAGGTTATGCAAAACACAGTAACCCAGATGATACAGACTGGGTTCCAATCTCTCAAGAGCGAAATGGACAACCAGATTCAGGCCCTACCGAACAAAATAACTCTATCGGGAGAAAGTTTCAGTCAACGCATCCACATGCTAGAAGAAAGAGATAACACTCGCAAGAAGCCTAAGTACCCTGCGAGAGAAGCCAAGATCATGAAGACCCTAAGCGAACAAGATGGCGAGGCTATCTAAAGAGAAAGATGACTACAAGCAACACCCACGGCTCAAAATTTGGCAATCTAACTGTCATTCTATCCGAAGTAAGAGAAGCAACCAGTGTACCGAAACACACAAGAAATATTTTAGCACTTAAGATACACAAAACTCTACAGACTTGTAAGGTCCGTTTGAACAATGTATATTTACAACTATTAGAAAAAGCAGCAGACACAGTAATCAGTATTTAAGTCGATTAGATTTGCAGCATAAAGCTAAAGGCTGCACAGTTTCGGCTTTCCTAACGGTAGTGGTTAACACGGTACACTTTAAAAGAAACCCAAAGATATGTGCATAAAGGTATCACTTACCAAAAAAATTCATCCTGGCAGGCGCGAAAATCTGCGCGAGCAGAGTTCCCGACATCGTTGCAGCGGGATGTCAGGAAATGCCAAATTATGCCGACCTCGCGAAATCTTTATGAAAACGTATGCTTCAGTACGTCAGTGGTTTCACAGCGCCACTATATTGCTAATAAAGCACAGATCTGAATAGCACGCCCATGCAATTCCACTGCCAAGGCGTTGTGTCAGAAGCCACCTTTTCAATCTCGCTGCGCTCCCTTTTCTTTGGTGGTCATTTTAGTAGGTGCGAGCCAGCAGCCAAGCTGAGCCAAGAAATTTCTGAAATTGAACGAAACACAGGTTAGCGACAGGAGGCTGCAGGTGTTTCAGTCACCTCAGCTAGCCTTATCAATACTTATCAAGAACAACCAAGCAAAATCATGGCTGCCGTTGATTTGATGCAATGTTGCATGCAAGGGAAACTTTTAATTTTACGTGAAAACCGCTATAAACGAACGCGTTCGCAAACATGAGAGCTAGGACACACCTCTTGCGGGGAGATAGGACAAGGACAAGACGTCTGCCCTAATCCAAACGACGAACTATGTGACAACTGCGAAGAACACAACGCTGATCCAAACAACCACCAATGCGAGCCGAAATGTAAGCTCTGCGGAATGCCCCATGAAACGGCGGGTAGAGACTGTCGAAAGAAGCTGAAACCGACCCCGCCACCGTTGAGAGTGAGGCAGTCAAGATCGAGACAGAGAAGATTCTGGTACCAGGTCAGCGTAGTAACTACCAATGACAGCGAGCACATGATCACCATGTCACCATCGCCACAGTCACCGAATGAGACCGAACAGACAAAAATATTCAGATCCAAGTCGGGATCGAGATCGAGGGAAAGAGAACAGAGCATCCCCCGGATACCGGCAACGGGCGTGGAACACGACAACACCCAGCGCAAGGTAAGCTGGGCAACGTCATCACAGGGCAAAATCAAACGTCGAATGAAAATAATGGCGTTCAAACCACAATACACTCGAGGTAAGAGGAAACGATAATGATTCTCCGAAAACAGAACGATGAATTGAAGCGAGAGCTAGAACAGCAAAAGAAGAAGACACAAGAGAAGGAAGCTAGCACTGAAAAACAGCTCGAATACCTCATGCCGAAAATAGAACAACAACAGAGAGAAAAGGGCCAGCAATTGCAAGCACCATTACCTCGACCTTCATCCTCACCACCACCATCCTCAGCAACACAACCAAAGCCAGCAACACTGTCGAACCAAGCAGTGACAATCCAGAAGGACATCAAGACACTTGAAGACCGCATCAACGCCCGCGTGACCGCCATGACGGAAACCACAATGTCCACGGTAACACAGGTTATGCAAAACACAGTAATCCAGATGATACAGACTGGGTTCCAATCTCTCAAGAGCGAAATGGACAACCAGATTCAGGCCCTACCGAACAAAATAACTCTATCGGGAGAAAGTTTCAGTCAACGCATCCACATGCTAGAAGAAAGAGATAACACTCGCAAGAAGCCTAAGTACCCTGCGAGAGAAACCAAGATCATGAAGACCCGAAGCTAACAAAATGGCGAGGCTAACTAAAGAGAAAGATGACTACAAGCAACAACCACGGCTCAAATTTTGGCAATCTAACTGTCATTCTATCCGAAGTAACAGAAGCAACCCGTGTGCCGAAACACACAAGAAATATTTTACCCCTTAAGATGCAACAATACTCTACAGACTTGTAAGGTCCGTTTGAACAATGTATATTTACAACTATAAGAAAAAGCAGCAGACACAGTAATCAGTATTTAAGTCGATTAGATTTGCAGCATAAAGCTAAAGGCTGCACAGCTTCGCCTTTCCTAACGGTAGTGGTTAACAAGGTACACTTTAAAAGAAACCCAAAGATATGTGCATAAAGGTATCACTTACCAAAAAACTTTCATCCCGGCAGGCGCGAAAATCTGCGCGAGCAGAGTTCCCGACATCGTTGCAGCGGGATGTCAAGAAATGCCAAATTATGCCGACCTCGCGAAATCTTTATGAAAAGGTATGCTTGAGTACGTCAGCGGTTTGACAGCGCCACTACATTGCTAATAAAGCACAGATCTGAATAACGCGCCCAAGCAATTCCACTGCCAAGCCGTTGTGTCAGAAGCCACCTTTTCAATCTTGCTGCGCTCCCTTTTCGTTGGTGGTCATTTTAGTAGGTGCGAGCCAGCAGCCAAGGTGAGCCGAGAAATTTCTGAAATTGAACGAAACACAGGTTAGCGACAGGAGGCTGTAGGTGTTTCAGTCACCTCAGCTAGCCTTATCAATACTTATCAAGAACAACCAAGCAAAATCATGGCTGCCGTTGATTTGATGCAATGTTGCATGCAAGGGAAAGCTTTAATTTTACGTGAAAACCGCTATAAACGAACGCGTTCACAAACACGAGAGCTAGGACACACCTCTTGCGGGGAGATAGGACAAGGACAAGACGTCTGCCCTAATCCAAACGACGAACTATGTGACAACTGCGAAGAACACAACGCTGATCCAAACAACCACCAATGCGAGCCGAAATGTAAGCTCTGCGGAATGCCCCATGAAACGGCGGGTAGAGACTGTCGAAAGAAGCTGAAACCGACCCAGCCACCGTTGAGAGTGAGGCAGCGGTCAAGATCGAGACAGAGAAGATTCTGGTACCAGGTCAGCGTAGTAACTACCAATGACAGCGAGCACATGATCACCATGTCACCATCGCCACAGTCACCGAATGAGACCGAACAGACAAAAATATTCAGATCCAAGTCGGGATCGAGATCGAGGGAAAGAGAACAGAGCATCCCCCGGATACCGGCAATGGGCGTGGAACACGACAACACCCAGCGCAAGGTAAGCTGGGCAACGTCATCACAGGGCAAAATCAAATGTCGAATGAAAATAATGGCGTTCAAACCACAGTACACTCGAGGTAAGAGGAAACGATAATGATTCTCCGAAAACAGAACGATGAATTGAAGCGAGAGCTAGAACAGCAAAAGAAGAAGACACAAGAGAAGGAAGCTAGCACTGAAAAACAGCTCGAATACCTCATGCCGGAAATAGAACAACAACAGAGAGAAAAGGGCCAGCAATTGCAAGCACCATTACCTCGACCTTCATCCTCACCACCACCATCCTCAGCAACACAACCAAAGCCAGCAACACTGTCGAACCAAGCAGTGACAATCCAGAAGGACATCAAGACACTTGAAGACCGCATCAACGCCCGCGTGACCGCCATGACGGAAACCACAATGTCCACGGTAACACAGGTTATGCAAAACACAGTAACCCAGATGATACAGACTGGGTTCCAAACTCTCAAGAGCGAAATGGACAACCAGATTCAGGCCCTACCGAACAAAATAACTCTATCGGGAGAAAGTTTCAGTCAACGCATCCACATGCTAGAAGAAAGAGATAACACTCGCAAGAAGCCTAAGTACCCTGCGAGAGAAACCAAGATCATGAAGACCCGAAGCGAACAAGATGGCGAGGCTAACTAAAGAGAAAGATGACTACAAGCAACACCCACGGCTCAAAATTTGGCAATCTAACTGTCGTTCTATCCGAAGTAAGAGAAGCAACCTGTGTACCGAAACACACAAGAAATATTTTAGCCCTTAAGATACACAAAACTCTACAGACTTGTAAGGTCCGTTTGAACAATGTATATTTACAACTATTAGAAAAAGCAGCAGACACAGTACTCAGTATTTAAGTCGATTAGATTTGCAGCATAAAGCTAAAGGCTGCACAGTTTCGGCTTTCCTAACGGTAGTGGTTAACACGGTACACTTTGAAAGAAACCCAAAGATATGTGCATAAAGGTATCACTTACCAAAAAACTTTCATCCTGGCAGGCGCGAAAATCTGCGCGAGCAGAGTTCCCGACATCGTTGCAGCGGGATGTCAAGAAATGCCAAATTATGCCGACCTCGCGAAATCTTTATGAAAACGTATGCTTCAGTACGTCAGTGGTTTGACAGCGCCACTATATTGCTAATAAAGCACAGATCTGAATAACGCGCCCATGCAATTCCACTGCCAAGCCGTTGTGTCAGAAGCCACCTTTTCAATCTCGCTGCGCTCCCTTTTCTTTGGTGGTCATTTTAGTAGGTGCGAGCCAGCAGCCAAGCTGAGCCGAGAAATTTCTGAAATTGAACGAAACACAGAATAGTGACAGGAGGCTGCAGGTGTTTCAGTCACCTCATCTAGCCTTATCAATACTTACCAAGAACAACCAAGCAAAATCATGGCTGCCGTTGATTTGATGCAATGTTGCATGCAAGGGAAAGTTTTAATTTTACGTGAGAACCACTATAAACGAGATAGATCGCAAACATGAGAGCTATCCCACGACTCTGCAGCTCATTATCGTTTGGTAGTTCTGGCACGAGAAAACCCAGAATCTGCTCTGGTTTCATCGAGTACGTGCCAAACAGTCATGCCTACTGCACTATGCGATGCTTCGTGATCGAATGGCAGTTTCGGCACGAGAAAACCCAGAATATGGTCCGGTTTCATCGAGTACGTGCCGAAACACACAAGAAATATTTTACCCCACAAGATGCTGCAGACTAGTAAGGTGCATTTGAACAATGTATATTTACAACTATAAGAAAAAGCAACAGACACAGTAATCATTATTTAAGTCGATTAGATTTGCAGCATAAAGCTAAAGGCTGCACAGCTTCGCCTTTCCTAACGGTAGTGGTTAACAAGGTACACTTTAAAAGAAACCCAAAGATATGTGCATAAAGGTATCACTTACCAAAAAACTTTCATCCCGGCAGGCGCGAAAATCCGCGCGAGCAGAGTTCCCGACATCGTTGCAGCGGGATGTCAAGAAATGCCAAATTATGCCGACCTCGCGAAATCTTTATGAAAAGGTATGCTTGAGTACGTCAGCGGTTTGACAGCGCCACTACATTGCTAATAAAGCACAGATCTGAATAACGCGCCCAAGCAATTCCACTGCCAAGCCGTTGTGTCAGAAGCCACCTTTTCAATCTTGCTGCGCTCCCTTTTCTTTGGTGGTCATTTTAGTAGGTGCGAGCCAGCAGCCAAGCTGAGCCGAGAAATTTCTGAAATTGAACGAAACACAGGTTAGCGACAGGAGGCTGCAGGTGTTTCAGTCACCTCAGCTAGCCTTATCAATACTTATCAAGAACAACCAAGCAAAATCATGGCTGCCGTTGATTTGATGCAATGTTGCATGCAAGGGAAAGTTTTAATTTTACGTGAAAACCGCTATAACCAACGCGTTCGCAAACATGAGAGCTAGGACACACCTCTTGCGGGGAGATAGGACAGGGACAAGACGACTGCCCTAATCCAAACGACGAACTATGTGACAACTGCGAAGAACACAACCCTGATCCAAACAACCACCAATGCGAGCCGAAATGTAAGCTCTACGGAATGTCCCATGAAACGGCGGGTAGAGACTGTCGAAAGAAGCTGAAACCAACCCCGCCACCGTTGAGAGTCAGGAAGCGGTCAAGATCGAGACAGAGAAGATTCTGGTACCAGGCCAGCGTAGTAACTACCAACGACAACGAGCACATGATCACCATGTCACCACGCCACAGTCACCGAATGAGACCGAACAGACAAAAAGATTCAGATCTAAGTCGGGATCGAGATCGAGGGAAAGAGAACAGAGCAGCCCCCGGATACCGGCAACGGGCGTGGAACACGACAACACCCAGCGCAAGGTAAGCTGGGCCAACGTCATCACAGGGCAAAATCAAACGTCGAGGGAAAATAATGGCGTTCAAACCACAATACACTCGAGGTAAGAGGGCACGATAATGATTCTACGAAGACAGAACGATGAATTGAAGCGAGAGCTAGAGCAGCAAAAGACGAATACACAAGAGAAGGAGGCTAGCACTGAAAAACAGCCCGAATACCTCATGCGGGAAATAGAACAACAGAGAGAAAAGGGCTAGCAATTGCAAGCACCACTACCGCGACCTTCATCCTCACCACCACCATCCTCAGCAACACAACCAAAGCCAGCAACACTGTCGAACCAAGCAGTGACAATCCAGAAGGACATCAAGACACTTGAAGACCGCATCAACGCCCGCGTGACCGCCATGACGGTAACCACAATGTCCACGGTAACACAGGTTATGCAAAACACAGTAACCCAGATGATACAGACTGGGTTCCAATCTCTCAAGAGCGAAATGGACAACCAGATTCAGGCCCTACCGAACAAAATAACTCTATCGGGAGAAAGTTTCAGTCAACGCATCCACATGCTAGAAGAAAGAGATAACACTCGCAAGAAGCCTAAGTACCCTGCGAGAGAAGCCAAGATCATGAAGACCCTAAGCGAACAAGATGGCGAGGCTATCTAAAGAGAAAGATGACTACAAGCAACACCCACGGCTCAAAATTTGGCAATCTAACTGTCATTCTATCCGAAGTAAGAGAAGCAACCAGTGTACCGAAACACACAAGAAATATTTTAGCACTTAAGATACACAAAACTCTACAGACTTGTAAGGTCCGTTTGAACAATGTATATTTACAACTATTAGAAAAAGCAGCAGACACAGTAATCAGTATTTAAGTCGATTAGATTTGCAGCATAAAGCTAAAGGCTGCACAGTTTCGGCTTTCCTAACGGTAGTGGTTAACACGGTACACTTTAAAAGAAACCCAAAGATATGTGCATAAAGGTATCACTTACCAAAAAAATTCATCCTGGCAGGCGCGAAAATCTGCGCGAGCAGAGTTCCCGACATCGTTGCAGCGGGATGTCAGGAAATGCCAAATTATGCTGACCTCGCGAAATCTTTATGAAAACGTATGCTTCAGTACGTCAGTGGTTTCACAGCGCCACTATATTGCTAATAAAGCACAGATCTGAATAGCACGCCCATGCAATTCCACTGCCAAGGCGTTGTGTCAGAAGCCACCTTTTCAATCTCGCTGCGCTCCCTTTTCTTTGGTGGTCATTTTAGTAGGTGCGAGCCAGCAGCCAAGCTGAGCCAAGAAATTTCTGAAATTGAACGAAACACAGGTTAGCGACAGGAGGCTGCAGGTGTTTCAGTCACCTCAGCTAGCCTTATCAATACTTATCAAGAACAACCAAGCAAAATCATGGCTGCCGTTGATTTGATGCAATGTTGCATGCAAGGGAAACTTTTAATTTTACGTGAAAACCGCTATAAACGAACGCGTTCGCAAACATGAGAGCTAGGACACACCTCTTGCGGGGAGATAGGACAAGGACAAGACGTCTGCCCTAATCCAAACGACGAACTATGTGACAACTGCGAAGAACACAACGCTGATCCAAACAACCACCAATGCGAGCCGAAATGTAAGCTCTGCGGAATGCCCCATGAAACGGCGGGTAGAGACTGTCGAAAGAAGCTGAAACCGACCCCGCCACCGTTGAGAGTGAGGCAGTCAAGATCGAGACAGAGAAGATTCTGGTACCAGGTCAGCGTAGTAACTACCAATGACAGCGAGCACATGATCACCATGTCACCATCGCCACAGTCACCGAATGAGACCGAACAGACAAAAATATTCAGATCCAAGTCGGGATCGAGATCGAGGGAAAGAGAACAGAGCATCCCCCGGATACCGGCAACGGGCGTGGAACACGACAACACCCAGCGCAAGGTAAGCTGGGCAACGTCATCACAGGGCAAAATCAAACGTCGAATGAAAATAATGGCGTTCAAACCACAATACACTCGAGGTAAGAGGAAACGATAATGATTCTCCGAAAACAGAACGATGAATTGAAGCGAGAGCTAGAACAGCAAAAGAAGAAGACACAAGAGAAGGAAGCTAGCACTGAAAAACAGCTCGAATACCTCATGCCGAAAATAGAACAACAACAGAGAGAAAAGGGCCAGCAATTGCAAGCACCATTACCTCGACCTTCATCCTCACCACCACCATCCTCAGCAACACAACCAAAGCCAGCAACACTGTCGAACCAAGCAGTGACAATCCAGAAGGACATCAAGACACTTGAAGACCGCATCAACGCCCGCGTGACCGCCATGACGGAAACCACAATGTCCACGGTAACACAGGTTATGCAAAACACAGTAATCCAGATGATACAGACTGGGTTCCAATCTCTCAAGAGCGAAATGGACAACCAGATTCAGGCCCTACCGAACAAAATAACTCTATCGGGAGAAAGTTTCAGTCAACGCATCCACATGCTAGAAGAAAGAGATAACACTCGCAAGAAGCCTAAGTACCCTGCGAGAGAAACCAAGATCATGAAGACCCGAAGCTAACAAAATGGCGAGGCTAACTAAAGAGAAAGATGACTACAAGCAACAACCACGGCTCAAATTTTGGCAATCTAACTGTCATTCTATCCGAAGTAACAGAAGCAACCCGTGTGCCGAAACACACAAGAAATATTTTACCCCTTAAGATGCAACAATACTCTACAGACTTGTAAGGTCCGTTTGAACAATGTATATTTACAACTATAAGAAAAAGCAGCAGACACAGTAATCAGTATTTAAGTCGATTAGATTTGCAGCATAAAGCTAAAGGCTGCACAGCTTCGCCTTTCCTAACGGTAGTGGTTAACAAGGTACACTTTAAAGGAAACCCAAAGATATGTGCATAAAGGTATCACTTACCAAAAAACTTTCATCCCGGCAGGCGCGAAAATCTGCGCGAGCAGAGTTCCCGACATCGTTGCAGCGGGATGTCAAGAAATGCCAAATTATGCCGACCTCTCGAAATCTTTATGAAAAGGTATGCTTGAGTACGTCAGCGGTTTGACAGCGCCACTACATTGCTAATAAAGCACAGATCTGAATAACGCGCCCAAGCAATTCCACTGCCAAGCCGTTGTGTCAGAAGCCACCTTTTCAATCTTGCTGCGCTCCCTTTTCGTTGGTGGTCATTTTAGTAGGTGCGAGCCAGCAGCCAAGCTGAGCCGAGAAATTTCTGAAATTGAACGAAACACAGGTTAGCGACAGGAGGCTGTAGGTGTTTCAGTCACCTCAGCTAGCCTTATCAATACTTATCAAGAACAACCAAGCAAAATCATGGCTGCCGTTGATTTGATGCAATGTTGCATGCAAGGGAAAGCTTTAATTTTACGTGAAAACCGCTATAAACGAACGCGTTCGCAAACACGAGAGCTAGGACACACCTCTTGCGGGGAGATAGGACAAGGACAAGACGTCTGCCCTAATCCAAACGACGAACTATGTGACAACTGCGAAGAACACAACGCTGATCCAAACAACCACCAATGCGAGCCGAAATGTAAGCTCTGCGGAATGCCCCATGAAACGGCGGGTAGAGACTGTCGAAAGAAGCTGAAACCGACCCAGCCACCGTTGAGAGTGAGGCAGCGGTCAAGATCGAGACAGAGAAGATTCTGGTACCAGGTCAGCGTAGTAACTACCAATGACAGCGAGCACATGATCACCATGTCACCATCGCCACAGTCACCGAATGAGACCGAACAGACAAAAATATTCAGATCCAAGTCGGGATCGAGATCGAGGGAAAGAGAACAGAGCATCCCCCGGATACCGGCAATGGGCGTGGAACACGACAACACCCAGCGCAAGGTAAGCTGGGCAACGTCATCACAGGGCAAAATCAAATGTCGAATGAAAATAATGGCGTTCAAACCACAGTACACTCGAGGTAAGAGGAAACGATAATGATTCTCCGAAAACAGAACGATGAATTGAAGCGAGAGCTAGAACAGCAAAAGAAGAAGACACAAGAGAAGGAAGCTAGCACTGAAAAACAGCTCGAATACCTCATGCCGGAAATAGAACAACAACAGAGAGAAAAGGGCCAGCAATTGCAAGCACCATTACCTCGACCTTCATCCTCACCACCACCATCCTCAGCAACACAACCAAAGCCAGCAACACTGTCGAACCAAGCAGTGACAATCCAGAAGGACATCAAGACACTTGAAGACCGCATCAACGCCCGCGTGACCGCCATGACGGAAACCACAATGTCCACGGTAACACAGGTTATGCAAAACACAGTAACCCAGATGATACAGACTGGGTTCCAAACTCTCAAGAGCGAAATGGACAACCAGATTCAGGCCCTACCGAACAAAATAACTCTATCGGGAGAAAGTTTCAGTCAACGCATCCACATGCTAGAAGAAAGAGATAACACTCGCAAGAAGCCTAAGTACCCTGCGAGAGAAACCAAGATCATGAAGACCCGAAGCGAACAAGATGGCGAGGCTAACTAAAGAGAAAGATGACTACAAGCAACAACCACGGCTCAAATTTTGGCAATCGAACTGTCATTCTATCCGAAGAGAAGCAACCCGTGTGCCGAAACACACAAGAAATATTTTACCCCTTAAGATGCAACAATACTCTACAGACTTGTAATGTCCGTTTGAACAATGTATATTTACAACTATAAGAAAAAGCAGCAGACACAGTAATCAGTATTTAAGTCGATTAGATTTGCAGCATAAAGCTAAAGGCTGCACAGCTTCGCCTTTCCTAACGGTAGTGGTTAACACGGTACACTTTAAAAGAAACCCAAAGATATGTGCATAAAGGTATCACTTACCAAAAAACTTTCATCCCGGCAGGCGCGAAAATCCGCGCGAGCAGAGTTCCCGACATCGTTGCAGCGGGATGTCAAGAAATGCCAAATTATGCCGACCTCGCGAAATCTTTATGAAAACGTATGCTTCAGTACGTCAGTGGTTTGACAGCGCCACTATATTGCTAATAAAGCACAGATCTGAATAACGCGCCCATGCAATTCCACTGCCAAGCCGTTGTGTCAGAAGCCACCTTTTCAATCTCGCTGCGCTCCCTTTTCTTTGGTGGTCATTTTAGTAGGTGCGAGCCAGCAGCCAAGCTGAGCCGAGAAATTTCTGAAATTGAACGAAACACAGGTTAGCGACAGGAGGCTGCAGGTGTTTCAGTCACCTCAGCTAGCCTTATCAATACTTATCAAGAACAACCAAGCAAAATCATGGCTGCCGTTGATTTGATGCAATGTTGCATGCAAGGGAAAGTTTTAATTTTACGTGAGAACCACTATAAACGAGATAGATCGCAAACATGAGAGCTATCCCACGACTCTGCAGCTGATTATCGTTTGGTAGTTCTGGCACGAGAAAACCCAGAATCTGCTCTGGTTTCATCGAGTACGTGCCAAACAGTCATGCCTACTGCACTATGCGATGCTTCGTGATCGAATGGCAGTTTCGGCACGAGAAAACCCAGAATATGGTCCGGTTTCATCGAGTACGTGCCGAAACACACAAGAAATATTTTACCCCACAAGATGCAACAATACGCTGCAGACTAGTAAGGTGCATTTGAACAATGTATATTTACAACTATAAGAAAAAGCAACAGACACAGTAATCAGTATTTAAGTCGATTAGATTTGCAGCATAAAGCTAAAGGCTGCACAGCTTCGCCTTTCCTAACGGTAGTGGTTAACACGGTACACTTTAAAAGAAACCCAAAGATATGTGCATAAAGGTATCACTTACCAAAAAACTTTCATCCCGGCAGGCGCGAAAATCTGCGCGAGCAGAGTTCCCGACATCGTTGCAGCGGGATGTCAAGAAATGCCAAATTATGCCGACCTCGCGAAATCTTTATGAAAAGGTATGCTTGAGTACGTCAGCGGTTTGACAGCGCCACTACATTGCTAATAAAGCACAGATCTGAATAACGCGCCCAAGCAATTCCACTGCCAAGCCGTTGTGTCAGAAGCCACCTTTTCAATCTTTCTGTTCTCCCTTTTCTTTGGTGGTCATTTTAGTAGGTGCGAGCCAGCAGCCAAGCTGAGCCGAGAAATTTCTGAAATTGAACGAAACACAGGTTAGCGACAGGAGGCTGTAGGTGTTTCAGTCACCTCAGCTAGCCTTATCAATACTTATCAAGAACAACCAAGCAAAATCATGGCTGCCGTTGATCTGATGCAATGTTGCATGCAAGGGAAAGTTTTAATTTTACGTGAAAACCGCTATAAACGAACGCGTTCGCAAACACGAGAGCTAGGACACACCTCTTGCGGGGAGATAGGACAAGGACAAGACGTCTGCCCTAATCCAAACGACGAACTATGTGACAACTGCGAAGAACACAACGCTGATCCAAACAACCACCAATGCGAGCCGAAATGTAAGCTCTGCGGAATGCCCCATGAAACGGCGGGTAGAGACTGTCGAAAGAAGCTGAAACCGACCCCGCCACCGTTGAGAGTGAGGCAGCGGTCAAGATCGAGACAGAGAAGATTCTGGTACCAGGTCAGCGTAGTAACTACCAATGACAGCGAGCACATGATCACCATGTCACCATCGCCACAGTCACCGAATGAGACCGAACAGACAAAAATATTCAGATCCAAGTCGGGATCGAGATCGAGGGAAAGAGAACAGAGCATCCCCCGGATACCGGCAATGGGCGTGGAACACGACAACACCCAGCGCAAGGTAAGCTGGGCAACGTCATCACAGGGCAAAATCAAATGTCGAATGAAAATAATGGCGTTCAAACCACAATACACTCGAGGTAAGAGGAAACGATAATGATTCTCCGAAAACAGAACGATGAATTGAAGCGAGAGCTAGAACAGCAAAAGAAGAAGACACAAGAGAAGGAAGCTAGCACTGAAAAACAGCTCGAATACCTCATGCCGGAAATAGAACAACAACAGAGAGAAAAGGGCCAGCAATTGCAAGCACCATTACCTCGACCTTCATCCTCACCACCACCATCCTCAGCAACACAACCAAAGCCAGCAACACTGTCGAACCAAGCAGTGACAATCCAGAAGGACATCAAGACACTTGAAGACCGCATCAACGCCCGCGTGACCGCCATGACGGAAACCACAATGTCCACGGTAACACAGGTTATGCAAAACACAGTAACCCAGATGATACAGACTGGGTTCCAAACTCTCAAGAGCGAAATGGACAACCATATTCAGGCCCTACCGAACAAAATAACTCTATCGGGAGAAAGTTTCAGTCAACGCATCCACATGCTAGAAGAAAGAGATAACACTCGCAAGAAGCCTAAGTACCCTGCGAGAGAAACCAAGATCATGAAGACCCGAAGCGAACAAGATGGCGAGGCTAACTAAAGAGAAAGATGACTACAAGCAACAACCACGGCTCAAAATTTGGCAATCGAACTGTCATTCTATCCGAAGAGAAGCAACCCGTGTGCCGAAACACACAAGAAATATTTAACCCCTTAAGATACAACAATACTCTACAGACTTGTAAGGTCCGTTTGAACAATGTATATTTACAACTATAAGAAAAAGCAGCAGACACAGTAATCAGTATTTAAGTCGATTAGATTTGCAGCATAAAGCTAAAGGCTGCACAGCTTCGCCTTTCCTAACGGTAGTGGTTAACACGGTACACTTTAAAAGAAACCCAAAGATATGTGCATAAAGGTATCACTTACCAAAAAACTTTCATCCCGGCAGGCGCGAAAATCTGCGCGAGCAGAGTTCCCGACATCGTTGCAGCGGGATGTCAAGAAATGCCAAATTATGCCGACCTCGCGAAATCTTTATGAAAAGGTATGCTTGAGTACGTCAGCGGTTTGACAGCGCCACTACATTGCTAATAAAGCACAGATCTGAATAACGCGCCCAAGCAATTCCACTGCCAAGCCGTTGTGTCAGAAGCCACCTTTTCAATCTTGCTGCGCTCCCTTTTCTTTGGTGGTCATTTTAGTAGGTGCGAGCCAGCAGCCAAGCTGAGCCGAGAAATTTCTGAAATTGAACGAAACACAGGTTAGCGACAGGAGGCTGCAGGTGTTTCAGTCACCTCAGCTAGCCTTATCAATACTTATCAAGAACAACCAAGCAAAATCATGGCTGCCGTTGATTTGATGCAATGTTGCATGCAAGGGAAAGTTTTAATTTTACGTGAAAACCGCTATAAACGAACGCGTTCGCAAACACGAGAGCTAGGACACACCTCTTGCGGGGAGATAGGACAAGGACAAGACGTCTGCCCTAATCCAAACGACGAACTATGTGACAACTGCGAAGAACACAACGCTGATCCAAACAACCACCAATGCGAGCCGAAATGTAAGCTCTGCGGAATGCCCCATGAAACGGCGGGTAGAGACTGTCGAAAGAAGCTGAAACCGACCCCGCCACCGTTGCGAGTCAGGAAGCGGTCAAGATCGAGACAGAGAAGATTCTGGTACCAGGTCAGCGTAGTAACTACCAATGACAGCGAGCACATGATCACCATGTCACCATCGCCACAGTCACCGAATGAGACCAAACAGACAAAAATATTCAGATCCAAGTCGGGATGGAGATCGAGGGAAAGAGAACAGAGCATCCCCCGGATACCGGCAACGGGCGTGGAACACGACAACACCCAGCGCAAGGTAAGCTGGGCAACGTCATCACAGGGCAAAATCAAACGTCGAATGAAAATAATGGCGTTCAAACCACAATACACTCGAGGTAAGAGGAAACGATAATGATTCTCCGAAAACAGAACGATGAATTGAAGCGAGAGCTAGAACAGCAAAAGAAGAAGACACAAGAGAAGGAAGCTAGCACTGAAAAACAGCTCGAATACCTCATGCCGGAAATAGAACAACAACAGAGAGAAAAGGGCCAGCAATTGCAAGCACGATTACCTCGACCTTCATCCTCACCACCACCATCCTCAGCAACACAACCAAAGCCAGCAACACTGTCGAACCAAGCAGTGACAATCCAGAAGGACATCAAGACACTTGAAGACCGCATCAACGCCCGCGTGACCGCCATGACGGAAACCACAATGTCCACGGTAACACAGGTTATGCAAAACACAGTAACCCAGATGATACAGACTGGGTTCCAAACTCTCAAGAGCGAAATGGACAACCAGATTCAGGCCCTACCGAACAAAATAACTCTATCGGGAGAAAGTTTCAGTCAACGCATCCACATGCTAGAAGAAAGAGATAACACTCGCAAGAAGCCTAAGTACCCTGCGAGAGAAACCAAGATCATGAAGACCCGAAGCGAACAAGATGGCGAGGCTAACTAAAGAGAAAGATGACTACAAGCAACAACCACGGCTCAAAATTTGGCAATCGAACTGTCATTCTATCCGAAGAGAAGCAACCCGTGTGCCGAAACACACAAGAAATATTTAACCCCTTAAGATACAACAATACTCTACAGACTTGTAAGGTCCGTTTGAACAATGTATATTTACAACTATAAGAAAAAGCAGCAGACACAGTAATCAGTATTTAAGTCGATTAGATTTGCAGCATAAAGCTAAAGGCTGCACAGCTTCGCCTTTCCTAACGGTAGTGGTTAACACGGTACACTTTAAAAGAAACCCAAAGATATGTGCATAAAGGTATCACTTACCAAAAAACTTTCATCCCGGCAGGCGCGAAAATCTGCGCGAGCAGAGTTCCCGACATCGTTGCAGCGGGATGTCAAGAAATGCCAAATTATGCCGACCTCGCGAAATCTTTATGAAAAGGTATGCTTGAGTACGTCAGCGGTTTGACAGCGCCACTACATTGCTAATAAAGCACAGATCTGAATAACGCGCCCAAGCAATTCCACTGCCAAGCCGTTGTGTCAGAAGCCACCTTTTCAATCTTGCTGCGCTCCCTTTTCTTTGGTGGTCATTTTAGTAGGTGCGAGCCAGCAGCCAAGCTGAGCCGAGAAATTTCTGAAATTGAACGAAACACAGGTTAGCGACAGGAGGCTGCAGGTGTTTCAGTCACCTCAGCTAGCCTTATCAATACTTATCAAGAACAACCAAGCAAAATCATGGCTGCCGTTGATTTGATGCAATGTTGCATGCAAGGGAAAGTTTTAATTTTACGTGAAAACCGCTATAAACGAACGCGTTCGCAAACACGAGAGCTAGGACACACCTCTTGCGGGGAGATAGGACAAGGACAAGACGTCTGCCCTAATCCAAACGACGAACTATGTGACAACTGCGAAGAACACAACGCTGATCCAAACAACCACCAATGCGAGCCGAAATGTAAGCTCTGCGGAATGCCCCATGAAACGGCGGGTAGAGACTGTCGAAAGAAGCTGAAACCGACCCCGCCACCGTTGCGAGTCAGGAAGCGGTCAAGATCGAGACAGAGAAGATTCTGGTACCAGGTCAGCGTAGTAACTACCAATGACAGCGAGCACATGATCACCATGTCACCATCGCCACAGTCACCGAATGAGACCAAACAGACAAAAATATTCAGATCCAAGTCGGGATCGAGATCGAGGGAAAGAGAACAGAGCATCCCCCGGATACCGGCAACGGGCGTGGAACACGACAACACCCAGCGCAAGGTAAGCTGGGCAACGTCATCACAGGGCAAAATCAAACGTCGAATGAAAATAATGGCGTTCAAACCACAATACACTCGAGGTAAGAGGAAACGATAATGATTCTCCGAAAACAGAACGATGAATTGAAGCGAGAGCTAGAACAGCAAAAGAAGAAGACACAAGAGAAGGAAGCTAGCACTGAAAAACAGCTCGAATACCTCATGCCGGAAATAGAACAACAACAGAGAGAAAAGGGCCAGCAATTGCAAGCACCATTACCTCGACCTTCATCCTCACCACCACCATCCTCAGCAACACAACCAAAGCCAGCAACACTGTCGAACCAAGCAGTGACAATCCAGAAGGACATCAAGACACTTGAAGACCGCATCAACGCCCGCGTGACCGCCATGACGGAAAGCACAATGTCCACGGTAACACAGGTTATGCAAAACACAGTAACCCAGATGATACAGACTGGGTTCCAAACTCTCAAGAGCGAAATGGACAACCAGATTCAGGCCCTACCGAACAAAATAACTCTATCGGGAGAAAGTTTCAGTCAACGCATCCACATGCTAGAAGAAAGAGATAACACTCGCAAGAAGCCTAAGTACCCTGCGAGAGAAACCAAGATCATGAAGACCCGAAGCGAACAAGATGGCGAGGCTAACTAAAGAGAAAGATGACTACAAGCAACAACCACGGCTCAAAATTTGGCAATCGAACTGTCATTCTATCCGAAGAGAAGCAACCCGTGTGCCGAAACACACAAGAAATATTTAACCCCTTAAGATACAACAATACTCTACAGACTTGTAAGGTCCGTTTGAACAATGTATATTTACAACTATAAGAAAAAGCAGCAGACACAGTAATCAGTATTTAAGTCGATTAGATTTGCAGCATAAAGCTAAAGGCTGCACAGCTTCGCCTTTCCTAACGGTAGTGGTTAACACGGTACACTTTAAAAGAAACCCAAAGATATGTGCATAAAGGTATCACTTACCAAAAAACTTTCATCCCGGCAGGCGCGAAAATCCGCGCGAGCAGAGTTCCCGACATCGTTGCAGCGGGATGTCAAGAAATGCCAAATTATGCCGACCTCGCGAAATCTTTATGAAAACGTATGCTTCAGTACGTCAGTGGTTTGACAGCGCCACTATATTGCTAATAAAGCACAGATCTGAATAACGCGCCCATGCAATTCCACTGCCAAGCCGTTGTGTCAGAAGCCACCTTTTCAATCTTGCTGCGCTCCCTTTTCTTTGGTGGTCATTTTAGTAGGTGCGAGCCAGCAGCCAAGCTGAGCCGAGAAATTTCTGAAATTGAACGAAACACAGGTTAGCGACAGGAGGCTGCAGGTGTTTCAGTCACCTCAGCTAGCCTTATCAATACTTATCAAGAACAACCAAGCAAAATCATGGCTGCCGTTGATTTGATGCAATGTTGCATGCAAGGGAAAGTTTTAATTTTACGTGAAAACCGCTATAACGAACGCGTTCGCAAACATGAGAGCTAGGACACACCTCTTGCGGGGAGATAGGACAAGGACAAGACGTCTGCCCTAATCCAAACGACGAACTATGTGACAACTGCGAAGAACACAACCCTGATCCAAACAACCACCAATGCGAGCCGAAATGTAAGCTCTACGGAATGCCCCATGAAACGGCGGGTAGAGACTGTCGAAAGAAGCTGAAACCGACCCCGCCACCGTTGAGAGTCAGGAAGCGGTCAAGATCGAGACAGAGAAGATTCTGGTACCAGGCCAGCGTAGTAACTACCAAGGACAACGAGCACATGATCACCATGTCACCACGCCACAGTCACCGAATGAGACCGAACAGACAAAAAGATTCAGATCCAAGTCGGGATCGAGATCGAGGGAAAGAGAACAGAGCAGCCCCCGGATACCGGCAACGGGCGTGGAACACGACAACACCCAGCGCAAGGTAAGCTGGGCCAACGTCATCACAGGGCAAAATCAAACGTCGAGGGAAAATAATGGCGTTCAAACCACAATACACTCGAGGTAAGAGGGCACGATAATGATTCTACGAAGACAGAACGATGACTTGAAGCGAGAGCTAGAGCAGCAAAAGACGAAGACACAAGAGAAGGAGGCTAGCACTGAAAAACAGCCCGAATACCTCATGCGGGAAATAGAACAACAGAGAGAAAAGGGCTAGCAATTGCAAGCACCACTACCGCGACCTTCATCCTCACCACCACCATCCTCAGCAACACAACCAAAGCCAGCAACACTGTCGAACCAAGCAGTGACAATCCCGAAGGACATCAAGACACTTGAAGACCGCATCAACGCCCGCGTGACCGCCATGACGGAAACCACAATGTCCACGGTAACACAGGTTATGCAAAACACAGTAACCCAGATGATACAGACTGGGTTCCAATCTCTCAAGAGCGAAATGGACAACCAGATTCAGGCCCTACCGAACAAAATAACTCTATCGGGAGAAAGTTTCAGTCAACGCATCCACATGCTAGAAGAAAGAGATAACACTCGCAAGAAGCCTAAGTACCCTGCGAGAGAAGCCAAGATCATGAAGACTCTAAGCGAACAAGATGGCGAGGCTAACTAAAGAGAAAGATGACTACAAGCAACACCCACGGCTCAAAATTTGGCAATCTAACTGTCATTCTATCCGAAGTAAGAGAAGCAACCTGTGTACCGAAACACACAAGAAATATTTTAGCCCTTAAGATACACAAAACTCTACAGACTTGTAAGGTCCGTTTGAACAATGTATATTTACAACTATTAGAAAAAGCAGCAGACACAGTACTCAGTATTTAAGTCGATTAGATTTGCAGCATAAAGCTAAAGGCTGCACAGTTTCGGCTTTCCTAACGGTAGTGGTTAACACGGTACACTTTAAAAGAAACCCAAAGATATGTGCATAAAGGTATCACTTACCAAAAAACTTTCATCCTGGCAGGCGCGAAAATCTGCGCGAGCAGAGTTCCCGACATCGTTGCAGCGGGATGTCAAGAAATGCCAAATTATGCCGACCTCGCGAAATCTTTATGAAAACGTATGCTTCAGTACGTCAGTGGTTTGACAGCGCCACTATATTGCTAATAAAGCACAGATCTGAATAACGCGCCCATGCAATTCCACTGCCAAGCCGTTGTGTCAGAAGCCACCTTTTCAATCTCGCTGCGCTCCCTTTTCTTTGGTGGTCATTTTAGTAGGTGCGAGCCAGCAGCCAAGCTGAGCCGAGAAATTTCTGAAATTGAACGAAACACAGGTTAGTGACAGGAGGCTGCAGGTGTTTCAGTCACCTCATCTAGCCTTATCAATACTTACCAAGAACAACCAAGCAAAATCATGGCTGCCGTTGATTTGATGCAATGTTGCATGCAAGGGAAAGTTTTAATTTTACGTGAGAACCACTATAAACGAGATAGATCGCAAACATGAGAGCTATCCCACGACTCTGCAGCTGATTATCGTTTGGTAGTTCTGGCACGAGAAAACCCAGAATCTGCTCTGGTTTCATCGAGTACGTGCCAAACAGTCATGCCTACTGCACTATGCGATGCTTCGTGATCGAATGGCAGTTTCGGCACGAGAAAACCCAGAATATGGTCCGGTTTCATCGAGTACGTGCCGAAACACACAAGAAATATTTTACCCCACAAGATGCTGCAGACTAGTAAGGTGCATTTGAACAATGTATATTTACAACTATAAGAAAAAGCAACAGACACAGTAATCATTATTTAAGTCGATTAGATTTGCAGCATAAAGCTAAAGGCTGCACAGCTTCGCCTTTCCTAACGGTAGTGGTTAACAAGGTACACTTTAAAAGAAACCCAAAGATATGTGCATAAAGGTATCACTTACCAAAAAACTTTCATCCCGGCAGGCGCGAAAATCCGCGCGAGCAGAGTTCCCGACATCGTTGCAGCGGGATGTCAAGAAATGCCAAATTATGCCGACCTCGCGAAATCTTTATGAAAAGGTATGCTTGAGTACGTCAGCGGTTTGACAGCGCCACTACATTGCTAATAAAGCACAGATCTGAATAACGCGCCCAAGCAATTCCACTGCCAAGCCGTTGTGTCAGAAGCCACCTTTTCAATCTTGCTGCGCTCCCTTTTCTTTGGTGGTCATTTTAGTAGGTGCGAGCCAGCAGCCAAGCTGAGCCGAGAAATTTCTGAAATTGAACGAAACACAGGTTAGCGACAGGAGGCTGCAGGTGTTTCAGTCACCTCAGCTAGCCTTATCAATACTTATCAAGAACAACCAAGCAAAATCATGGCTGCCGTTGATTTGATGCAATGTTGCATGCAAGGGAAAGTTTTAATTTTACGTGAAAACCGCTATAACCAACGCGTTCGCAAACATGAGAGCTAGGACACACCTCTTGCGGGGAGATAGGACAGGGACAAGACGACTGCCCTAATCCAAACGACGAACTATGTGACAACTGCGAAGAACACAACCCTGATCCAAACAACCACCAATGCGAGCCGAAATGTAAGCTCTACGGAATGTCCCATGAAACGGCGGGTAGAGACTGTCGAAAGAAGCTGAAACCGACCCCGCCACCGTTGAGAGTCAGGAAGCGGTCAAGATCGAGACAGAGAAGATTCTGGTACCAGGCCAGCGTAGTAACTACCAACGACAACGAGCACATGATCACCATGTCACCACGCCACAGTCACCGAATGAGACCGAACAGACAAAAAGATTCAGATCTAAGTCGGGATCGAGATCGAGGGAAAGAGAACAGAGCAGCCCCCGGATACCGGCAACGGGCGTGGAACACGACAACACCCAGCGCAAGGTAAGCTGGGCCAACGTCATCACAGGGCAAAATCAAACGTCGAGGGAAAATAATGGCGTTCAAACCACAATACACTCGAGGTAAGAGGGCACGATAATGATTCTACGAAGACAGAACGATGAATTGAAGCGAGAGCTAGAGCAGCAAAAGACGAATACACAAGAGAAGGAGGCTAGCACTGAAAAACAGCCCGAATACCTCATGCGGGAAATAGAACAACAGAGAGAAAAGGGCTAGCAATTGCAAGCACCACTACCGCGACCTTCATCCTCACCACCACCATCCTCAGCAACACAACCAAAGCCAGCAACACTGTCGAACCAAGCAGTGACAATCCAGAAGGACATCAAGACACTTGAAGACCGCATCAACGCCCGCGTGACCGCCATGACGGTAACCACAATGTCCACGGTAACACAGGTTATGCAAAACACAGTAACCCAGATGATACAGACTGGGTTCCAATCTCTCAAGAGCGAAATGGACAACCAGATTCAGGCCCTACCGAACAAAATAACTCTATCGGGAGAAAGTTTCAGTCAACGCATCCACATGCTAGAAGAAAGAGATAACACTCGCAAGAAGCCTAAGTACCCTGCGAGAGAAGCCAAGATCATGAAGACCCTAAGCGAACAAGATGGCGAGGCTATCTAAAGAGAAAGATGACTACAAGCAACACCCACGGCTCAAAATTTGGCAATCTAACTGTCATTCTATCCGAAGTAAGAGAAGCAACCAGTGTACCGAAACACACAAGAAATATTTTAGCACTTAAGATACACAAAACTCTACAGACTTGTAAGGTCCGTTTGAACAATGTATATTTACAACTATTAGAAAAAGCAGCAGACACAGTAATCAGTATTTAAGTCGATTAGATTTGCAGCATAAAGCTAAAGGCTGCACAGTTTCGGCTTTCCTAACGGTAGTGGTTAACACGGTACACTTTAAAAGAAACCCAAAGATATGTGCATAAAGGTATCACTTACCAAAAAATTTCATCCTGGCAGGCGCGAAAATCTGCGCGAGCAGAGTTCCCGACATCGTTGCAGCGGGATGTCAGGAAATGCCAAATTATGCCGACCTCGCGAAATCTTTATGAAAACGTATGCTTCAGTACGTCAGTGGTTTCACAGCGCCACTATATTGCTAATAAAGCACAGATCTGAATAGCACGCCCATGCAATTCCACTGCCAAGGCGTTGTGTCAGAAGCCACCTTTTCAATCTCGCTGCGCTCCCTTTTCTTTGGTGGTCATTTTAGTAGGTGCGAGCCAGCAGCCAAGCTGAGCCAAGAAATTTCTGAAATTGAACGAAACACAGGTTAGCGACAGGAGGCTGCAGGTGTTTCAGTCACCTCAGCTAGCCTTATCAATACTTATCAAGAACAACCAAGCAAAATCATGGCTGCCGTTGATTTGATGCAATGTTGCATGCAAGGGAAACTTTTAATTTTACGTGAAAACCGCTATAAACGAACGCGTTCGCAAACATGAGAGCTAGGACACACCTCTTGCGGGGAGATAGGACAAGGACAAGACGTCTGCCCTAATCCAAACGACGAACTATGTGACAACTGTGAAGAACACAACGCTGATCCAAACAACCACCAATGCGAGCCGAAATGTAAGCTCTGCGGAATGCCCCATGAAACGGCGGGTAGAGACTGTCGAAAGAAGCTGAAACCGACCCCGCCACCGTTGAGAGTGAGGCAGTCAAGATCGAGACAGAGAAGATTCTGGTACCAGGTCAGCGTAGTAACTACCAATGACAGCGAGCACATGATCACCATGTCACCATCGCCACAGTCACCGAATGAGACCGAACAGACAAAAATATTCAGATCCAAGTCGGGATCGAGATCGAGGGAAAGAGAACAGAGCATCCCCCGGATACCGGCAACGGGCGTGGAACACGACAACACCCAGCGCAAGGTAAGCTGGGCAACGTCATCACAGGGCAAAATCAAACGTCGAATGAAAATAATGGCGTTCAAACCACAATACACTCGAGGTAAGAGGAAACGATAATGATTCTCCGAAAACAGAACGATGAATTGAAGCGAGAGCTAGAACAGCAAAAGAAGAAGACACAAGAGAAGGAAGCTAGCACTGAAAAACAGCTCGAATACCTCATGCCGAAAATAGAACAACAACAGAGAGAAAAGGGCCAGCAATTGCAAGCACCATTACCTCGACCTTCATCCTCACCACCACCATCCTCAGCAACACAACCAAAGCCAGCAACACTGTCGAACCAAGCAGTGACAATCCAGAAGGACATCAAGACACTTGAAGACCGCATCAACGCCCGCGTGACCGCCATGACGGAAACCACAATGTCCACGGTAACACAGGTTATGCAAAACACAGTAATCCAGATGATACAGACTGGGTTCCAATCTCTCAAGAGCGAAATGGACAACCAGATTCAGGCCCTACCGAACAAAATAACTCTATCGGGAGAAAGTTTCAGTCAACGCATCCACATGCTAGAAGAAAGAGATAACACTCGCAAGAAGCCTAAGTACCCTGCGAGAGAAACCAAGATCATGAAGACCCGAAGCTAACAAAATGGCGAGGCTAACTAAAGAGAAAGATGACTACAAGCAACAACCACGGCTCAAATTTTGGCAATCTAACTGTCATTCTATCCGAAGTAACAGAAGCAACCCGTGTGCCGAAACACACAAGAAATATTTTACCCCTTAAGATGCAACAATACTCTACAGACTTGTAAGGTCCGTTTGAACAATGTATATTTACAACTATAAGAAAAAGCAGCAGACACAGTAATCAGTATTTAAGTCGATTAGATTTGCAGCATAAAGCTAAAGGCTGCACAGCTTCGCCTTTCCTAACGGTAGTGGTTAACAAGGTACACTTTAAAAGAAACCCAAAGATATGTGCATAAAGGTATCACTTACCAAAAAACTTTCATCCCGGCAGGCGCGAAAATCTGCGCGAGCAGAGTTCCCGACATCGTTGCAGCGGGATGTCAAGAAATGCCAAATTATGCCGACCTCGCGAAATCTTTATGAAAAGGTATGCTTGAGTACGTCAGCGGTTTGACAGCGCCACTATATTGCTAATAAAGCACAGATCTGAATAACGCGCCCAAGCAATTCCACTGCCAAGCCGTTGTGTCAGAAGCCACCTTTTCAATCTTGCTGCGCTCCCTTTTCGTTGGTGGTCATTTTAGTAGGTGCGAGCCAGCAGCCAAGCTGAGCCGAGAAATTTCTGAAATTGAACGAAACACAGGTTAGCGACAGGAGGCTGTAGGTGTTTCAGTCACCTCAGCTAGCCTTATCAATACTTATCAAGAACAACCAAGCAAAATCATGGCTGCCGTTGATTTGATGCAATGTTGCATGCAAGGGAAAGCTTTAATTTTACGTGAAAACCGCTATAAACGAACGCGTTCGCAAACACGAGAGCTAGGAAACACCTCTTGCGGGGAGATAGGACAAGGACAAGACGTCTGCCCTAATCCAAACGACGAACTATGTGACAACTGCGAAGAACACAACGCTGATCCAAACAACCACCAATGCGAGCCGAAATGTAAGCTCTGCGGAATGCCCCATGAAACGGCGGGTAGAGACTGTCGAAAAAAGCTGAAACCGACCCAGCCACCGTTGAGAGTGAGGCAGCGGTCAAGATCGAGACAGAGAAGATTCTGGTACCAGGTCAGCGTAGTAACTACCAATGACAGCGAGCACATGATCACCATGTCACCATCGCCACAGTCACCGAATGAGACCGAACAGACAAAAATATTCAGATCCAAGTCGGGATCGAGATCGAGGGAAAGAGAACAGAGCATCCCCCGGATACCGGCAATGGGCGTGGAACACGACAACACCCAGCGCAAGGTAAGCTGGGCAACGTCATCACAGGGCAAAATCAAATGTCGAATGAAAATAATGGCGTTCAAACCACAGTACACTCGAGGTAAGAGGAAACGATAATGATTCTCCGAAAACAGAACGATGAATTGAAGCGAGAGCTAGAACAGCAAAAGAAGAAGACACAAGAGAAGGAAGCTAGCACTGAAAAACAGCTCGAATACCTCATGCCGGAAATAGAACAACAACAGAGAGAAAAGGGCCAGCAATTGCAAGCACCATTACCTCGACCTTCATCCTCACCACCACCATCCTCAGCAACACAACCAAAGCCAGCAACACTGTCGAACCAAGCAGTGACAATCCAGAAGGACATCAAGACACTTGAAGACCGCATCAACGCCCGCGTGACCGCCATGACGGAAACCACAATGTCCACGGTAACACAGGTTATGCAAAACACAGTAACCCAGATGATACAGACTGGGTTCCAAACTCTCAAGAGCGAAATGGACAACCAGATTCAGGCCCTACCGAACAAAATAACTCTATCGGGAGAAAGTTTCAGTCAACGCATCCACATGCTAGAAGAAAGAGATAACACTCGCAAGAAGCCTAAGTACCCTGCGAGAGAAACCAAGATCATGAAGACCCGAAGCGAACAAGATGGCGAGGCTAACTAAAGAGAAAGATGACTACAAGCAACAACCACGGCTCAAATTTTGGCAATCGAACTGTCATTCTATCCGAAGAGAAGCAACCCGTGTGCCGAAACACACAAGAAATATTTTACCCCTTAAGATGCAACAATACTCTACAGACTTGTAATGTCCGTTTGAACAATGTATATTTACAACTATAAGAAAAAGCAGCAGACACAGTAATCAGTATTTAAGTCGATTAGATTTGCAGCATAAAGCTAAAGGCTGCACAGCTTCGCCTTTCCTAACGGTAGTGGTTAACACGGTACACTTTAAAAGAAACCCAAAGATATGTGCATAAAGGTATCACTTACCAAAAAACTTTCATCCCGGCAGGCGCGAAAATCCGCGCGAGCAGAGTTCCCGACATCGTTGCAGCGGGATGTCAAGAAATGCCAAATTATGCCGACCTCGCGAAATCTTTATGAAAACGTATGCTTCAGTACGTCAGTGGTTTGACAGCGCCACTATATTGCTAATAAAGCACAGATCTGAATAACGCGCCCATGCAATTCCACTGCCAAGCCGTTGTGTCAGAAGCCACCTTTTCAATCTCGCTGCGCTCCCTTTTCTTTGGTGGTCATTTTAGTAGGTGCGAGCCAGCAGCCAAGCTGAGCCGAGAAATTTCTGAAATTGAACGAAACACAGGTTAGCGACAGGAGGCTGCAGGTGTTTCAGTCACCTCAGCTAGCCTTATCAATACTTATCAAGAACAACCAAGCAAAATCATGGCTGCCGTTGATTTGATGCAATGTTGCATGCAAGGGAAAGTTTTAATTTTACGTGAGAACCACTATAAACGAGATAGATCGCAAACATGAGAGCTATCCCACGACTCTGCAGCTGATTATCGTTTGGTAGTTCTGGCACGAGAAAACGCAGAATCTGCTCTGGTTTCATCGAGTACGTGCCAAACAGTCATGCCTACTGCACTATGCGATGCTTCGTGATCGAATGGCAGTTTCGGCACGAGAAAACCCAGAATATGGTCCGGTTTCATCGAGTACGTGCCGAAACACACAAGAAATATTTTACCCCACAAGATGCAACAATACGCTGCAGACTAGTAAGGTGCATTTGAACAATGTATATTTACAACTATAAGAAAAAGCAACAGACACAGTAATCAGTATTTAAGTCGATTAGATTTGCAGCATAAAGCTAAAGGCTGCACAGCTTCGCCTTTCCTAACGGTAGTGGTTAACACGGTACACTTTAAAAGAAACCCAAAGATATGTGCATAAAGGTATCACTTACCAAAAAACTTTCATCCCGGCAGGCGCGAAAATCTGCGCGAGCAGAGTTCCCGACATCGTTGCAGCGGGATGTCAAGAAATGCTAAATTATGCCGACCTCGCGAAATCTTTATGAAAAGGTATGCTTGAGTACGTCAGCGGTTTGACAGCGCCACTACATTGCTAATAAAGCACAGATCTGAATAACGCGCCCAAGCAATTCCACTGCCAAGCCGTTGTGTCAGAAGCCACCTTTTCAATCTTGCTGCGCTCCCTTTTCTTTGGTGGTCATTTTAGTAGGTGCGAGCCAGCAGCCAAGCTGAGCCGAGAAATTTCTGAAATTGAACGAAACACAGGTTAGCGACAGGAGGCTGTAGGTGTTTCAGTCACCTCAGCTAGCCTTATCAATACTTATCAAGAACAACCAAGCAAAATCATGGCTGCCGTTGATTTGATGCAATGTTGCATGCAAGGGAAAGTTTTAATTTTACGTGAAAACCGCTATAAACGAACGCGTTCGCAAACACGAGAGCTAGGACACACCTCTTGCGGGGAGATAGGACAAGGACAAGACGTCTGCCCTAATCCAAACGACGAACTATGTGACAACTGCGAAGAACACAACGCTGATCCAAACAACCACCAATGCGAGCCGAAATGTAAGCTCTGCGGAATGCCCCATGAAACGGCGGGTAGAGACTGTCGAAAGAAGCTGAAACCGACCCCGCCACCGTTGAGAGTGAGGCAGCGGTCAAGATCGAGACAGAGAAGATTCTGGTACCAGGTCAGCGTAGTAACTACCAATGACAGCGAGCACATGATCACCATGTCACCATCGCCACAGTCACCGAATGAGACCGAACAGACAAAAATATTCAGATCCAAGTCGGGATCGAGATCGAGGGAAAGAGAACAGAGCATCCCCCGGATACCGGCAACGGGCGTGGAACACGACAACACCCAGCGCAAGGTAAGCTGGGCAACGTCATCACAGGGCAAAATCAAACGTCGAATGAAAATAATGGCGTTCAAACCACAATACACTCGAGGTAAGAGGAAACGATAATGATTCTCCGAAAACAGAACGATGAATTGAAGCGAGAGCTAGAACAGCAAAAGAAGAAGACACAAGAGAAGGAAGCTAGCACTGAAAAACAGCTCGAATACCTCATGCCGGAAATAGAACAACAACAGAGAGAAAAGGGCCAGCAATTGCAAGCACCATTACCTCGACCTTCATCCTCACCACCACCATCCTCAGCAACACAACCAAAGCCAGCAACACTGTCGAACCAAGCAGTGACAATCCAGAAGGACATCAAGACACTTGAAGACCGCATCAACGCCCGCGTGACCGCCATGACGGAAACCACAATGTCCACGGTAACACAGGTTATGCAAAACACAGTAACCCAGATGATACAGACTGGGTTCCAATCTCTCAAGAGCGAAATGGACAACCAGATTCAGGCCCTACCGAACAAAATAACTCTATCGGGAGAAAGTTTCAGTCAACGCATCCACATGCTAGAAGAAAGAGATAACACTCGCAAGAAGCCTAAGTACCCTGCGAGAGAAGCCAAGATCATGAAGACCCTAAGCGAACAAGATGGCGAGGCTAACTAAAGAGAAAGATGACTACAAGCAACACCCACGGCTCAAAATTTGGCAATCTAACTGTCATTCTATCCGAAGTAAGAGAAGCAACCTGTGTACCGAAACACACAAGAAATATTTTAGCCCTTAAGATACACAAAACTCTACAGACTTGTAAGGTCCGTTTGAACAATGTATATTTACAACTATTAGAAAAAGCAGCAGACACAGTACTCAGTATTTAAGTCGATTAGATTTGCAGCATAAAGCTAAAGGCTGCACAGTTTCGGCTTTCCTAACGGTAGTGGTTAACACGGTACACTTTGAAAGAAACCCAAAGATATGTGCATAAAGGTATCACTTACCAAAAAACTTTCATCCTGGCAGGCGCGAAAATCTGCGCGAGCAGAGTTCCCGACATCGTTGCAGCGGGATGTCAAGAAATGCCAAATTATGCCGGCCTCGCGAAATCTTTATGAAAACGTATGCTTCAGTACGTCAGTGGTTTGACAGCGCCACTATATTGCTAATAAAGCACAGATCTGAATAACACGCCCATGCAATTCCACTGCCAAGCCGTTGTGTCAGAAGCCACCTTTTCAATCTCACTGCGCTCCCTTTTCTTTGGTGGTCATTTTAGTAGGTGCGAGCCAGCAGCCAAGCTGAGCCGAGAAATTTCTGAAATTGAACGAAACACAGGTTAGCGACAGGAGGCTGCAGGTGTTTCAGTCACCTCAGCTAGCCTTATCAATACTTATCAAGAACAACCAAGCAAAATCATGGCTGCCGTTGATTTGATGCAATGTTGCATGCAAGGGAAAGTTTTAATTTTACGTGAAAACCGCTATAAACGAACGCGTTCGCAAACATGAGAGCTAGGACACACCTCTTGCGGGGAGATAGGACAAGGACAAGACGTCTGCCCTAATCCAAACGACGAACTATGTGACAACTGCGAAGAACACAACGCTGATCCAAACAACCACCAATGCGAGCCGAAATGTAAGCTCTGCGGAATGCCCCATGAAACGGCGGGTAGAGACTGTCGAAAGAAGCTGAAACCGACCCCGCCACCGTTGAGAGTGAGGCAGCGGTCAAGATCGAGACAGAGAAGATTCTGGTACCAGGTCAGCGTAGTAACTACCAATGACAGCGAGCACATGATCACGATGTCACCATCGCCACAGTCACCGAATGAGACCGAACAGACAAAAATATTCAGATCCAAGTCGGGATCGAGATCGAGGGAAAGAGAACAGAGCATCCCCCGGATACCGGCAACGGGCGTGGAACACGACAACACCCAGCGCAAGGTAAGCTGGGCAACGTCATCACAGGGCAAAATCAAACGTCGAATGAAAATAATGGCGTTCAAACCACAATACACTCGAGGTAAGAGGAAACGATAATGATTCTCCGAAAACAGAACGATGAATTGAAGCGAGAGCTAGAACAGCAAAAGAAGAAGACACAAGAGAAGGAAGCTAGCACTGAAAAACAGCTCGAATACCTCATGCCGGAAATAGAACAACAACAGAGAGAAAAGGGCCAGCAATTGCAAGCACCATTACCTCGACCTTCATCCTCACCACCACCATCCTAAGCAACACAACCAAAGCCAGCAACACTGTCGAACCAAGCAGTGACAATCCAGAAGGACATCAAGACACTTGAAGACCGCATCAACGCCCGCGTGACCGCCATGACGGAAACCACAATGTCCACGGTAACACAGGTTATGCAAAACACAGTAACCCAGATGATACAGACTGGGTTCCAATCTCTCAAGAGCGAAATGGACAACCAGATTCAGGCCCTACCGAACAAAATAACTCTATCGGGAGAAAGTTTCAGTCAACGCATCCACATGCTAGAAGAAAGAGATAACACTCGCAAGAAGCCTAAGTACCCTGCGAGAGAAACCAAGATCATGAAGACCCGAAGCGAACAAGATGGCGAGGCTAACTAAAGAGAAAGATGACTACAAGCAACAACCACGGCTCAAATTTTGGCAATCGAACTGTCATTCTATCCGAAGAGAAGCAACCCGTGTGCCGAAACACACAAGAAATATTTTACCCCTTAAGATGCAACAATACTCTACAGACTTGTAAGGTCCGTTTGAACAATGTATATTTACAACTATAAGAAAAAGCAGCAGACACAGTAATCAGTATTTAAGTCGATTAGATTTGCAGCATAAAGCTAAAGGCTGCACAGCTTCGCCTTTCCTAACGGTAGTGGTTAACACGGTACACTTTAAAAGAAACCCAAAGATATGTGCATAAAGGTATCACTTACCAAAAAACTTTCATCCCGGCAGGCGCGAAAATCCGCGCGAGCAGAGTTCCCGACATCGTTGCAGCGGGATGTCAAGAAATGCCAAATTATGCCGACCTCGCGAAATCTTTATGAAAAGGTATGCTTGAGTACGTCAGCGGTTTGACAGCGCCACTATATTGCTAATAAAGCACAGATCTGAATAACGCGCCCAAGCAATTCCACTGCCAAGCCGTTGTGTCAGAAGCCACCTTTTCAATCTTGCTGCGCTCCCTTTTCTTTGGTGGTCATTTTAGTAGGTGCGAGCCAGCAGCCAAGCTGAGCCGAGAAATTTCTGAAATTGAACGAAACACAGGTTAGCGACAGGAGGCTGCAGGTGTTTCAGTCACCTCAGCTAGCCTTATCAATACTTATCAAGAACAACCAAGCAAAATCATGGCTGCCGTTGATTTGATGCAATGTTGCATGCAAGGGAAAGTTTTAATTTTACGTGAAAACCGCTATAACGAACGCGTTCGCAAACATGAGAGCTAGGACACACCTCTTGCGGGGAGATAGGACAGGGACAAGACGTCTGCCCTAATCCAAACGACGAACTATGTGACAACTGCGAAGAACACAACCCTGATCCAAACAACCACCAATGCGAGCCGAAATGTAAGCTCTACGGAATGCCCCATGAAACGGCGGGTAGAGACTGTCGAAAGAAGCTGAAACCGACCCCGCCACCGTTGAGAGTCAGGAAGCGGTCAAGATCGAGACAGAGAAGATTCTGGTACCAGGCCAGCGTAGTAACTACCAACGACAACGAGCACATGATCACCATGTCACCACGCCACAGTCACCGAATGAGACCGAACAGACAAAAAGATTCAGATCCAAGTCGGGATCGAGACCGAGGGAAAGAGAACAGAGCAGCCCCCGGATACCGGCAACGGGCGTGGAACACGACAACACCCAGCGCAAGGTAAGCTGGGCCAACGTCATCACAGGGCAAAATCAAACGTCGAGGGAAAATAATGGCGTTCAAACCACAATACACTAGAGGGAAGAGGGCACGATAATGATTCTACGAAGACAGAACGATGAATTGAAGCGAGAGCTAGAGCAGCAAAAGACGAAGACACAAGAGAAGGAGGCTAGCACTGAAAAACAGCCCGAATACCTCATGCGGGAAATAGAACAACAGAGAGAAAAGGGCTAGCAATTGCAAGCACCACTACCGCGACCTTCATCCTCACCACCACCATCCTCAGCAACACAACCAAAGCCAGCAACACTGTCGAACCAAGCAGTGACAATCCAGAAGGACATCAAGACACTTGAAGACCGCATCAACGCCCGCGTGACCGCCATGACGGAAACCACAATGTCCACGGTAACACAGGTTATGCAAAACACAGTAACCCAGATGATACAGACTGGGTTCCAATCTCTCAAGAGCGAAATGGACAACCAGATTCAGGCCCTACCGAACAAAATAACTCTATCGGGAGAAAGTTTCAGTCAACGCATCCACATGCTAGAAGAAAGAGATAACACTCGCAAGAAGCCTAAGTACCCTGCGAGAGAAGCCAAGATCATGAAGACCCTAAGCGAACAAGATGGCGAGGCTAACTAAAGAGAAAGATGACTACAAGCAACACCCACGGCTCAAAATTTGGCAATCTAACTGTCATTCTATCCGAAGTAAGAGAAGCAACCTGTGTACCGAAACACACAAGAAATATTTTAGCCCTTAAGATACACAAAACTCTACAGACTTGTAAGGTCCGTTTGAACAATGTATATTTACAACTATTAGAAAAAGCAGCAGACACAGTAATCAGTATTTAAGTCGATTAGATTTGCAGCATAAAGCTAAAGGCTGCACAGTTTCGGCTTTCCTAACGGTAGTGGTTAACACGGTACACTTTAAAAGAAACCCAAAGATATGTGCATAAAGGTATCACTTACCAAAAAACTTTCATCCTGGCAGGCGCGAAAATCTGCGCGAGCAGAGTTCCCGACATCGTTGCAGCGGGATGTCAAGAAATGCCAAATTATGCCGACCTCGCGAAATCTTTATGAAAACGTATGCTTCAGTACGTCAGTGGTTTGACAGCGCCACTATATTGCTAATAAAGCACAGATCTGAATAACGCGCCCATGCAATTCCACTGCCAAGCCGTTGTGTCAGAAGCCACCTTTTCAATCTCGCTGCGCTCCCTTTTCTTTGGTGGTCATTTTAGTAGGTGCGAGCCAGCAGCCACGCTGAGCCGAGAAATTTCTGAAATTGAACGAAACACAGGTTAGTGACAGGAGGCTGCAGGTGTTTCAGTCACCTCAGCTAGCCTTATCAATACTTACCAAGAACAACCAAGCAAAATCATGGCTGCCGTTGATTTGATGCAATGTTGCATGCAAGGGAAAGTTTTAATTTTACGTGAGAACCACTATAAACGAGATAGATCGCAAACATGAGAGCTATCCCACGACTCTGCAGCTGATTATCGTTTGGTAGTTCTGGCACGAGAAAACCCAGAATCTGCTCTGGTTTCATCGAGTACGTGCCAAACAGTCATGCCTACTGCACTATGCGATGCTTCGTGATCGAATGGCAGTTTCGGCACGAGAAAACCCAGAATATGGTCCGGTTTCATCGAGTACGTGCCGAAACACACAAGAAATATTTTACTCCACAAGATGCAACAATACGCTGCAGACTAGTAAGGTGCATTTGAACAATGTATATTTACAACTATAAGAAAAAGCAACAGACACAGTAATCAGTATTTAAGTCGATTACATTTGCAGCATAAAGCTAAAGGCTGCACAGCTTCGCCTTTCCTAACGGTAGTGGTTAACAAGGTACACTTGAAAGTAACCCAAAGATATGTGCATAAAGGTATCACTTATCACAAAGCTTTCATCTCGGCAGGCGTGAAAATGTGGGCGAGCAGAGTTCCCAACATCGTTGCAGCGAGATGTCAAGAAATGCCAAATTATGCCGATCTCGCGAAATCTTTATGAAAAGGTATGCTTCGGTACGTCAGCGGTTAGACAGCGCCACTACATTGCTAATAAATGCACAGATCCGAATAACGCGCCCACGCAATTCCACTGCCAAGCCGTTGTGTCAGAAGCCACCTTTTCAATCTTGCTGCGCTCCCTTTTCTTTGGTGGTCATTTTAGTAGGTGCGAGCCAGCAGCCAAGCTGAGCCGAGAAATTTCTGAAATTGAACGAAACACAGGTTAGTGACAGGATGCTGCAGGTGTTTCAGTCACCTCAGCTAGCCTTATCAATACTTATCAAGAACAACCAAGCAAAATCATGGCTGCCGTTGATTTAATGCAATGTTGCATGCAAGGGAAAGTTTTAATTTTACGTGAAAACCACTATAAACGATCGCGTTCGCAAACATGAGAGCTAGGACACACCTCTTGCGGGGAGATAGGACAGGGACAAGACGTCTGCCCTAATCCAAACGACGAACTATGTGACAACTGCGAAGAAGACAACCCTGATCCAAACAACCACCAATGCGAGCCGAAATGTAAGCTCTACGGAATGCCCCATGAAACGGCGGGTAGAGATTGTCGAAAGAAGCTGAAACCGACCCCGCCACCGTTGAGAGTCAGGAAGCGGTCAAGATCGAGACAGAGAAGATTCTGGTACCAGGCCAGCATAGTAACTACAACGACAACGAGCACATGATCACCATGTCACCACGCCACAGTCACCGAATGAGACCGAACAGACAAAAAGATTCAGATCCAAGTCGGGATCGAGATCGAGGGAAAGAGAACAGAGCAGCCCCCGGATACCGGCAACGGGCGTGGAACACGACAACACCCAGCGCAAGGTAAGCTGGGCCAACGTCATCACAGGGCAAAATGAAACGTCGAGGGAAAATAATGGCTTTCAAACCACAATATACACCCGAGGTAAGAGGGCACGATAATGATTCTACGAAGACAGAACGATGAATTGAAGCGAGAGCTAGAACAGCAAAAGAAGAAGACACAAGAGAAGGAAGCTAGCACTGAAAAACAGCTCGAATACCTCATGCGGGAAATAGAACAACTACAGAGAGAAAAGGGCCAGCAATTGGAAGCTCCACTACCGCGACCTTCATCCTCACCACCACCATCCTCAGCAACACAACCAAAGCCAGCAACGCTGTCGAACCAAGCAGTGACAATCCAGAACGACATCAAGACACTTGAAGACCGCATCAACGCCCGCGTGACCGCCAATATGGAAACCACAATGTCCATGGTAACGCAGGTTATGCAAAACACAGTAACCCAGATGATACAGACTGGGTTCCAATCTCTCAAGAGCGAAATGGACAACCAGATTCAGGCCCTGCAGAACAAATTAACTCTATCGGGAGAAAGTTTCAGTCAACGCATCCACATGCTAGAAGAAAGAGATAACACTCGCAAGAAGCCTAAGTACCCTGCGAGAGAAGCCAAGATCATGAAGACCCTAAGCGAACAAGATGGCGAGGCTAACTAAAGAGAAAGATGACTACAAGCAACACCCACGGCTCAAAATTTGGCAATCTAACTGTCATTCTATCCGAAGTAAGAGAAGCAACCTGTGTACCGAAACACACAAGAAATATTTTAGCCCTTAAGATACACAAAACTCTACAGACTTGTAAGGTCCGTTTGAACAATGTATATTTACAACTATAAGAAAAAGCAGCAGACACAGTAATCAGTATTTAAGTCGATTAGATTTGCAGCATAAAGCTAAAGGCTGCACAGCTTCGCCTTTCCTAACGGTAGTGGTTAACAAGGTACACTTTAATAGTAACCCAAAGATATGTGCATAAAGGTATCCCTTACCACAAAACTTTCATCTCGGCAGGCGTGAAAATGTGGGCGAGCAGAGTTCCCGACATCGTTGCAGCGAGATGTCAAGAAATGCCAAATTATGCCGACCTCGCGAAATCTTTATGAAAAGGTATGCTTGAGTACGTCAGCGGTTAGACAGCGCCACTACATTGCTAATAAATGCACAGATCCGAATAACGCGCCCACGGAATTCCACTGCCAAGTCGTTGTGTCAGAAGCCACCTTTTCAATCTTGCTGCGCTCCCTTTTCTTTGGTGGTCATTTTAGTAGGTGCGAGCCAGCAGCCAAGCTGAGCCGAGAAATTTCTTAAATTGAACGAAACACAGGTTAGTGACAGGATGCTGCAGGTGTTTCAGTCACCTCAGCTAGCCTTATCAATACTTATCAAGAACAACCAAGCAAAATCATGGCTGCCGTTGATTTAATGCAATGTTGCATGCAAGGGAAAGTTTTAATTTTACGTGAAAACCACTATAAACGATCGCGTTCGCAAACATGAGAGCTAGGACACACCTCTTGCGGGGAGATAGGACAAGGACAAGACGTCTGCCCTAATCCAAACGACGAACTATGTGACAACTGCGAAGAACACAACGCTGATCCAAACAACCACCAATGCGAGCCGAAATGTAAGGTCTGCGGAATGCCCCATGAAACGGCGGGTAGAGACTGTCGAAAGAAGCTGAAACCGACCCCGCCACCGTTGAGAGTGAGGCAGCGGTCAAGATCGAGACAGAGAAGATTCTGGTACCAGGTCAGCGTAGTAACTACCAATGACAGCGAGCACATGATCACCATGTCACCATCGCCACAGTCACCGAATGAGACCGAACAGACAAAAATATTCAGATCCAAGTCGGGATCGAGATCGAGGGAAAGAGAACAGAGCATCCCCCGGATACCGGCAACGGGCGTGGAACACGACAACACCCAGCGCAAGGTAAGCTGGGCCAAAGTCATCACAGGGCAAAATCAAACGTCAAGGGAAAATAATGGCGTTCAAACCACAATACACTCGAGGCAAGACGGCACGATAATGATTCTACGAAGACAGAACGATGAATTGAAGCGAGAGCTAGAACAGCAAAAGAAGAAGACACAAGAGAAGGAAGCTAGCACTAAAAAACAGCTCGAATACCTCATGCAGGAAATAGAACAACTACGGAGAGAAAAGGGCCAGCAATTGGAAGCTCCACTACGGCGACCTTCATCCTCACCACCACCATCCTCAGCAACACAACCAAAGCCAGCAACGCTGTCGAACCAAGCAGTGACAATCCAGAACGACATCAAGACACTTTAAGACCGCATCAACGCCCGCGTGACCGCCATGATGAAAACCACAATGTCCACGGTAACAAAGGTTATGCAAAACACAGTAACCCAGATGATACAGACTGGGTTCCAATCTCTCAAGAGCGAAATGGTCAACCAGATTCAGGCCCTACGGAACAAAATAACTCTATCGGGAGAAAGTTTCAGTCAACGCATCCACATGCTAGAAGAAAGAGATAATACTCGCAAGAAGCCTAAGTACCCTGGGAGAGAAGCCAAGATCATGAAGACAATAAGCGAACAAGATGGCGAGGCTAACTAAAGAGAAAGATGACTACAAGCAACACTCACGGCTCAAAATTTGGCAATCGAACTGTCATTCTATCCGAAGTAAGAGAAGCAACCTGTGTACCGAAACACACAAGAAATATTTTACCCCACAAGATGCAACTTTACTCTACCGACTTGATAGGTGCTTTTGAACAATGTATATTTACAACTATGAGAAAAAGCAGTAGACACAGTAATCAGTATTTAAGTCGATTACATTTGCAGCATAAAGCTAAAGGCTGCACTGCTTCGCCTTTCTTAACGGCAGTGGTTAACACGGTACACTTTAAAAGAAACCCAAAGATATGTGCATAAAGGTAGAACTTACCACAAAACTTTCATCCCGGCAGGCGCGAAAATCTGCGCTAGCAGATTTCGCGACATCGTTGCAGCGAGATGTCAAGAAATGCCAAATTATGCCGACCTCGCGAAATCTTTATGAAAACGTATGCTTCGGTACGTCAGCGGTTAGACAGCGCCACTATATTGCTAATAAGCGTTAAGATCTGAATAAGTTGCCCATACAATTCCACTGCCAAACCGCTGTGTCAGAAGCCACCTTTTCAATCTTGCTGCGCTCCCTTTTCTTCGGCGGTCATTTTAGTAGGTGCGAGCCAGCAGCCAAGCAGAGCCGAGAAATTTCTGAAATTGAACAAAACACAGGTTAGTCACAGGAGGGTACAGGTGTTTCAGTCACCTCAGCTAGCCTTATCAATACTGATCAAGAACAACGGAGCACAACCATGGCTGCCGTTGATTTTATGCAATGTTGCATGCAAGGGAAAGTTTAGTTTTACGTGAGAACCACTATAAACGAGATAGATCGCAAGCATGGGAGCTATCCCACGACTCTGCAGCTGATTATCGTTTGGTAGTTCTGGCACGAGAAAACCCAGAATCTGCTCTGGTTTCATCGAGTACGTGCCAAACAGTCATGCCTACTGCACTATGCGATGCTTCGTGATCGAATGGCAGTTTGGGCACGAGAAAACCCAGAATATGGTCTGGTTTCATCGAGTACGTGCCGAAACACACAAGAAATATTTTACCCCACAATATGCAACAATACGCTGCAGACTAGTAAGGTGCATTTGAACAATGTATATTTACAACTATAAGAAAAAGCAGCAGACACAGTAATCAGTGTTTAAGTCGATTACATTTGCAGCATAAAGCTAAAGGCTGCACAGCTTCGCCTTTCCTAACGGTAGTGGTTAGCAAGGTACACTTGAAAAGAAACCCAAACCCAATGATATGTGCACATAATTATCACTTACCACAAAACTGTCATCCAGGCATGCACGAAAATCTGCGCGAGCAGAGTTACCGACATTGTTGCAGCGAGACGTCGAGAAATGCCAAATAATGCCGATGTCACGAAATATTGATGCAAAACGTATGCCATGCTACATCAGCGGTTAGACAGCATCATTGTACTGCTAATAGATGTGCAGAAGATACCAATGCTACACAAACAAGAATAATGTGCTCATCCAGTTCCACCATCAAACTGTTGTGTCGGAAGCCATTTTTTTCCGACTAGCTGCGCTCGTTGTCTTTTGGCAGCCTTTTTAATAGTTCCAAGCCAGAAGCTAAGCTCTGTCCAAAAATTTCTGAAATGAAATGACACACAGGTTAATGAATGCAGGTCGCTGTTGGTTTAGTCACCTGAACTAGACGTGTGACATTTCTGTGCGATGCCCTGGAGAAAAATGAGCTTTTGTGCTTATGAATTTTTCCTGTTAATGTGAAATAGACAATAATGTGTGCATCATCTGAGTTTTCATGGTCAGCTTGCTTGTCTATTACACGTGGATGGCCTCTACCTCACATCTCAAATTCACTCGACGCTCTACCTGCCAAGCCAAACCTATGCCTGTAGATTTCTTTCTCTCATTACTCTGTCTGCATAATCCTCGGCTGCCCTCAGCCGCCTACTGTTTCTTGCATGGATCGCCATTGATCTCGTCTACCCATTAGATACATAAGACAGCCTTTCCTGTTTACCTTCCCCTTATTCTAAACTAGAGTATCATTTGTCTACCTTTTACCTAACCTAATAGTTACACATATATTTTTTGTTTCATTGCTGATTGCATGGTTGGCTTCTTTTCAAGTCACTGAGTTACCAAAGTTGTAGCTCCATAGGCTAGTTCTAGCAGAATACAATGATTACATAATATACGAGAAATCGGACATCCACCCGTTCGTAGCCCTTGCTACAGAGGAACCCCGGTGCGTTTCCTTGTAGCAATTGCTACGAATGGGTGGATGTCTGATTTTCCCTTTATTTCTTACCTTTCTACACTTTGCGGGTTTCTGCAGAACTAATACGTCAAACAATGATTACATACATTTCTTTTCGGATATGTTGGTAAGCTGCAGATTCACATTTTTATAAATCTATTTTTATTGTTATTATTTTTATTGTAGATATTGAGCAGTAAGTTTTGAAGATGTTGCAAAGAATTTTAATGAGGGTTGAACACCAAGGGTGCCAACTTGATGTCATTACTCAGCAGCAATGGAGTGGCCCATGGACAGTTGGCCCTGCAAAGGATGTGGTCCAAAAACTGTTTGAGGACATGAGGCATTTGAAGAACTTGATGCCGAGATTTCTACAAATGAAGCAACGAGCACGTGCCTGGTCTGATTTTTTTTTTATTTTCTTCACCTGCTGTATCAAATAAATGCATTTGTGTATATGAAACTGACACCCAGTGCAAATTTTACAGGAATACTTGTCATGGAGAGCGAAACATATCACGGATACTAGGTGGCACATAAAAAAGACAACACACAGAACTACCCGCAACAATTATTCTAAAAACCAGACTGTTTATAAGTTATGTACCATCAGTACCAAGCAATGCACACGGAAGCTCAGAGATCACATGGAAGCACTGAGACATGCGCTATGAAATTCACACTATTTACCCACATTTATGACCAGAACAAATTGTCACTGCTTACGCAGGAAATCTAACTCCTTGCGAGACAATTCTATTGATGGCTTGCTAATGCAATACTCGCCAAGTACGTCGATATGCTCTGCCTCAACAATCAACAGGGTGATCTCTTCTAATATCGAGGAACAATGATGGTGAAGCACCGCCATTGTTGGCCCGATTGATTGAGAGGTTTGGCCCGACTTAGCTCAAGCACACTGTAGTGTACCCCGAATAACCCAAGTAAAACAAGAACCTATAGGCACTCCTTCACTATCTTAGTCATTTATGTCGAAGGTACACGTGCGAGGACGTCACTCGCAAGGTGACCATGCTTAGGCATTGGTGGCTGATATTTCGCGATGCCAACAGCTACAGGCAAAGCATATACTCTATGTGGATTGAGGGACAACGTAATGTCAAACGAGACTCGCTGCGGAGGAGAATGCAACACGAATGCGCGCTTTGTTCTCCTAGGTGGCCTACCAAATATTGTGCAGCCGATTCTTCGATTAATTAGTCGCGCCAGAAACCAGGGAATGCAGCTCAGCAGTTGAGTTGTCCACAAGATATCTACATCCGGGTGTCTTCGGCAGACTTCTGCAAGCGCACATGCAGCTCTAGACAGCTGTAACTGACTACCACTCTGACCTACCCTGGGGCATCGAGATTACTTCACCGAACTAGTAGGTTTGAAACACAATAGAACTTTATGTCACATTTAAATTTCAGATGGGACGAAGTCTCACTTAGGTTGAGTCGCTTGTAGATCAGTAGCGAACACAGCCACACAGTCACACAGCCATATTCTTGTGCTTGAGCTCGTCTACTCGAAGAGGCCAACATCACTAGCACGAGAAATAAAAAAATTGACTAATTAACAGTTTACTCATTAGGATTTTAACTAATTGCCTTATTGCAAGCATTGCATTTTACAAATTGTAGTCGGTGAGGCTGTAAACATATTCCCTTTAAAGGGATTCTGAGGATAAAACCCAGGGTGCCTACCAAGTAGACATTTCCAAATTGCCTGAATGTTCCAGGTTGTCCCAGAATGCCTTTGCAAAATTCCCTGAGTGACACAGAACTTCATTTTATGTCAAGACAGGTTGACACCATGTCACTCGATGCTGTCACTCTCTCGTAAGCATGTTAAAAAATTTAAAAAGGGACTTCAACCAGTTTGAATAGTAGGACTAGCGTTTTTTTATAAGACGCATAGCAGATAAAATATCTTTTAAAAATTGGTAAAAGTCATTTCAAATCGAGTCGGACATTCTCGCAATATTAATAAAGAAGAGATACAGAAGCAAATATTTTCGACTATGAGCTATTTCTATCAACTGATGGAGAGCTCAATGGCATGAGGCCTGAACTTTGTCAAGTGACATTTCCTCTGAACAGTTCATAAGTCAACTTCAACTGTCCTGACATGCTCTCAGCCTGTGCACAACGCCTCTGTGCTGGTTCACTGCTTTAAAGAGTTTGTTTTGGTTTGGATGAGGGACACCTGTGTCTCGGCATCAGTCAACAGTTTCTTGAGCTCGAGCTCCTTCAAACAATCGGCGGCATGCTTCCTTTCCCGTTCATTCCTCAATCCGCAAGTTCTCTCTGTTCTCGTCCTCCTTCCGCCACGCGTTCACGCCACGGACCATTTTAAGCATCTTCTTATTTGTACAGTCAACGTCTGATTTTTCGGATTCCCTAAGGGCCGCGAAAACATCTGAAATGCACGTCTTTTACTGCCCATAACGGGCCCCTCACCAGGCCATATAAAAATTTTCAGTTGTACGCTGGAAGTTTTTACATGCCCTCTAGGGGGCGTTGTGGCAAGAATTTTTCCAATTGGTTCATTCATAGCCGAAATGGAAATATTTCAGTGCCGCGATACCATGATTTAAGGAGGCGAGGGCCACTGCCAAGAGAGAGACTCCACTTGCCCCGTCTAGCCTCCGCAGGCGCTGAGCTCCCGTATGGGTTGCAGAAGATAGTGCTAGCCTTTCCTCCTTCCCCACAAGAACCACTTCTCTCTCTCCTTCACTGCGTTCTCCCATACCGGAGCCCATGACGCATACGCCATGGGATGGAGCTCCAGGATCACGTGACTCATGCGTCACGGGCCCCGCCTTTTCTTCCGCGCTTTTTTGCTGCGCGGCGCACCTGCGCTGCAACGGCGTCGCGTGCGACCTGTTGCGTTTGTCTCGTTTCGCGCAGCACACAATTTTGCGCACTGTGCGCGAGGACACGTGACTAGCGGCACAAGCCAATGGTACGTGAATACTGACGCAGACACAAGCGTATCGCAGAATGATCGCGCGCTGGAACACGGTAGAGAATGGCATAGCTTCAGTGTCAGCACGCGCGACTGCATGACAGGGAAACAAGCAGACGAAACGGAATAAACTCTTGCTGCTGTGCGAAGTAATACAAGAACACGCAGACATTTGGTTTGCTTATTTTCAAAAACTTTAATTCGTCTATTGAAGCAACAAACTGCACAAATAACACATGTTGCCTTGAATATTTCAAAGTCACGTGTTACTACGAGCAACGTCACAGCAGTGCGATGTGCGTAGCGTACTTGTGCGATATACGTCGACTCTGCGGCTGGGAGCGCGGCGCCCGCGAGGACAACGCCAGACGTCGTTCCGTTTGAAATTTTAGCTCTTTCAGCAGCACGTAGCGATGTAATACTTTCCAGACGCAGACACGATCGTTATCGGCAGAGTATGCACAACGCTTGTCAGCTCAACATGGCCAGACCTGGTGAGGGGCCCTTTAAGGCTCAAATCGCAGCAAGCGTATCTGAAAACGCTCTGAATGCCTGCCACTACACTTCATAGGCATATGGATGCTCGTACTGTGACAGGAGATGGCGGGTGCACGCGTGTATAATTAATACAGATTATTTATTTGAAAGAGGTTGGCCTGAGCTAACGCGCTCTAGCCTGCTACTCTACACGGGGGAGGAGGAACGAGGACATGAAGGTGTGATGAGGGATGATGATGACATAGGAGGGATGCACAACAGTGAAAGCAAGTTCGAAATATTGATAATAAACATTGAGAAGTCTTATCCATGAAACCACTATGGGGTTCCGTATCTAGTCCATAGTCACTAATTCAAGCGAACCCAAAGATAAAGGCGCTAAGACGAAGCTGGTGTGTGGGCCTCCCCTGCGTGAGCAGCACAAGCGCCAAACAAAAGCTTTACAATATGTAAAGAGCTGCGGTAAGCGGCTCCAGCATGGCGCTGCACTTTTAGCGGCTGGATTCTGGAGACTACCGAGAATCACGCGCATTGACTCTACCAGGTGCTTCAGCCTTTCCTGAACGTTTTCTTTCTCATTCTGCCCATCTACTTGCTTGCGCGTAGTGTCACCGGTTTCATTGACCCTATCATTCTTGGCTTCATGGCTCAGAGAACCACTAGGGCCCACTGGCAGGCCATGGGCCTAGAGGGCAGCAAAGGCCATTCCGTGTCTGTATCAGCCGGCGGAGATTACTGTTCGCCGCGTGCTCTCATCTACCTTGATTTAGCAGTAGGCGCCGTTACCATCCTCGATGCATGCACAGGCAGAGGTGGTCGTGGCGCGTGTTCCACGCTTTGGAGTTCCTATAAATAAGGAATACATACTGTCCCTTGACAATTCCCCCTTCCCACGCTTATGCTTCACCGCAATACTTTCGCGTATGCTTCACCACGTAACATTTCTGTATTGAGGCGACGATAATACAGAAATGTATTAGGCATTTCTGAAGGTAATCAAAATGGTCGCGATGGTGGTCGCTTTATTGCCGTTTCCGACCCGCGGACAGGGCAAAAAGTCAGGAAAATCGGACGGCGAAGGGTTCTCGCGTCCGAAATTTCAGATGTTCTTATACATTGACGCTATGGGGTACGTTGTGGTGCCGCGAAGCCGTGCGAATTATCAGGCAAGTCAGAAAAATTGGGCGTCTGAAAAATTGGTCGTTGTCTGTACTCTGCAAACCCAGCCGACGACACGACGTCAAATACAATTTGTTGCGATTGCTCTGTTACTGGAGCCAACATTGGTGAGACTTTCGTTCACTTTTAATAAAATTACGTCTAATCTTCCCTCATAGAAGTACAAATTCCCTGAGTTTCCCTATAGGAATTTTCAAACTATTCAAACCACCTGAGAATTCCCGGTTGGTAGATATCCTGACGGAAGTATGTCATTTTCTACCGTATTCCAGCGCGCGATCAAGCTGCATGATCACGCGTTGGAATACGGTAGAAAATGACAATTTCGTTGTCGGCGCGCGCGACTGCATGACTTGGAACACGCTGACATAACGGATTTACTAGAGCGCTAATGTGAGTTGCAAAGTCCGAGCACCAACTGCAGCACAATGCGTTGGCGGGCTAGTTGGTGCGAATCCATGAATACTTAGTTTAGCGCAAAACAACAGACACAAGAAAGACTGAGTTGAGAGTAGCGCCTTGTCCTGTCGTCTTTCTTGTGTGTGTTGTTTTGCGCTAAACAAAGTATTCACCAACTGGAGGTCGCTCGCTGGCTTGTCCTTTGACAACACTCGCTAGGAATTCTGGGAGAAAGTGCTGTTCCGAGAAGCGACCGTACTCCCCCCCCCCCCCCATCAGGAAAAAAGCTTCCAATCTGTAACTCCAGTGCATTATATTCGGCAATGACACTTTACCGCACCGATATTAGGACGTGGGTTTCACCCCGGCTATTACAGGCAGCTTTTTTCAGTAGCGTACAAAGTTTCCGCTCGGAACCCAAAATTTCTCTGCGTCAATTTATTGCAAAATTGAACGGATGCAAGTGGATTAATTATGTAGTCAAACGCAATCACATTCAAGCGCCATGCACATAACACGAAACCGTTTTTGAAGCCACAATTATCTCGCATGGACTCAATAGTGATTCCAGTCACGAGACCACATTCGCGCAGGGCATCTTGTTCTCCCGAAGACATGAGGCATATCAGACGGGTCTGAAAGCCCTGCTTGGCTAGCAGCACAAGTCCACATGACAGAGTCACTAGTGATCCTGGTCACGTGACCACCTGACATGCTGCCCTATTTTGCACCCTGGCTTCATTCATATCAAACGAAATGGTTTTCGTCGCTCACTCTGGTTATCACTAAATTAGCTCACAAGGGATGATCACTAATGATTATGGTCACGCGGCCAAAGTTCAGTCGAGTGCACTGCTCCTCTACACAGGGCTTACGCATATCAAACGAAATGGTTTTTGAAGCCCTGGTCCGCTACCACTATGATGAGGTCACCTAAGTAACTAGCGACGCACGACCATCGTAAAGAGTGCTGGAAACTTTCTATATCGGCATGATGCATATCAAACGACAAAGATGTAGCTCTCCGAACATCAGCGTGACGAGTTCACATGGCCGATGCACGAGTGATTCAGGCCACGTGACCACCAACTGACATGCTGTTTTATTTTGTCCCGTAGCTTCATGCATATCAAACGAAAAGGTTTTCGTAGCTCACTCTGGCTATCTCTAAATGAGTTCACATGGGATGATCACTAGTGATTATGGTAACGTGACCAACTTTCGGTCGAGCGCCCTCCTTTCTACCCAGGGATGATGCATATCAAACAAAATTGAAATTGTTTTTGAAGCCTTGCTCTGCTACCACCATGAGGAGGTCACACGACCAAGCCGCTAGTGAACAGTGACGCACGGCTATCGTAAAGAGCGCTGGAAACTTTAGATGCATGACGGATATCAAACGACGCGGATGTAGCTCTTCGAATATCAGTGTGACGAGTTCTCACTGCATAGGCGAAAGTGATTCAGGTCACGTGAAAACCTTCTGACTTGCTGCCCTATTTTGTACGGTGGCTTCATATATCTCAAACGAAATGAATTTTAAAGCTCAGTATGGCTATCCCTAAATGAATCCACATGGGATAACCACTAGTGATTATGGGCATGGGACCAAAGGTCAGTAGGGTGCACTGCTCTTCTACTCAGGGACGATGCATAGCAAACGAAATGGCTTTTGAAGCCCTGCTCTGCTACTACCATGATGAGGTCCCATGACCAAGTCATTAGTGAATTGTAATGCACGACAATCATAAAGAGCACTGGAAAATTTCTCTATATGGGCATGACGCATATCAAATGGCGCAGACGTAGAAGCTCTACAAATATCAGCGTGACGAGTTCACACGGCCTAGTCACTAGCGATTCAGGTCACGTGACCGCCTTCGGATATCCTGCCCTATTTTGTACCCTGCCTTCATGCATATCAAAATGGTTCGTCTAGCTCAACCGGGCTATCACTACAATTCGGCTACAACATGTCTGTAGTGACTTATCACGTGACAGTCTTCGAAAGAGTTGTACTTGTTTGTATCACGCATATAAACGAAATTGTGTAGGGAGGCCGGTTCAGCTGTAACTGATATGACCTCAGTTGAGGTAAAAACTAGTGACTGTGATAAAGTTGTCACATTGCAACAGAGTGCGCCATTCTTTTACCCAGGCCATGATGCATGTCAAGCGAAACTGCTTGTAGAGCCCTGGACAGCTACTACTATATTGAGCTCACATGGCACAATCACTAGTGGTTAGTGTTATGTGACCATGACGGCATGATGCACTCCTTTTATTTTCAGTATTGGTACACATTAATCTGAATGGTTTTTAAAGCCCTGTTCAATTAGCACTGTAATGAGCTCACGTGAGGAAACGTCAGCTACTGGAGTTATTCGAGAGCATGTCTAAGCGCAGTGCACTCTTCTATCTACGTATTAAAGATAGCAAAACAGGTGGTCCTTAATTCACTTGGGCCATCATTGCATAAAGCTCACTTTGCGAATTCCCCAGCCTTCACCTGCTCACTTTACGTGGCGTAACTGTAGAGGAGGGCTCCGGAATATATAGACCACGTTGGATCCTTTGACATGCACTGACATCGCACTGTAAACGGGCCTCTAGCAGAAATGCAACCGCTGCCGTCGAGATCGAACTCGCGTCTTTTCATGCCACCAGCCGAACACCGTGACCATTGAGCCACCGTGGCGTCGCAGGTCCGCTAGCGATTCCAGTAGCGCGGCCATGTTCGACAGTAGTGCATCCTTTTAGTGACTCCGAAATCCGTGGCTGCGCCACTGGCCGCAGTCACGGATTTCGCCGGGGTTTGTCCGAAGCCGGAGCGGAGCACGGAGCTAGTGTTCCAGAAGGCTGGGTAGTATCCAGAGTGCGGCGCGTTTCGATGGGAGGCGCTCGGGGAAAAATGCGGTGGGCCGCGCCTTGCGCTGCCGTCGAACACCGGAGGAGAAATGCTGGCCGTCTGCTTCACCGCCTGGCTGCATTGAGCACGTTTTAGCCCTGCCGTTGAAAAAGAGGGGGTGATTTCAGCTTGTTGGAGTAGTGGAGGCTAAGAAAAGCAGCAAAATTATGCCTGAGGAAATGCAAAAGTACACAAAAATACGACAAAACGGGGAGCGATCGCCTGTCACATGCGGACATTGTACAAATTGCCGACCGCGAAGACGCAGCTTTAACTGGACATCCCGAGGAAGCATAGAGAAGGAAAAGCCATTAACCGCAAGACAACTAAGTGAGCCCTATATCTCCTGGTGGCTACGTACCTCTAACGCCAAACTTGAGCCTTCGGGGGTTCTCGACTCCTACCAGGAGTTGCGGAGGGCCCACCTCGTGAACAAATACACGCGGCTCGTGCAGACGGCTCCCAATCGCCGCCTGCTCAACCGTTTACACATCCAACGTGATTGCGTTCCCGAGAAGGTGAAGCGCATCCCGAAACTGTGGCGTCATATGCTCTCTCCGCTACCTCTTAACACCGAACCGCACGAAAGCAGACAAGCGCGGGTTCGGGCGCCTGAAAGACAACATGGCTGCCGACCCGGTGTAGCAGGCGTAACAGGGCTGTCACCAACGGGATTTTACATGGCCGCTGTCGTCGACCTGGAAAAGCACGTTGATGGGCTCTCCTTCCGAGCCCAAATTCAGCGCGAGCTGAGGAAGTAGTGATAGGGCTTGCTGTTGCGCACCCCAATTTGAGAATCATCATGGACTCCCGTAAAGCATGTGATCATTGCCTGGCGGGGAAGATCTCCCCCTTAGCCAGTCAAATTCTAAGACGGGCTGCCACTGATCCAACACCGAAACGTATGATATGGGCTCCTGGCCCACCAGGACTTACGAGGTGATGAGGCCGTTAACGCGGCGGTCTGAGCGCTTACTCACCGGGCTCCTCCTCACCCCGTACCGCCTGGCTCGGAGGCAAACCAACCGCTGCTGTGGTTAAGAGAAATCATAACACAGTGGCACCAACCGCTTTTTCCTGGCTCCTACAAAGGGGCTGAGTAAGGCGTAGGAGCGAACCTTAAGGCGCCTGCAGACATGCACGCTACTCTGTCTTGCAATCATCAAACATTTCGATCTTAACACGGATAGGTGGTTAGGATATATAGGTGGATAGACTGCTAAAGGTGAAGTGGTGACAACTACATAGTTATACCCTGGGGATTAGGATATATAGGTGGATAGACTGCGAAAGGTGAAGTGGTGACAACTACATAGTTATACCCTGGGGATTTTTCCTCAGTCTAGATATCTTGGGGGGCCAATCTAGGGATAAAACGTTGACTTCAGTTGGTACCCATGTGCAACAGTGTGGGTTATGGTCCCTAGAATATTCCCAACAGAGGGTTTTAGAAATGGGGCCCCAAAGAGTTTTGCGGGTGTTAGCGTTGGGGCACGCAGGAGCGAAGAGCTTTAGAATAGGACTTTACCGGCCCCACCACCGTTGAGAGTCAAGAAGCGGTCAAGATTGATACAGAGAAACTTTGGTACCAGGCCAGCGTAGTAACTACCAATGACTAAGAGCACATGATGACCATGTCACCATCGCCACAGTCACAGAATGAGACCGAGTAGACAAAATGATCCAGATCCAAGTCGGTAGCGAGATGGAGGGAAAGAAAACAGGCGTTTCCCGGACAACGGCAGCGGGTATGGAACACAACACCCAGCGCAAGGTAAGGTGGGCCAACGTCGTCACAGGGCTCAATCAGGCGTCGAGGGAAAATAATGACGTTCAAACCCAAGACACTCGAGGTACGAAGACACGATAATGATTCTCCGAAGACAGAACGGTGAATTGAAGCGAGAGCTAGACCAGCGAAAGAAGAAGACACAAGAGAAGGAAGCCAGCACAGAAAAACAGCCGAATACCTGTTTCGAGTAATAGAACTACGGAGAGAACAGACCCAGCAATCGCAAACACCACTGCGGCGGCCTTCATCCCCACCACCACCATCGTCACCAACACGACCAGAGCCATCAACACTGTCGAACCAAGCGGTGATAACCCAGAACGACCTCAAGACACTTGAAGACAGAATCAACGCCAACGTGACCGCCATGATGGAAACCACACTGTCCACAGTAACGCAGGTTATTCAAACCACGGTAACACAGATGATACAGACTGGGTTCCGATCTCTCAAGAGCGAAATAGAGAACCAGATTCAGGCTCTACAGACCAAAATGACACAATCCGGAGAAAGTTTCAGTAAACGCATCCACATGCTAGAAGAAAGAGAATTCTCGCAAGAGAAGCGAGAGAAGATTGTGAGAGAAGCCAAGATAATGCAGACCCTAAGCGAACAAGATGGCGAGGCAATCTAAAGAGAAAGATGACTACAAGCACCACCCACGGCTAAAAATTTTAAAATGGAACCGTCATTCTATATTCTATCCGAAGTAAAGCAACCTTGTACAATTCTGCACGCAGTTTCACCCACATATTATAGCCTTACAAGAAACCGAAGCTGAAGACTTCAAAGACAGTGGTTACCTCACTCACGCCACTAGCGGTAAAACGAGGATAGCAATCCTGGCTAAGAAGGCCACCAACGCTCAACGACACGACATCCAAGACCGCATCGAACACACCCTCGTTGAAATCGTACCCGACAAAAAAAAGCAGCAAAGCCTCTTTGAGTTGAACGTGTACAGGCCACCAAAGGATCACCTAAAGTATCTAGACAAGCTAATGCGAGAGGCGAAAGAGCTGAGCAAGGGTGACGGGCGGACAGTCGTTGGAGATTTTAATGCTCCCCATGCGGCGTGGGGTTATGCGGCCTCAAAGAACAAAGGACAAGATGTGCACAACGTAGCCCAACAACACCTCACGCTACTCAACGACCCGCAGACACCTACGCGCGTCGGCAACAGTGTATCTAGAAACAGCAGCCCCGACCTCACATTCGTACACGGACTCAAGCAGTAGGAGTGGAGCTTCATGAACGAGAATCTGGATAGCGACCATTATAAAGTGCAAACGATCATTCTGCACCACAAAGCAACGATGAAGTTCGGAAAAGCCAAGATCACGGACTGGCAGGCCTTCCGCAAAGACGAGAGCGCCATTAATGTGACTATAGACTACATAGAAATATGAATCAGAGGAGTCGTGGAAAGTGCCGAGAAGCATACGAGGACAATCCAGCTGTCACAAGACACACCCGTGGTCGACCCCCACTTACTCCACCTTTGGGAGGCGCGGAGGGGTCTCGCGAAACGCTGGCAGCGTAACAAGTAATCTAAGAGCGTAATCTCTAAGCTGATCAACGAAACGCAAGAGCACTCTGAACAACTTGAAAAACAGAATTGACGCGAAACATGTAACAAGCTTCAAGGGACTTTAAGCAGCAGGCGCACTTGGGCGGTACTCAAGACACTCCTATCAAAGAAGGAGAACAAAAACGCCGCAAAACAGAAAGTGCCGAGACTCGTACACAACCACCCGGGGAAAGAGGAAGACATTATCAAAGTAAGGAGAAGTTCCACGGTACGGAGCGGAACATAACTGTAGATTCGCACTCCTACGAGTATCGAGGTAAGCCAAATATAGAACTGGATCGGCCCTTCACAGAAGCAGAAGTCGAGAGGGCATTGAGCAAACTCACCAGCAACATGGCGCCGGGGTACGACAGAATAAACAAGATCCTACGGAACCTTGAAGGACCCTCTGTAGACGCACTCTTAAAGTACATCAACGAGTCCTGTGAACACGGTAAAGTACCACCGGAATGGAAACACGCCGAAGTAACCATGATACCTAAACCCAACAAGCCCATCAGCGTGCAGAACCTTCGACCTATATCCCTCACCTCGTGTGCTGGAAAACTCTATGAGCACATGGTGCACAACCGCACGATCGAACATGTCGAAGACAACGGACACGTCCCAAACACCATGTTTGGATTTAGAGCTCCCCTGTCCACGCAAGACGTGTTGCTGCAGATCAAGGAAAACGTCATCGACAAACTGGTCACACACAGCAAAAAAGGCATCCTCGCACTTGACGTGAAAGTGGTTTTCGACAACGTGTCACACGAAAGCATACTGCAACACCTCAACGTATATAACTGTGCCGAAAAAAAATATATAATCACATCAAAGCTTTTCTGAAAGAGCAAACAGCCTCAGTGGGGATACGCAACTTACGCTCTGAGAAATTCGACATACCGCGAAAGGGAACGCCACAGGGCTCCATCATTTCGCCGATGCTATTCAATCTGGCGATGAGCTCGCTACCCAAGCAACTGAAGCAAATAGAAGGGATTGGTCACGCAATATCCGCTGACGACCTCACCATCTGGACTACAGGAGGGTCGACAGGTAAACAGCAAGACGCTCTGCAAGAAGCGGTTGACACTACGGAAAAGTGCCTGGAAGCATGTGGACTGACGTGCGCACCTGAAAAGTCGGAGCTCTTGGTGCTAAGAAAGCGCACAAGAGGCCGACAACCGCAGCATATACCAGACCCGGAAGTAATGGTGGGAGGCATCACGATTCCGCAGGTTACGACGCTCCGCATCCTCAGACTCCTGATTCCAAAGGACGGGGCCGGGAGAGCAGAGTTGGAAAAAATACATAGAACAGTGCAACAAATAACCCACCTTATCAAAAGAGTGACGAGCAAAAGGCACGGACTCAAGGAGGAAGACTGCACGAGAATAATACAAGCGCTGCTCACGAGCATCGTCACCCACGGGACCCCATACGTTGACATAAGAACAATCAACGAGACAAAGTAAACGCCCTCATCATAAAATCCTACAAAATTGCGTTGGGTCTGTCCCCTTCCACGTCCACAGTGAAACTACTCAAAACGGGTGTCCACAACACGTGGGAAGCGCACAACGTCCACCAACTGGAGAGACTAAAGCTGACAAAGACGGGAAGAGCCCTGCTGCAAGATCTGGGCTACCAAGTCGAGGATGAAAGGGACCTACCTCAGCGAATACCACACGAGATCAGAGACAAGCTACACATAAGTACCACTCCCAGACACATGCATCCCGAGTACGACAAGGAAAGGAGACAGGCGAGAATAAAGGCGATCAAACACATACTCGAATGCACCAACAGCAAAGAAGAAAATGTGAGATATAAGGACGCAGCTGCGAACAGAACAAACGACCGATTTGCAATCAGTGTGGTCGACGAGAAGTGCGAAAAACTTACAGCCACATTCATACGTGCCAAGGACGCGAGCACAGCAGAAGAGCTGGGCATAGCCCTGGCCATCGCAACGTGCAAGAATGCCATGGTTACCGTGGTGACGGACTCGAAGAAGCGTACAGAAGGTATATGAACGGAAGGATCGGAAATGCAGCACTGCAGGTCTTGAGCAACACCGAGATACAAGTCACCGCGTTCGCCCTGACACCTAATTCAGGTGCGAGGACCGATTTTCGCCAAATTACGCCTGCACGGCAGCCGTTGGCGGCTTCACCGCATCTCTGGCGACGTGACTTCCCGCGCGCTTAGCGGGCAGGAATTTTAGCAAGATGGAAGTATCAGTCGAAGTAGAAGACGTTGCGCAGGAAGACTACGAGGATAGCACAGGCTGGCGTCCAGTTATACGACGTAAAGTCAAGAAATCAACACCACAGCGACGACACGTGCCACCCCATCGACAGGAGAAGGCAAGAAACAGATAAACCAGCGAATACGACAGATCACGAAGGTGAGCAGAATGCCGTATCTACCCATGGAGGATTACAAGATAATAGTAAGACCAAGACGGGTTTTTCGAGTCTCCGAATACACGAGCACCCGCATTCTCCAAAGCATCGTCAAGGCGGCCAGCCTAACCGAAGAGGCACAAGACCAAGACGTGATATGTATCAACTATCAACAGAACACAACAGTATTCAGTACGCCCACAGAACACGCCGAAAAGTACAATATCGTCTGCATCAGGACGAATACACAGGAATATGAAGCCAGCGCTTACGAAGCGGCCCCGGACGATACATCCAAAGGACTGATCCGCGACATACGACTGGAAAACAGCGCACAAGACATCGTGAGAAAAGTAACAACTCCAAGAAATCCCTGCAGAAATCGCCGCCAAGAGAATGGGCAACACAACAAACGTGATTGTTCTGTTCGACGGATACAAGGTCCCAAGCTACGCGAGATATGGTGCTGTCTTGTTGCGATGCACGCTGTACAAGAAACAACTGGACATGTGCTACCCATGTGGACGATAGGGACAGCGGGCGTGTGTCCTAACCCCGACGACAAGATTTGCTGAAGATGCGTGTTGCCGGACCCTCCCGAAAACCATGAATGCAAGGCTAAGGGTCAGCTATACTACACGGATCACTCTACAGCAGATCGAAAATGCAAGGCAAGGTACAAGATTACCTCTCCCTGGTGAAGGAACGTCGCTGGGAAAAAATTAAACAAGAAAGAGACAAAAAAAGAAAACTACACGACGCAAAACGAGCCGCATGGCCTAAGCATCCTGAAAAATCGGCCGGAACCCTCTTCAAAACCAAGGGCGTAGCAGGAGCAGAGGCAGGTCGAGGTCCACAACCAGGTCGAGCAGATCCAGATCCAAGGCCAAGGAACCCCTGAGTTCTGGATGCACTACGCCAACGCCAAAGGTGAGCTGGGCAAGCGCGGTCAAGGGGAAGCGCGCGGAGGCGGACGCTGTAGCTATTCATAAATTAGAGGACGAGCTGGCACAACTAAAGCAAGTCGTTGCAGCAATAAAACAACAAATGGCAGTATTGACTGAGGAGAATAAGAGACTAAAAGAAGAAGTTCACAAACACCAAGTTGAAAAACGAAAACAGAGCGAATGGTCAACACACACAATGGAGAGCGAGAATGTGAACATGGAAGAAAACAGCGATACTCCACAACTTAAACGCAAGACCGCACAGATTATTGAGGACAACGGGATTAAACCAAAGAAAACTAAAACCGCAAGCATAAGAAAGGAACGTCAAGAAGAATTTAAACCCAGACTTGAGAAAAAGATACATCGCATGAGCCAGATTGAAGAATCAATTAAGGCGGCCACGATCACCATAGTCGCACAACTACAACCCGTACAGCAACATCTTGTGAATATAAACGCAAGAGTAACGAGGTTAGATGAATGGACGCTGTAGCCCCTCCAAAGGAAATAGAAACAGTCCAGGAAACTCCCAAGTCTTCTTTACTACTCAGGCTGTCGATACTAGACCCGACGGCCTCTAATATCCCAGCATAATCATGACCAGGCAAAGAAGAAGCAGATATACCACATGACAGTGGAATTACAGAAGTTACCGAAATAAAAAATCGAATCTGGATCAGTACCTAAAAACAAAAGACAAGCCAGACATAATAATTCTTCAAGAAAAGAATGGTCTCGGCAGGCTGCCGGGGTACCAATCTATACGCAATGCCGTAGAGGACACCAAGTCAGAAGAGACCATACGGTTGTACATGATACACGAGTCACAGACATAGACAACATAATTGAAATTATACCATCAAGGAAGACAAATAATAGTATATATAATGTAAGCGTATGCAGCAGTCCAAAATTGAAGAGGCACAGATTCTTAACACTATTCAAACAAACGCTCAAAATAGCAGGTGACCGGAAGGTGATAATAGGTGGAGACTAACGCCGCCCATACCACGGGGGGTACAAGTACATCCACACCAAAGGCAAAAATCTATGACTCGACTCCCAACAGGAAGGTTTAACCCTCGTCACTGACCCTGCAACGCCCACAAGGCAAGGCAACAGCGTCTGTGACGGCTCCACACCAGACCTAACCTTCGCGAAGAATATGCAATCCATAATATGGCTAAATACACAGGAAGACCTGGGGAGCGACGACTCCATAATCGAAATCCAGCTCAATGGAGGCCCAAACAAACGCACTGGTAATCACCTCAAATTTGCTGATTGGGTGAAATTCAGGAAAATACGGGGAGAGGAACATAGAAACCACTACAGACATTGACCAGTGGACAGCCAACCTAAAGGAAGACATCTCCAAATCAATGAAGGTTATACAAGAGGCTCAGCTAAAAGCGATAGACAGCAGGCTCTCGCACATGTGCGAGGCCAAAGAAAGGCTGCAGAAGCGATGGAAAACGCAGAAACATAATAAGAAATTAAGGAAGCAGATAGCCTTACTAAACCAAGAAATAGAAAAATATGCACAACCGCTCCAAAGACGACAATGGGAGGAACTATGCACGTATATGGATCAGCAACTTGGCACGAGAAAGAGCACGTGGGGGTTACTCAAATATCTCCTTAACCCAGAGGAAACAAAAATGGTGCACAGGCAAAACATGCACAAGGTCCTATACGCATATAAAAGAACAGATCAAGAATTTTTGAAAGAGGTCGAACTCAAATACATATCACAGGCATCGCCGTGTATTCGTCCCGAATAGAAGGGGGAACAGAACTCCGACCTCGATGAAGAGTTTAGCAAAGCAGAAATAACAGCAGTCCTGCATAAACAACACCAAATCGGCACCGGGCCCAGACGCCGTTACAAACAAGATACTCAGAAACCTGGACCACGCGTCCATTGGCAAACTAACAGAATATATCAACGAGTGCTGGAAACAAGGAAAGATACCGCAGCAGTGCAAGATGGCACAAGCCATCCTAATACCAAAACCTGGAAAACAACAACTCGAGAATCTAAGAACCATAACTTTAACTTCCTGCGTGGGCAAACTAATGGAACATGCCCTCTTCGTGAGGCTCACCAACTGCATAGAAAAGAATGACTTACTCCCAAACACGGTGATAGGATTCCGAAGAAACCTGTCTACACAAGACGCCAGGCTGCAACTGAAGCACCAAGTAATAGACGAACCTGGGAGATAGACTCGAGCCATCCTCGGGCTAGATCTCAAGAAGGCATTCGACAATGTGACACACCAAACCATACTGCACCAAATCAGCAACCTTGGCTTGGGCGAGCGGACGTACAATTATATACGAAACTTCTTAACGGATAAAGAGGGCAAAAATCACGGTAGGAGGAGACCTGACGTTCGAGAAAGTGCCTATGTGCAGTGCAGGCACACCGCAGGGATCGGCTATATCACCTATATGCTCTTTAACCTGGCTGATTGGTCCTCCTAGCAAATTACAAAGAATCGAACGACTTAACCACACTCTATGCAGACATCACGCTATGGATAAACGATGGCAGTGATGGATCGATTGAACAGAGACTACAAGAAGCTGTTGCAAGTCTAGAAATACCCAGAAGGCACCGGTCTAACATCCTCGGCCGAAAAATCTTTGTTGCTGTACAGACTAACGCTAAAGGGGAGACCTCCCAAAACTACAAAGACATACAACTCATGATGCAAGATGGACAACCCATACCCAAAGTCGAGAAGATAAGGGCGTTGGGAATGATCATAGAAGCCAAGGGCACCAACGGAGAAACTACTCGCAAAATCGAAGCCAAAGTTTCTCAGACGATGTGATTGATCAAGAGAATCACCAAAAGGTACGAGGGAATGAAAGAAGCAAGCGTCATGAGAATCATCCAGGCGTCCGTCATAAGTCATATCACTTATGTACCGGCATACCACAGATGGGGCACCGCACAAGAGAAGAAGCGAGACGGCCTGATTAGGAAGATATATAAACAAGCGATTGGACTCGTGCTAAGCACGAGCACGGCGAAACTCCTAGAGCTGGGACTGCACAGCATGCTAGAGGGGCTAATAGAAGCGCAGCGTATAGCGCAATACGAACCCCTCTTCAAGACGACGGCAGGCAAATCCTAGATAAATTAGTAATCCGCTACCACACACAACACGGAGACAAAAAGGACATACCAAGGTAATAAGGGCCAAAGTCACGGTACCCCCCTTTACCCAAGAATATGCATACTGTGCATCACGAGGGCAGAAGAAAAAGCAGGGCAAAGAACATGGCGAAGAACTACGGAAGGAACAAGGACGCGGTCTTTGTAGACGCTGCACGTTACAAACACAAACGCAGCTTTGTCGCAGCAGTACTTAACCATGACAGACAATGCTGCACAAGCTTGACTATAAACACCGCACACATCGAAATGGCGGAGGAAGCGGCTATGGCGTTAGCCATAGCACAAACCAACGCATACTATATAATCAGCGATTCCCAGACGGCAGTACGCAACTTCGCGAACGGCCGGATATCCGCTGTGGTGCTAAATGTGCTCATAAAAGGCAAACCAACAAGGGCAGACACGTGCGTCGAAATCCTATGGATACCAGCCCACACCCCCGACTCAACGGGAGAGGGCAACCATAAAGCGGTGGTACACAACGTAGCTCGAGGACTGACTTTCCGAGGTGCGACGAACGTAGACCCCTCGACAGGGCCCTCTATGGGAATGGGAAGACATAATGACCAGGTTCAACGACATCACCAGCCATTACGAGATGCAAAGATGCACTTATCCACCACGCCATCCACAACTCACTAGATCGCAAGCTGTCCAGTGGCAACAACTACAAACCAAATCCTACAAGAGCCCGATACTAATCCGCGCTATTTATCCAGACATAAACACAACAATCGCGCGAGGCGAAATCGAACGTCGCCTTTTCGAACGTGTACAAGATAGTGGCCCTGGTGTTCCAAAGAGAGTCGTTGGGCTCAACTTGCACTTTGAAAAAGTTTACACCCTGAGTTGTATTTGGTCCCCAAACGATAATCGTCATCTGCCTTGCCCGCATTTCCTTTCTTTAACGCTGCGAGCCCGGTACTTCCCAGTCACGAGCGGCTTGCGCGTTATCAGCTTGACACAGCATTCTCGACAGGAAAGTAGCCAGCGCCGGATTTTAAAGAGAGGAAACGCAAGCAAAGCAGATGACTATTATTGTTGTGGGACAAGATAAGCCCCAAATGTCGTAAACTTTTTTTAGAGAGTGGCCAAGATTGAAACGGCGACAAACTACTGCACGAGCCATCGAACAGTATTTGCCGTCATCAAAACCAAACCGTGAATAAACGATGCAAACAATGCAAAACATATGATTGCCCATATGAGCCTCACCCGGCTTAGCAAAGAGCATAACTAAGTATAACAAGCTTTCGCTTGCATAACCGGGCCTAGCCGAGCTATGCCGCAGCCATTTTTTACCTTGAAGAAAAAAACACATATTATGTAAAAACTTTTTCAATATCTATATATAATGTGAGCCGGATGTCGGTGCATAACGCAGCAGTCTGTAACAGCCGTCTACTCAGAGTTGGCACTTATTGCAGACGTGGAATACATGACGCACTTCGGTAAACGTCTATTGTTGCTTGTGTAGGTGCGGCCGTCATGTTACGGGTGCTGAACGAGGAACAGGTGCGTATTATAGATCCGCGCACAACCAATATTTTCATCGCCAAATTGCGACACGTGCTCAATGCAGCAAGGCGCCGAAGCAGACGGCCAGCATTTCACCTCCGGTATTCGACGGCAGCGCAAGGCATGGCACACCGCATCTTTGCCTGCGCACCTCCCATCGAAACGCGCATGTCGAGGCCCCGTGTCGCGCCTTCTCACCAGAGCCCTTTGGGATTCGAGCGAGGAGCCAGTTGAGTAGAGCAGCCTTCCATGCCTCTCGGGAAGGGTTAGGTGAAAGGGAGAGGTAGGGATCTTGAGTACATACCCACAACATGTGGAAGATATCACAGGTCTCCAAACAGTGCGGGCACCACCGATCCGTGTTAGGATCGTAACGGTTGATGCTTTCAAGACAGAGTAGCGTGCATGTCTGCAGGCGCCTTAATGTTCGCTCCTACGCCTTACTCAGCCCCTTCGTAGGAGGCCGGAAAAAGCGGTTGTTGCCACTGTGCTATGATTTCCCTGAACCGCAGCAGCGGTTGGTTTGCCTCTGAGCCAGGCGATACGGGGTGAGGAGGAGCCCGGTGGGTAAGCGCTCGGGCAGCCACGTCAACGTCCTCATCACCTCCTAAGCTCTGGTGGGCCAGGAGCCCAAATGATACGTTTCGGTGTTGGATCAGTGGCAGCCCGTCTTAGAATTTGACTGGCTAAGGGGGAGATCTTCCATGCCAGGCAATGATCACATGCTTCACGGGAGTCCACGATGATGATTCTCAAATTAGGGTCCGCAACAGCAAGCGCTATCACTATTTCCTCAGCTCGCGCTGAATTTGGGCTCGGAAGGCGAGCCCATCAACGTGCTTTTTCAGGTGGACGACAGCGGCCATGTAAAATCCCGTTGGTGACAGCCCTGTTACGTCTGCTACACCGGGTCGGCAGCCATGTTGTCTTTCAGGCGCCCGAAACCGCGCTTGTCTGCTTTCGTGCGGTTCGGTGTTAAGAGGTAGCGGAGAGACCTAAAGCACATGACGCCACAGTTTCGGGATGCGCTTCACCTTCTCGGGAACGCAATCACGTTGGATGTGTAAACGGTTGAGCAGGCGGCGATTGGGAGCCGTCTGCACGAGCCGCGTGTATTTGTTCACGAGGTGGGCCCTCCGCAACTCCTGGTAGGAGTCGAGAACCCCCGAAGGCTCAAGTTTGGCGTTAGGGGTACGTAGCCACCAGGAGATATAGGGCTCACTTAGTTGTCTTGCGGTTAATGGCTTTTCCTTCTCTATGCTTCCTCGGGATGTCCAGTTAAAGCTGCGTCTTCGCGGTCGGCAATTTGTAAAATGTCCGCATTTGACAGGCGATCGCTCCCCGTTTTGTCGTATTTTTGTGTACTTTTGCATTTCCTCAGGCATACTTTTTCTGCTTTTCTTAGCCTCCACTACTCCAACAAGCTGAAATCGCCCCCTCTTTTTCAACGGCAGGGCTAAAACGTACTCAATGCAGCCAGGCGGTGAAGCAGACGGCCAGCATTTCTCCTCCGGTAGAAGGATCGACATGTGGGCGAGTTGGTACTGGTTGAACATCTTGAAGGGGCAGCGCAAAAAAACGACGACAGTTCAGCGCTGTCCTGTGTGTACCTGCCTTCTGTCGTCGTTTTTTTTAGCTGCCCCTTCAAGATGTTTCTCCTCCGGTATTCGACGGCAGCGCAAGGCGCGGCCCACCGCATTTTTCCCCGAGCGCCTCCCATCGAAACGCGCCGCACTCTGGATACTACCCAGCCTTCTGGAACACTAGCTCCGTGCTCCGCTCCGGCTTCGGACAAACCCCGGCGAAATCCATGACTGCGGCCAGTGGCGCAGCCACGGATTTCGGAGTCACTAAAAGGATGCACTACTGTCGAACATGGCCGCGCTACTGGAATCGCTAGCGGACCTGCGACGCCGCGGTGGCTCAATGGTCACGGTGTTCGGCTGGTGACATGAAAAGACGCGAGTTCGATCCCAACGGCAGCGGTTGCATTTCTGCTAGAGGCCCGTTTACAGTGCGATGTCAGTGCATGTCAAAGGATCCAACGTGGTCTATATATTCCGGAGCCCTCCTCTACAGTGTCCCTCATATCCCGAGTCGGGTTTGAGAGGTTACACCACGTAAAGTGAGCAGGTGAAGGCTGGGGAATTCGCAAAGTGAGCTTTATGCAATGATGGCCCAAGTGAATTAAGGACCACGTGTTTTGCTATCTTTAATACGTAGATAGAAGAGTGCACTGTGCTTAGACATGCTCTCGCATAACTCCAGTAGCTGACGTTTCCGCACGTGAGCTCATTACAGTGCTAATTGAACAGGGCTTCAAAAACCATTCAGATTAATGTGTATCAAGACTGAAAATAAAAGGAGTGCATCATGCCGTCATGGTCACATAACACTAACCACTAGTGATTGTGCCATGTGAGCTCAATATAGTAGTAGCTGTCCAGGGCTCTACAAGCAGTTTCGCTTGACATGCATCATGGCCTGGGTAAAAGAATGGCACACTCTGTTGCAATGTGACAACTTTATCACAGTCACTAGTTTTTACCTCAACGGAGGTCATATCAGTTACAGCTGAACCGGCCTCCCTACACAATTTCGTTTCATATGCAGGATACAAACAAACGCAATGCTTTCTAAGACGGTCACGTGATAATGTCACTAGTGACATGATGTAGCCACATTGTAGTGATAGCCAGACTGAGCTACAAAAACCTTTCGTTTGAAACGCATGAAACCAGGGTACAAAATAGGGCAGCTTGCCAGATGGTGGTCACGTGTGCTGAATCATTTGTGCCTAGCCCGTGTGAACTCGACACGCTGATATTTGGGAAGCTTCTACATCAACGTCGTTTGATATGCGTCATGCCTATATATGTTTCCAGCGCTGTTTACGATGGCCGTGCGTCACTATGTCCTAGTGACTTGATCATGTGACCTCATGGTGGTAGCGGAGCGGGGCTTCAAAAACCATTTCGTTTGATATGCATCATCCCTGGGTAGAAGAGCAGTGCACTCAATCGAACTTTGGTCACGTGACCATAACCACTAGTGATCGTCCCATGCGAACTCATTTATCGATAGCCAGAAAGCTATAAAAACCATATCATTTGATATGCATGAGACCAGGCTACAAAATAGGGCAGCGTGTCAGAAGGTGGTCACGTGACCTGAATTGATTGTACCTAGGCTGTGTTAACACGCCACGCCTGATATTCGAAGAAAGCTTCTACATCCGCGTCGTTTGATATGCGTCATGCCTGTGTAAAGCTTCCAGTGGTATTTACGATGGTCGTTCGTCACTATGTACTAGTGACTTGGTGAATTGACCTCATGATGGTAGTGGAGCAGGGCTTTGAACCAGTTTGTTTCATATGCATCATCCCTGAGTAGAAGAGCAGTGCACTCGACTGAACTTTGGTCACGTGACCATAATCACTAGTGATCATCCCATGTGAACTCGTTTAGTGATGGCTAGACTGCGCCGCGGAAACCACTTCGTTTGACATGCATGAAGCCACTGTACAATATAGGGTAGCATGTCAGGAGGTGGTCCCGTGTCCTGAATCACTTGTGCCTAGGCCGTGTGAACTCGTCACGCTGGTATTCGAAGAGAGCTTCCACGTCCGCGTTATTTGATATGCGCCATGCCTGTGTAAAGTTTCCAGCGCTCTTTACGATGGTCGTGCCTCACTATTTACTAGTGACTTGGTCCTGTGACGTCGTCATGGTGGTATCGGAGCAGGGCTTCAAAAACCATTTCGTTTGATATGCATCATCCCTGGGTAGCAGAGCAGTGCACTTGATTGAACTTTGGTCACGTGACCATAATCACTAGTGACCATTCCACGTGAACTTATTTAGTGATAGTCCGACTACAGTCTAAAAAAGTTCACACCCTTTGGGCCTTATCTTGTCCCTAAACAATAATTGTCATCTGCCTTGCTTGCGTTTCCTTGAAAACTCCGCGCTCGCTACTTTCCTGTCGAGAATGCTGTGTCAAGCTGATAACGCGCAAGCCGTTCGTGACAAGGAAGTACCGGGCTCACAGCGTTAAAGAAAGGAAATGCGGGCAAGACAGATTACGATAATTGTTGGCGAAAAAAATACATCCCAAAGGGCGTAAACTTGTTTTAGAGTGTAGGCTAGGAAAACCATTTCGTTTGATATGCATCAAGCCGGGGTACAAAATAGGGCAACATGTCAGAAGGTGGTCAGGTGACCACATTCACTAATGACTTGGTCATGTGAACTTGTAATCCTCATATCCAAGCAGGGCTTTCAGACCCCAGTCGTTTGATATGCGTCATGTCCTTGGAGAAAAAAAATACACTGCGCGAATGGGGTCTCGTGACAGGAATCACTAATGACTCCATGTGAGATCATTATAGTCATATCGAAACTGGGCTTCAAAAACCGTTTCGTGTTATGTACATGATGCTTGAATTTGATTGCGTTTCACTGCATATTTAATCCGTTTGCATCAAATTGAGTTCAATTTTGCAATAAATTGACGCAGACAAATTTGGGCTCCGAGAAGAAAATTTTTGAGCATCCGTAAGAGGCCGCCTGTAAAAGCTGGCGTGCAACCCACTTGGTGAAATCGGTGCGGTAGAATGTCATTGCAGAATATAATACACTGAAGTTACAGATTGCAAGATTCTTTCCTGATGGGGGGTACGGTCGCTTCCCGGAACAGCACTTTCACCCAGAATTCCAAGCGAGTGTTGTCAAACGGCAAGACCTGGGAACGAGTCGTAAAGCCGCGCGCGCCGACATCGAAAGTAATGTCGTTTTCAACCGTATTCGAGCGCGCCATCATGCAGCTTAGGCTATCTACCAACCGGGAATTCTCAGGGGCTTTGAAGCTCGGAAAACACAACGCGTTGCATAATGCCGGTTCTCAAAAGTCAGCTTCGCCTCATTACAGAAATGTTAGGCGGTGAAGCATACGCAAACCTGCAGTGAAATTTAACAAGCGTGGGAAAGGTCAATTGCCACGGGACAGTTTGTATTCCTTAATTAGACATGCGTGCATCCCCGTATCCTGTCGCGTTATGAGCATTGATGTGCTTCGTAAGCTTACTGGCAGGCCTCCAGAGCTTTTTCGGACGTGCCTATGGCGAATGGAGCTCTTAAGGGGGAGAAAGTACGAAAAAATCGGACGTTGACATCCTATTGAACGGACGTGGTGGAAGGAGGACGAGAATAGAAAGGATCCATGCATTGGGTAATAACGGGAAAAGAAGAGTGCCGCCGCCTCTTTGAAGAAGCTTGAACTAAAAACAACATACAAAGCGTTGGCTGACGCAGAGATGCAGGTGTCCCTCATCCTAACCAAAATGAACTTTAAAGCAGTGCAACCTAACACTCGGGTGTTGTGTACGGGCTGTATGTCAGGACAGTTTAGGTTGACTAGCCAGCTGCTGAGAGAGAATCTTAATTGCGACAAAGTTCAGGCCTCATAGCAACGCGCTTGCTATGAGTTGATAGAAAAGGCTCATATTCGGAAATATTTGCTTCTGTATGCATCTGCTTTTCATTGGTATTTGAATGACTCTATTTGGAATGGGACTTGCCTTTTTTTAATATATTTTATTCCTTGTGCATTTTACTAACACCTTGCTTGCTTTCGTTTTGAATAAAATAAATATGACACCTTACTATTAAAAATAGATTGTCATTTTTTGTTCAGCATGCTTACTATAGAGTGACAGCATCGGTCAACATGGTTTCAGCCCGACTTGACATATGACAATGTTCCGTCTCATTCAGAAAATTTTGCTGAGGTACTGGGGGAAAACCTGGATAACTCGGGGAATTTGAACATGTCAACTTGGTAGACACCATGACGCTCTATGCACAGCTTTTGTCTGCCTCAGTATTCGCGTAACACTGATCTATACCGCTAGCCAGGTGTTCTCGCGCACAGCTGGCAAAGTCGTGAGCCGCGCGAAACGAGACAAACGCAACAGCTCGCGCGCCACGCCGTCAGCGGAAGTGCATCGCTCAGCAAAAAAGGGAGGGAAAAAAATAATGCAGATCCCACACACTGAGAGTCGACGTAAGCGCAGCTTTGTGTGCAGTTTGATTTGACTGACGATAATTAGCGGTGATGTTGACGACGAATGCGTAATTTCTTCAACGTTTAGCATAACACGAGAGTTGTGGGAGTTGATAACGTTACCTTGCGTGCACCACTGCTGTTTGTCTGCGTGGTACACAGAACACACAGGGTGAGGTGTTTGCTTCAGACCTTGTTTTGCGCCGTACTCCACAACCTCTGAGGGTTGAGCACATTCATTGCCTCAAATGCCACATCGCATCGCGCCAGAAGTTTTTAACTTTTATTGATTGATTTATTTATTTACTTGCTTAAAGTGCTCAAGGACAGCTTTACGCCTAATACCGGTGCACTTGTATGCACCGATATTATTACAGCATGGGCAATCGCACTACCGCAATCGCACTATACTACGAATAATTTTGATACTATGGTTTTCCTTAACGTGTCTCTAAATCTATGTTCACGAGCCTATATTTTTTTTGTCCCCGTCGAAATGCGGCTGCCATGGTCTGGATCAAACCCGCCACCTCGAGCAATGCCATAGCCGCAAAACTACCGCGGCGGGCACAGAAGTGTTGATTTGACGCGTGACCGCTACACCGTAGCGTCGCCTTGACCCCATGGTGCGCTTCAATGCGGCGCCGCTTCTGCACGCCCCTCGTAAGTTGTCCGCTTGACGAATTGGCATGCTCCTTATTTTTCAGAAATGGTAGAAACGTACCGTACCGTAATTGAACCTAAAGTTATTCAGCATGCGCGCAACCACTGTCGTGTCTAAAGTAGCCCGCGTTTCCTTGCCTTTTCGTCACCGCTTCCCTATCCCATGTCGCCTTGTATGGGAATTGCGAGTGAAGAGCGGCAAGGTTGTTATTCACTCGTTTCGCGACTACGTTGGTTCTACCCACTCTGTCCTCACCCCCCTCTCCTCTACAATTCTGTTCAGCTTCTCTCAACTTGCACGTTAGTAGAAAGGTAAGTGCTGCAATTTCTGCAATGCTTTTGCGGGGGGGGGGGGAGGGGTCACGGATAGTTTACACCCGTGAAGAGGCTAACGTGGCGACGACCAGAGAGCTGAAGAGGGGATTGTGCACCTTCGATGCGGTGCGATCCAAGCGAGTTTCTCGCGTCCCCTTTCTTCTCTGCCGCGCTCCTTTTACGTATATACACGCTCTGAACTACCCCCGAAGCGCTGTGCCAGACAGCAGAAGCAGCTGTGCGAAATTTGAAGGAAGAGGCAAAGAAAGCATCGCTTTAAAAAATGAAGGCAGGGCCCGTGACGTATGCTTGATGCGATCCTCTAGCTCCGCTATGGGAGAACGCAGGGAAAGGATTTTCCTTTACAAGGTTAGACGGGGAAAGTGGAGAGTTTCTCCCTTGGCAGTGGCCCTCGCCTCCCGAAATCATGGGTTCGCGGCACTGAAATATTTCTATACTGACTACTAATGAACCAATTTGAAAACTTCCTGCGTATAAGCTAAATATGCTATGTGCTGTAGTGAGGGGCCCTTTAAGGCGAAATCCTTAGGTGGCTCATACCCTCCAATACCATTATCAGCAATGGCTCGTACTCCCTTATGAAAACCTTCAAGAAAGTCACCCATAAAACACACAGAACAGCATACCTTTTATTCCCCTGCAGAGAAGATGCAACGTAAAGTCGAAGTGAAACGTCGCTCGCGCGATTCCGACCGCGCCATACATAGGCGCTAAGCCGCCGCTAAGCGTCGAAAACGAGCCGACGAAGCCGAACTGCGAAAGCAGCGACGCGTCGATCCGAGACGGCGCCTTACCAAGTGTACAGCAGGCTTTCCCCTTCACGTGTTACAGGAGTGTAACGTGCCGCCGATTTTTTTTTATTTGCCGAACGTTTACGCAGTAAAAACATCGCATGTGCTTTGACAATCTTAAATATAATCAAAACCTTCAATTGCCAGTAAGCGAATGAATGTCAGCTTCCTGCAGCATTGTGGATGATCTATCCCATGACACAAAAGAGGAACTCTTGGAACACATCAACAACACCGCAGCCGACGAGGTGTTCCAAGAACAACAACAGTTCAGCCACTATAATTTCTGGTTCAGGTTGCTTTCCGCTTTCTCCAGTACCAGCAAATTCACAACGAAAGTTCTTTTCTCATCAAGTTATGCTTGTGGAAGCCACTTTATCAAATCCCAGTGATCAAAGCATTGGCCAGAAACAGGTTTCGTGCTGAAGTAGAAGGCTATTATGTCTTGAGCCACACACACACGAATTGATTTATTTGTATCAAGAAAGCAGATAGACCGTTTTCATTGAAATGCATGATTAAACAAATCCCTGTTAAAGATACTAACACGCATTTTTTGTACTGCTCTCTGCTGTGGCTAACATATATTAAATTAATATGTAGGCGTATCTGCGTCACTCGAAAAAGCTAATTTTTAAAAGGCTTGTAAAGGCTTTGTTCGTGTTCTCTGGTGGGAGAGTGTACAACTAAGGCCTATGTTGCTGAAAAATAATATTCTGGAGCGCAGTTAAGACGCTGCTTACATGACGTCGAGCGATACGTGCGTACGATTCACACCCTCGACCACTGCTTTCGACGATTCAGCAATGATACGCTTGGGCGTATCAAGATTCACGGTGAATTGGTACTACTTCCTTTCAAAAATCACTTAGAAACAGTGCTACGCCAAGTGCGCAGAGTCGAGACGGATAAATCGAAAGCTGTCTTCAGTGTATACACGATACACCGTTCATTACGATAGCAGCCCAAGTTTTATGAGACTGACTGTTTTCATCTCGAAAATCGAGTCAACACATACATCGTTACCACACGCTACCATGGTTCCATTTTTAACCGCAGTGAGAAAAAAATTCTAGCTACCCAGAGCATAATCCCCGCATTTGCCTCGTGTGGCTCGTCTCCTAGAACCTCTCTGTCTACTGCATTTTTCTATATTCGCCCTGCACGTTTAGTTACACGGCAAAAACTCGCCCTATCAATTCAAAACACGCTTGTGCCCTTTTGCAAGATAACGGCGCGCCAGAAAGATTCTAGAATCAAATTAAATTGCAAACATAAGGGATGAAGACGATAACGTCTTCGAAGGGGATGATGGGCTGCGGTACATGAGTGAAGTTACTGCAGATATCTTCGACAAGAGGGAAAAAAAGCTCAGACTCAAATTCAGCGACAGAGAAGGTTGACAGATCAAAATTCCACCTAGGAAGCATTTACTACAAAAGAAAGTACAGAACGTAATGCCCTTATCAACAAAGCAGCACAGCAGTACCAGATAAAATTCCAGTACTGCTAATTAAAGAGCTGGATCCAAAGAGCAAGGCACACCTGACTATATTGTAGACTATACAGGCTAAAACAGAAAATTCTGATTGGGTGGCGTGAACGATAAAACTTATCTATAACGGAAAATGCAGTAAAAATAAAACGAGCGCCTAAATAGCAGTTATATTGACGTCAGTGGCAAAACGAATAGCAATGCAAGCCGCCGAATTACAGTTGTCGAACTGGGTAGGGAAAAATTATGTATTGGGGGCACTACAGAATGGGTTCAGGCAAGGGAGAACACCACGACTATAATACTTTTGAACTAATTAACCGCAAATAGATTTTAATAGCCAAAAACAGATCTTCATAGATAGAATTTGTCGATGTTAACGCAGCCTACGACAACGTAGACAGAGAATTGCTGTGGGATATTCTCACAGCAGGAGGCCATAGACGACGATTTTGAGAAGCTGCGCAGGGAGACACCAGGACAACCGAGTGTACGTTGCATGGGAATGCACGGACAGACATGGACAGAACAGACAGGTATAAGGATAGACGGAATGATACATACATACATACATACATACATACATACATACATACATACATACATACATACATACATACATACATACATACATACATACATACATGTGTACTCACAAATAGACGGACAAACACATGGACGAAAATAAATACAGACAGACAGAGGGACAAGACAAGCAGATATACAGATGGACAAGACTGGCATACCGAATAGACGTACATACATGTGGACGGACAGAATTACCGCCAAACAGATGGACGGAAAAGACAGACGAAAGACGGACCGGAAGCAGAAAAACACAAACACAGATGGACAGACAGACGGAGGGACACTGAAATACACTCAGTCGGACATACATGCATATGGACAGACAGAGAAGACAAACAGAAAAAGATAGGCGGACGAACAGACGGATAGACAGACTGCAAGACAGATGGGCAGACATACGAACTGAGGCGTAGACAAACGTACAGACATGAATACAAACATGCCAACAGAACAGACTGAATGACATACAGATGGACAAGATATACACTGACAGATGGACAGGATAGATGGAATTAAAGGTGGACAGACAAAGATGGACGGACGGGCCGACCGGAAGACAGAGGCGGACAAACGGACGGATATACAAACAGACGGTCCGACACATGGGCGGACGGACATGCGTACACACAGCACAGAAAAGACGGACACACAGACAGACGGGCAGGACAGGTGGACAAGACACATAAACGACTGGCAGACCGAATAGACGTACATACATACGTACAGACAGGAGTACAGACAGTTGGATAGAAAAGACACACAAACGTACTGAGGGACGGACGGACGGGACAGATATAGACGGACAAGACAGACACAAACGACTGACAGACCGAGTAGACGTACATACTTACGGACAAACAGAAGTACAGACAGATGGATGGAAAATACACACAGACAAACGGACGGACAAGACCGACAGACAGACAGATTGACAGACAGAAACAAAGAAGAACAGGAGAGACAGACATACGGACAAACAAAAGACACATTCATAAGACCAAAGGACAGACGGACGGACAGAGGGACATGTCAAAGAGATATACAGATGTACAAGACTGACAGACCGAATAGACGTACATACATGCGGACAGACAAGTACCGACAAACAGATGGACGGAAAAGACAGACGAACGGACGGACCGGAAACAGATATACAAACAGACACGCACAGATGGACATACATACATACATACATATATACATACATACATACATACATACATACATACATACATACATACATACATACATACATACATACATACATACATACATACATACATACATACATACATACATACATACATACATGCGTACCGACAGAGACGCAAAAACACATGGACGAAAATAAATACAGACAGACGGACGGAGACAACAGAGGGACAAGACAAACAGATAAACAGATGGACAAGACTAACAAAGGGACTAACAGACCGAATAGACGTAATTACATGTGGACAGGCAGAAGTACCGACAAACAGATGGACGTAAAAGATAAACGGACGGACCGGAAACAAATAAACAGTCACACAGATAGACAGACGGAATGAAGGACACTGACAGACAGACATACAGACAGATAATACAAACAAACAGAACAAGTGATGGGCGGACGAACAGATAGATTGAAACAGAGACGAACTGAGAGTCAGACGTCCATAGAGACAAAGACAAACAAACCGAAGAACAGACGGAATGACACACATATGAACAAGATACACTAACAGATCGACAGGACAGATGGACAGAAAGGCGGACATACAGAGAGACGGGCGGGCCGACAGAAGGACGGACAGATGGATATACAAACAGACGGTCAGACACGGGTGGACGAACATGTGTACAGAAAGGACAGAATGACAGAAAGGACGGACACACAGACTGACGGACAGACGGACAAGACAGACACAAACGACTGACAGACCGTATAGACGTACATACATACGGACAGACAGAAGTAGACAGATGGATGAAAAAGACATAAACGGACGGACGGAAAAGACAGACAGACAGATTAACAAACAAAGATGGACAGGACAGACAGACATACGGACAAACAAAAACACCGTCATAGGACCAAAAGACAGAAGAACGGAGAAAGACAGAGGGACAAGACAAACAGATATACAGCTGTACTATACTGACAAACGGGCTAACATGAACAGATCTACATACATGTGGACAGACAGTAGTACTGACAAAGATGTACGGAAAAGACAAACGGACGGACAGGAAACAGATAAACACAGACAGTCACACAGATGGAAAGAGGGCCGGAAGGACACTGACAGACAGACAGTTAGTCAGACATACAGACAGACAAGACAAACAAACAGAAAAAGTGATGAGCGGTCGAACAGATGGAAAAATAGCCAAAGACAGAAGACGAACTCAGGGCCAGGCAGCCATAGAGACAAAGACAAACAAACCGACAGAACAGACTGAATGACACACATATAAACAAGACACACTAACAGATCGACAGGACAGATGGACTGAAAGGCGGACATACGGAAAGACAGACGACTATACAAACAGACGGTCAGACACGGATAGACGGACATGTGTACACACCGGACAGTGACAAAGGACGGACACACAGACTGACAGACAGGACAGATATACAGACGGACAAGACAGACACAAATGACTGACAGACCGAATAGACGTACATACACACGGACAGACAGAAGTACTGACAGATGGATGGAAAAGACATAAACGGACGGACGGACGGACAAGACAGACAGACAGATTGACAAACAGAGATGGACAGGACAGACAGACATACGGACAAACAAAAAACACATAGGACTAAAAGACAGACGTACGGAGACAGACAGAGGTACAAGACAAATAGATATACAGCTGTACTTGACTGACAAACGGACAGACATGAACAGACGTACATACATGTGGACAGACAGAAGTTCAAACAAACAGAAGGACGGAAAATACAGACAAACGGGCGCACCAGTAACGGATAAATAGATAAACAAACACATATGTACAGACGGACGAAGGACACCGACAGACAGTCAGTCAGACATACAGAGAGACAAGGCAAACAAACAGAAAAAGTGATGGGCGGACGAACAGATAGACTGAGACAGACATGAACTAAGGGCCAGACAGTCATACAGGCAAAGACAAACAAGTCGACAGAACCGACTGAATGACATACAGACGGACAAGACACACTGACAGCTGCACAGGACAGATGCACGGAAAGGTAGATATACGAAGAGATGGACAGAAACATGGACAGGCGGACATACGGAGAGACGGACAGAAAGTTGGACAAACTAGACAGGAATATAGACGGACGCACGGGGGGATAGACGGTCAGACAGGATAGACACGCGGACAAAGAGACGGACAGAGGCACGGACATGCGTACAGACAGGAAGAATGACGGAAAAGACGCACGGACAAAGACGGGCACAGTGGTGAACAGATGGAAAGACGGACGATGGCGTGGCCTGGCGGACGGGCGCACTCATAAGACGGATTGACTCAAAATGGCCTGAAGTATGCAAAGAATGCGAACCCCTTTAAAAATAGTGACACTAACGATTACCTCGATAGCGAGAAATTTTATGAAGCGCACGTGCCTCCAGAAACAAAGGAGCAGCGTACCAGAGCTACAGAGACCTCCCTATAATGAATGTAATATGGGCTGCTTCCAGAAAGTCGCAAATTCAAAACGACAACTTTTGTTACGCTGAAGCATGTTGTTCATGATGACCGCTTCATAACCAAATCGAGTTAACGAAAGGGGCATCCCGTTGCGGTCGAAGCGACTACTAAAACGAGATAAATTAATAATAACTAATGACTAAAAACCTCAAGAGATGCAGTACCATGACAACGCGAAAGAATAAAGATAACTGCCTAATAATTACGATAACCGCCTAAGTTTTATGGCAGTGACTGTTTTCGTCTCGAATAGCGAGTCAATACGTTCGCCGTTCCCATATACTTCCACTGCTCGATTTCTAACCGCTATGGGGGGAAAATTCTAGGTATGCAGAACATAATCACTGCACTTGTCTCATGTGGCTTGCCTTCTATATGGAACAACAAAGGCACTGCGACGATGACGGCATGAGGACAACAGAATGATAGTACACAAAAGTAATGACCCTAAAACGACAGTGTGAAGACAGGGGCTTTACTACAATAGTGTGACGATAGCGTTAGGACGACGGCATGACGCAACTTGGAAGTCGAAGTTATAGTAACGTCAGAACGACTACAACGGCATCACGACCACGGTACGACGACGAATGCACGACGACAGCTGTATGATGACGTGGTGTCGACGCTGGCATTGCAGTGGTGTGAGGACAATGGGATGATGACGAGTGTATGACGAGAAAGGCCTGATGATGACTCGACCGGGAAACGCCTATCACGATAGCGGGACAAGGACGGATGACGTTGGTGTTGTCCCAATGAACGTATGACAACTGCATGACGACGACGGTGTGATGACGATTGCGTGAAGTCGACGGCTTGATGAGAATCGGAGAAATCTGTAATGACGACAACGCAACGGCCACGACGGCAGCACGTCCACAAGCGCATAACTAGTGTCCCATGATGTTAACAACTTGGGCCGTTGTGTCGGCGTAGGAGCGACGACGACGGCAAGACGTGCCATATCAGAAAGTTTGAATGGCGGCGATGAAAATACCATGACTGCAATTGCGACCGCGATTACAGGCATAACGGCAAAAGCTGGCAGACCAGACACAGACAGACAGACAGACAGACAGACAGACAGACAGGCTAAAAACTACCTGAAGTATGCAAAGAATTCTAATCGAATTAAAACCATTGACGATATCTGTTATCTCAATATCGCGAGCTATTTCTTAAGAGCACGTTCCACCAGAAACAAACCAAAGAGCACGACAGCTACAGAGGCATCAACGATGAATGTAAGATGCCCTGCATGCAGAAAGTTGCAAAATCAAAACGAGAACTTCCATCTAACAGAAGTTACTCTGATGACAGTTACATAGCCAAATGAATACTTAAAAGGCCATGCGGACTTTCCTGTCGACGCGATTAATAAAATGGAATAAGTATTTTGAATATGGCGCATACTCATACTCAACCTAAAGAGATGCAATATCAAAAAATTCAAAAGAAAAAAAAATCGATATTTTGTACCAAGGACTCGCGTCCCCTTAAACGTATGGCACAATTTGCCTGTAAAGGATGCATCGCTGCGGATAAGGGCACAATGAGGCAAAGCCGGCTTACGGCACATATTTGGGAAATTTAACAAGTTCATTAGGGAGTAGGCGCCGCGACGCGTCTAGGACGTGGCTTCACCGGCGCCCCTTAGAAAAGATTAGTTGCTAAGCAGATCAAATTTATCTTACGGTAATAATTAGTGCCGATGTATTCGAAAATTAGCAACACTGCACCGTAGCCTGCCCCATCTGTGGCATCGGCCCGCCTGGAATGCCGACGCTAAAGAATGTTGACGCTAATCCCGCAAATCACAATAACAGACCGAAGAGGGAGGCACAGAACTGCTTAATTAGGCAAATGAATTAATCACAGTAATACACAAAAGAGAGAGGCAGAGAAGCGGGTAATTGGGCAAAGAAATTATTCACGACACACAGAAGAGAGGGAGGCTCAAAACGGCTAAATTAGGCAAGAAAATATGCTAATCACAGTAAGGGCAAGGTTCCAAAGAACGCCATGCCGTGCATAGAGTCAAAGAAAGCCGCGCAAAACATTGAAGGTCAGAGGACAGTGACATGTACCGAAAAAGTACGGGCAGCAACAAAACGGCCACACCAAGGCGGACTACAGCAAACACAATAACTAAAAAAGCAAAATCAGCAGTTCAGAGCGATGGCCCAGGAAAATCTCGCACGAGTACCGCGTGAGCAACGAGGCAGGCAAACACCACAAACGTGGCGGCAAACGCGTGCGCGTTTGAGCAGTCGGCCCGGTCCATAAGCGATTCGTAATATCACCGCACACTCTACAAAGCCGCAACAGGGTGGAGCTGTTACGCTGGAACAGCAGGAAGCTACAAAAACATGGCGTAAATTGCTGTACTGAAAAAAAAGACCCCAAAAAGTTCGGCAGCCATTCCAGTATGTGAAGGTGGATGAGCAGCGAAGCTGTATAGATGTTGTAGAGTACGACACAGAGACGCATAAATATTTTGGTATTGTTTATTCTTTCACGCAAGTTGCTACAGCTTTGTGGTCGCTCTGGTAGACGGCCAGGGGTTCGGTGAGGACGACGGTCAGGTTCTTGGCGAAGGTTAGGTCCAAACGCGAGCGCCTTGTGGTCGTTGGCACCTTGGGATCGGTGTAACAGCGTAGCGGCCGAACCGTTCGAGCAAGGACGAGGGCGGCCAATCGCCGTCCGGTTCCGACGCGTCCACGTCGAAAAGTCGCCAACGACGAGGCCTGCAGTTTGATCGTCGATCGGCCGGACGGTAGCGCAGCCATTCGAAGTGGTCGTTCCCTGTGTCCCCTACGCGTCGCGCTTGGAAGAGGCTGGTCGAACGTACGCGGCGTGCAACGACCGTCTCGCCGACGGTATTAGCGTCACACGCGCCGGCAGAAAACTCCGCGCTTTTTCGTTCTCTTTAAAAGGACGTCTTGTTGGGCGGCTCGGTCACAATTCATCTTGCTTACTAGGCGCGAACACACACAGAAACGAGAAAGGAGACGGGACAGAGCGCGACTTACAACTGATTCAATTAAAGCAGTTGTAAGTGGTGCTCCATCCCGTCTCCTTTCTTGCTTCTGTGTTCGCGCTTGGTGAACAAGGCGAATTCTCGTTCTTTGTTTCGGTGGTGGACGAAACGTCGTACGGCCGGCGGCGGCTACGTCGCTCCTCACGTACACGGCGACCCCGCCTGCTCACGAGTCGAGTCGACTCGAACGAAGAAATCGGATCACGTATCGGAGAGGCGCAAGACGGATACCCGTTCAAGTATAGGACGTCGTGGACCACGGCCGCCGCGCGCAGACGCCGCGACCTGACGTTGAGAGCCGTCAGTGATGTGTACTGCGCGTCGGCGAGTCTGAGAAACGGAGCCATCCGACTATCCCAGTATCTCGGAATTCGTTACTCAGTTATGAATATTAATCGACCCACACACAAGCAAAAGGATGGACAGGTGGGCTGGTTGGTAAAGCATTGTTATAAAATCTTGCAGCGCAATGAACTCACAGGGCAAATATAGAAGCAACACGCCACACGCGTTTACTCACACAACTGATGTTTAACGCACGTACGAAAAAAAAAAAACGGGTATAGAAAATAGACGCATCGCGCGTGCCAAGACGACGTGCGAAAAGGAGCGTTCGTCCAAGGCACGTGTAAACATCGATTAATGAAACTGAATTCTTCGTCGTGCAGTAATATGGATGGCTGACTTGCACACAGTGCGACGTTCATCGTGATATAAGCTTCCGAGAATTCTCGTGTGGCTTGGTTAGGGTGACGGAACAAAATGACCGTGCTTTCGAAGATGGGTTCGCACGGACACCATTGACAATCTGAGGCAAAACGAGAGGATGGCGCCACTTGTAATAAATTTCTGCGCTCTCTGAGGCGTACGTTCACAAATCGGCCTCTTTGGCCACCCAACGCCATAACGCACTGCCACGTTTTTTTTAGGGCGTGTGAAACTTTATGTACGTATGGAATAACTGCCAATTTTTTTTTTTGCTTCATATTGAACAGAAGGACGACACCCGCATTTCTCTTCCTTTAGAAAATGCAGCCACAAACATATTATACCTTTTGTCGATTGCGTCTCAAGAGCAGCACATGAAATTCCCCTAAGTTGTGGTCATATCTACAACGGCCAAGCATGCCAAGCATGTAAATCGTGTCCGTGCAAACTCATCTTCGAAAACACGATCATGTTTTTCCGTCACCCTAACCAAACCACACGGGAAATCTCGAAAGCCTATCATATTACCAAGAACGCCGCGCGGTGTGTAAGCAGCCATCCTTATTAGGGCACGACAAAGAATTTTGTTTTATTAATCGACGCTAACACATGCCTTGGATGTACGCTTGTTTTTTGTACCTCGTCTTGAAATGCGCGACGCATCTATTCTCTATAATTTTTTTTTCACACGTGCATTAAACATCAGTTATGAGTAGTCGCGTCAAGATTTTTTTTTTTCGTAATCGATCCACAAGCACTGGAAGCTATCTAACGGCAACGTCACCCCCGCCCCCAACGCGAACGGCACCGCGAAAAATGAAATGAAATAAAAAAATAAAATAATTTAAATAAACTCATTAAAAATTTTTGACAAATGAAAAAAATACGAAAGCTCTATTCATTCGGTGAATGTTTCGCACATTAAAAGCAGGGAAGGCGAAGCATCGCTATAACGTTAGCCAAGTAGACAGATAGGCAAGTATAGGTTCGTATAATTTCATTACGTATTCACAAACTTTTTTGCAAACTTTAAATTGCAGTAAACATTCGCTATTACTAAATAAAATAAACAAGCATTTAATGTAAATAAACAATTTAAATAAACAATAAGCAAATAAACCTGTAATTAAACAATTAAATTAAACAAGCACGGTGTCCCGCACCCGCATCGCCATCTCCACGAACATCTCACTCGATCACCCTTAGATCTCACAAAGCCACCGTTATCAAGATGGCCGGCCAGCGGAACGCCAATGAGTGGCGCCGACGCTCGTTACACCGGGAGAACAAAGCCCCGACGACGCCACCGGCCATCTCAGTCCGCCCGCTCTCGTTAAACCCGCCGCAGACCGACTTTAACACGCGCAGCAACCCCTCATCGCTTCGGTCACTTATCAACCGAAATAAAGATCTCAGGAAAACATCGTGCCTTCGCCGAGAAATAAGAACGCACGCTAACGAGTGCCTTAGAATATACCGAATTAATGGCCACCCAATTGCGGCGAGTTTAAACAAAGGGCTTCCCGGAACGCAAGTCGCCGTCGGCCGCAAGGCTTAGCGAATCGCCCACTCACCTGCGTTACGCTGCGTCGAAGCCGCTCGTAGTCGGTCCTTGTCCGCAAGTTCCAAGTCTCCCCCACCTAGGCAGCGAACGGGCCAGCACAGTTCCAAACGACGCTCACGATCAAGGTGTCTCGAACAAAGACCGTTGACCGGGGCCGGCTCGCACCACAAAGAAAGAAAGTTCGGTCGGTCCCGCGATCTCGACGTCTGCACACCTCGGAAGCCAACGGTCAACTACCGGTCCGACGTCTACGGCGCCCCGGTTTTAGCCAGGTCTCCCCTAGGTCAGACCGTTATAGGTACCACAGAATTTGAACCTCAAAGCATGGGCGCGTATGGGAATCGTGAGGCCTGGGGCACGTTTGTGCCCGGGCCAGGAGCTTTTGACGCCAGACAAATCCCTAGGGCGGTAAACGCGCCCATTCGTGACTTGCCGGGCAGCGAAATTTTTTCCGAGTAATCAAACGAAATAAACTTTCTCCCGGAGCTTGTACAATGGCAAGCTTTTACGAGAATGATGCAGACTTGCAGTTATTACGGGTGAAAAGACATCATCGTTCGTTAATAAGCGACAAGCACTCGTGACTGATCACAGATGAAGCACTTGCAAATTTTCCCGCATATTCGGACCCAAAGCAGCAGCGCAAATTATACGCCCGCAACCGATTGCATTTCACGCGCGCAGACGCAGCAAGGTTACGTTAACCATGAACAAGCAGAATCCTCGGCAGATAAACGAAGATGGCGAAAGCCGACAGAGCCGAAGCGTCCGAGCGCCATTATTTGAAATCGCGGTAAACGTAACTGTGAAACAGCTCGAAATGTTCAGACGTTACTGACGACGAGACCGATGCGCACAGCTTCACTCAACGACAAGTATTGTTCGAATCACAGCGAACGCGTTCCGGCGCTGCCATGTCCGAACGTGCTAGGCACGAAGGCGCGCCATGCCCAAAAAACCGCCGCGCGGACAAGGCGGACGCCATTGTGCAAGCGACCGTCGGCGAAGGTCCGCCATCTTGGACGGCAACGCACAATGCAGCAGATTTCACGAAGCGCCGATGCGAAACAGACGGCAAACAAACAATACACTAGCGGAGACACCAATTAATACGTAACGAGCTTAGAGTAGCGATAGGAACGTTGCGGACCGCGGCACCAACAAGAAAATGTTAATATATTCAAGCCAGCCCCGTGGCCTCGAATTCGTTTAACAAACGCGTACGCGTGCGCTCTTGATTTCATCCGGAATGCCCAGGCTGCGAAGAAAAAAAAAGACAATCGCAGCAACTTTGGTCCCCAAGCTTTTGATCGCGACTGTACACAACAGCTGATAACGGCAAACAGCTAGCATAGCGCGCTCATCCAAACCCGCAATCGGACCACTGAACCGTTGTTAATATATATTCTTGCGACCCTTTTGTCACAGGCCAGGACCTTGTGCAGACTTTTTACTTTTTTTTTTTTACATGCGCTGCGAAATGCCGCATTTGCACGTAATTAACTAACTCTCACCTGGGTTAGGCTGCGTTGAAACTCGTCGCTCGTACAGCTGGGTCCACGTCTCCACGTCTGTCCTTGTTCGCGAGCCCAAGTTTATAGAAAAAAAAAAAACGACCCGAAGAGGCCACTCAAATTCCAGGCGACGCACAAGATCTCAGTGTCGAATTCCGTTGCTCGGCCGGCCTGCTTTTTCCCGGCAGAAATGCTGTCCGTCTTTTTCTTGCGATTTCGGGTGTCTCTCACTCGATCACGGTGTCGATCTCACCCTCACAATGTCCGCCCTCGGTCTGGCAAGGTTATGATGGACCATCGTCGGTAAATTTCGCGCGCTCCGCAGCAGCCGAGCCCTTCTCCAGATGCTGACAGCGAGCGAACTCCATTCAATTAATTACAAGCGAGGAGTCTCAGGCGCGCCGAAGTTCGCACGCAATTTCTCCACGAGCGCGGCGCGCGACCTCGCCGCCTAAACGTCTTCAAACGCACCATTCGAACAATTTCGAGCGAGGCGCGCTCGATCCAGTGCAGCGCGAACTACTGCGCGACTACGCGCATTTATTCGCAAACATGCCAACGGTTTCATAATGGCACCCGAGGAGGCCGGCAGCCAGTCTCGTCGAATTTCAAACGGCCGCCCCAATTGTCCCTAGACAGGCCGTTGCCGGAGCCGGCAAGAGGAGGTGGCGTGATTCTTGGATTTCCCAGAACACCCTGCTCTGATATCTAAACACATGAGGCGCGCCGTTAGTAAGGTCAACGAACCGACGATCAAGCACCCCTATGACGACGAAGCGTCATCAGGATGGCTAAGGAGTCCCTGTTAGGTCGAAGTCTCCGTTCCGTGGTCCCCATCGACGCGCCCTGTGTTGCTCCTCCAAGCGCTAAATCTGCCCCTCCGCGAATTCGCCTTCGTTTCGTTCTATTTTTTTTACCATTTTCTTTTATTTTAGTAGAGTGGCTAACGTTAGCTGGAAAACACGTTATGCGGCTTCCGTGCTTGCTCGTGGTTACAGGTTCCCTTCCTTTACAACGCGGAAATGCTCCAGGATGGTTCGATCAGAAAGCGTGGATTGACAAAACAAAAAAATTCAGGGCGATGACACTCGATCGGCGCGTTCTTGGACAGGAATGACGAACGAAAAAGAATGGCGGGTCACTGTCACGCGGTTTGGAGCGCTTGCTCTTGATAACGGGCCTTAAAGCAAACTCTGCCTTTTGTGGTTACATGCTATAGCCTTCTTTAGAACGGACAGAATCGTCTGCCTCTTTCGTTCGCGTTCGTCGTTGGCGGACAGCCGGAGGATTTGCGATACAAAGGCACCGATAACAAACGTGCTTACTCTCGCTAAAGCAAGTTACGGGGCGTGTTTTTAGGCGAACGACAGCACCATAGGTCTTTGAGGCGTGCGTGCTAATTCGCGTGAGCTTTAAAAGTGCGAAGGTTTAGACCTTAGATGCTGCAGTGGAGCACTCGCAAAGAAAACGTGTGGTCGCCCCACTCGTTCGCTGGCTCGCTTTGTCGTCTATTCCGCTCGGACATGCACTCATATCTTGCAAATGTTATTTCGAAGCGAGCGCAACCGTCCTCAATGCATCAGCCTCTAAATTTCTACTGGTGCAACTCTGTCTGCGACGACATGTTCATGACTTCGTGAACGGACCAGCTAACGCATGAGGAAATGGTACTCGTGATCACACACTAACCTGAAAGACTAAAAATAATGTGCTCAAGGTAAGCACACTATATATGCTCTTGTTTGAGCATGAGGGAAGCGATGTTACCGCGTTCCCGCGTCGCGAATGAGTGCTAAAAAAAAAAACATTTCATTTTTCATGTATACGCGGAGTCCAGCCTCGATGATCTGCCGCGCGTATTTCTTTCGACTTCAAGGCCCGAGGGGGATAATAGCCCCAGTGCGAATCTGCCATCCTTTTCGCGTACTTAGAAGTTTGGAAAGTACGCACGTTGGCGGCACTGTAGCTTGTAATACTCTTTCGAACCTTCAGAGTAGCGATCGCTCATGCCCTCTGCCAGCCTTTGAGCGTCATAGCTGATACGCGCCGCGGATTCACCGGTAAGGATGGCGCGGATTATTGAGGGATTGCTGGAGGACGGGATGCAAGCGTTCGATCGTAAACGTGTTATTTCCAACCGTTCACAAGATCTTGCGACCGACAAAGCGGATCGGGCTGCACAGGGATAGCTGAGGTGGTCTTGTAGAAGGGGAGGCTTGAGCAAAGGAAGACGAGATAAGCAATATCAGGAAAGATACAATGTATGCAAAATTTTGGCAACTGGTGGTCCCTGTGAAGGACCCCCCCCCTCTCCAGTTGAGCCCCTGACGAGTACACATGTGCATGAATTTTGGACATTGCCCCTGCGGCCATCAATCGAATTTTGCCACAACGCATTAAAGCGCCACAGTGCAGCAGCGTAACTCAATGGGCAGCATTTGCTGCGTTTCGGATAAGTGCAGTAAGTATGCAGATTATTAGAAGTGCGTAACCACTCGACGTTGCTAACTGAAAGTTGCTGAAATGCGGGCGGCCTTTTGAAATATCACGTTTTGGAATGCTGACCGTTGAGTGAGTTATGCTGGTGCACTGCAATGCGCCGAAGCATTGCCGTGTAGTTAGACAGATAACCGCAGGGGCAATGTTACAAAATTTCTGGGTACGGTTTTTGTTTGCCGAACACAGGGTCGTAATTTCATCGATGAGGAAGCGTGCAGCGGTACTTTCAGTATACGTCAAGCCGACAACACCGCACAGGGCCAAGAATGGCGATCGAACGGCAACTATAGGAAGGAATGGTCTGTGCACCGTTGTCGATGCAATCGAAGTTTCAACCTGCCGGTGCCCGTTTCGCGGATTCCGCCGTTGGTCTCGCAGTGGGTTCATGTGCGTTCTCTGCCAGAAATACCAATGGTTGAATCCCAGGCGGGTTGCCGACCGACTCCGCAAGCTTATATTTTGCTATTTCACTGAACGCTTCCTTCTGGTCGTCTTTTGGAAGGTGAACGAAGCTCACGCTTGGCAGCGGGGATAATGAAGCACATTCGACAGGAGATGTGAAATAACGTACCGCTCTATTCCGACTATGTTGAAACCTTGTCGAAGAGGTTGGGGAACGCTTCCACGTTCACCGAAAACGCCCGCTATGTCGGCAAACATCACGAGAGCTACGAGCCTCGTCTGCCCGGCGCCATGCATCTTGCCAGCAAGTGCAGCGAATCACGCGCGAAGCGAATGCACCGAGGATTTGGGGCGTTTTATCTCTTACCAACCACTTATCAAGCATGAGCAAAGAGCGGGTAAAGCCGTCATTGACGCCATGATTTATCGGGATCCCCTTCGAAACAGGGCGGCGAGAAATATTCGTGCACCTAGCCTGCTCGAGCTAATCAGGCATGTCACACGTGCTTTCAAAAACTCTGGCATTTTACTTACGTATCGTTAATCTTTTTGTTTCTTCAACACTTCTAATCTACCTTCACTGTACAGTTACCTATGCTTGTGACAGATGCGGTCCTATCAGTCTCATACCCCCCGCGCCCCCCCCCCCTTTTTTTTTTTTCATGCCTATATCCTAAACGTCGCTTGCTTATCTCGACTGTCGACTGGTTTATACATCCACCTTCCACGATCAACAACGCGCATGTTCTGGTCAATGCCACGGTGGGTCGGGTGGCTGCTGTTCCTAATGTGGGCCATGGAGACAAGCCACTTGAATACGTTTGCTGATGACTAATCTGCTGGAAACTATGGTGATGGGAAGATATCTTTCCAAGTGGTGGACCACTTTAGAATTTTTTTTTCTGTATTAAATAAAAATTCCCCTTCCGGTTTGAACATAATACTCACCACTCGCAAAGGGTACAGCCACAAGCTCAGTTGCATATACTTACCGCATTCACATGGTACACGCTGAAGGGGGTCCAACAGGACAAGATGAATGCAAAGTATGGACAAGGAATAGTGCTTTAACAATGCGCCACACTTTGCACTTATGCTATTAATTCTTGCAGGTATGGCACAGTACGTGCGACTGACAGAACACAGCACAGCAGAGCTCACACGAGCACAGACAAAGAGCTTCCAACTGATTTATTACAACACAAGGTAAGTGAAGCAGTGCACTAACAACTATGCACAGTAAATGAAAGATGGGCAAATAAAACATACAACAGCTCACACACAAATGTATGACTGCCAGGAGAATGTGAACTATGCCAATCATGAACTCTGTCATTGGTCCTACCTCTGCTGTGATGTATTCTAATTATGCTATTCAAACTAGCCCCAATGAAGCATTAAGTGACTGAGTGGGTTACAGAATGCTCCCTCATTGCAGATCCCCCGCACAATGGCTTACGGAACGCCACTGCACAGAAAAAGTCGACACAAGGTTTTTGGTGTGGGTTTTTATTTTACTTGAAGCAGCAATGGGCGGCCACGACGTTGTCTACTCCTCACTGGGCTTGTTGTAGACATAGGTCAAGCAGAACTTGCCACAGTGCTGCCAGTCAACATGCATGGCCATGACACCCACTCCGCAGTACTCGCTGGGACACTCTCGCCTCAGGCGAGTGATCTTGCCATTCTCGTTCACCTGCAAAATTGTCAATAAAAACCACTGGTCACACACTCCAAAAGGCAAAGCAGTAGAGCATTGAAATACGTACATTGCCTCAATCTGCACTAATCATCTCTCGCATTGCTTTTAATGTGCACACCTACAATTTCTTTTTCTTTTCTATGTGACACCGGTGTGTTGTGTCTTGCTTCTTTTTTTTACCAGACTTGGTACAATCAATTCACCTGTGCCGTCTGAGCCAGTTCACAACGGTGCACGAGAAGTTAATAAATTGTGCAGCTTAATTTAGAGGTGCAGGTACAATAAGACAGTCTAAAAGAAATGCCGAAGAGCAGACGCGGTGCAGCTCTTTATGTTTTGTCCGAGTGAAGTGCACAAGCTTGAGAGTTCCCAAACCGCAGCTATGATCGGCTTCTGCGGCAAAAATACCCCGCACTTACTTAGGCGCAGCAAGCGTACTTCACCGGCCCGCGTGCTGCGCCTGCAGATACAATCCTGTACAGCCGAGAGCATAAGTTTGGGGACCAGAGGTGGCGCTAAAAAAATTTTTTTTTTGCAACCTTGGCACAAAGGCTAAAATCAAGTGGTACTGCCTATGTGCGCCTGTTTGACCAACGTCATGCATTAAGAAAATTTCACACTGCACGGCTGTCCTAGATGAAATTAATATTTTTTTTTTTTGCTGATGCTGTGGTCTCGAGACCTTTGCTCTCGACAGCACGTCTGCATCAAGTTAAAACCGACAGCTGATAGGGTGCAGAAAACGTGTGAACCAACCCTGTATCTTTTGAAACGATGGCATGAGTCCGAGGGCGCCATTGTTGCACAGCTCAAACTAATGACGGGGTGCAGCAGCCCGTGAACTCATCCAGGTGGTACCCTATTTTGATGTTCTTTGAGCAGATGGGTTTGTTTTAGGCTATCACAGCATTCAAAGTGCTGCTCTTCAGGTTTTTCGTTTCTGTTTTATGTTACCATGCATTATCTGTTTGAATGTGAACTGTAATCTTGATTTAGTGTAACAACCATATGTAATGCCCGTAGGGGCCTTTAGGGTATTTGAATAAATGAATAAACACAGGAGACATTCCAAGAACTTAAGGGACAGTCCAGGCCATGTTTACAGCTGAAAATTTATACATGCAAGAATTTCTGCGAAATTGAAAAAACATTTTTGAAACTGCCATTATGCATGCATGGGTGGATAAGAAATGATTGAAAATAGGCCAATATGTTTGATATTTGCGCACTCTTAACATACAGATGCTGTGAATGGCAGCCACCATCTTGGGCTTGTTTTGATGCTGTTTGTGTGCACTTTGCTGTGGAGATGAACGGACACTTTCATGCCTTTTCTGAAAGTCATTTTCAAGCAAGTGATTGACCAGAGTGCACCATACTGGCCCGGCACCTGTGTTTTTCTTGGCACTCACATTGCCAGCCGAGCTTCTTGGCGTCCGGTTGATTGCTAAGCTGTTTCATGTTCATCCAGCCCCTTGCTTCATGACTACGTTGTTTGACTGACCAACTTCCTTTCACTGCCCAAATCTCTGGAGATCGTCTCAACAAGGCTCCTGCGTTTGGCAAGCAACGAAGGCGACCATGGAATGCATAGAATGGCAAGGCACGCTGCACTCCCAGCACTGCCAGTTGCTTCTACCAGATCCGGGTATGGACCTGCAACCTGTCACATCAGGAAGGACACCCTGTCGACCCATCTCTCGAGTGCTGGCCAGACTGCATCAATACTGGGTTAAGATTTTGCAGTGATACCACGTCTGACGCTGTTCCTTTTCAAGCTTTGTCAGCGGTCAGAGCGGCGTTCCGCCTGTGTTAGCAATGGGATCAGCTGGCCATGAGGAGCGAATGATAATAAGGGCATAACATCAAGGAACAGGAATCGCTGCATCATACCAGATCTGTTTTACTTTCAGCTGAAGAAGTAGTGACCACAAAGCATGTGTCCAGCAACGTGAAGAAGTGCTCGGCATCGCAGTGGACAACAAAACACAAGCTCAATTTTCTGGGCAGTGATGCTGTGGACCAATACAGAGAATATGTGCTCTGTGCCAAGCTTTCATTCACATGTTCAACCTGCAGCTGTGTACAAAGAGAGAATTTCTTTTGGTGAGGGCGACTAGCGATACCTCAATGACGCCATTCGAGGCGGATGCCTCTGCAATGAAGGCCATTTCTAAGCATAGATGAGGCAGCAACATCCTTTGCCGACTTCTTTGCAATGACGACCGTTCGGCACTGCAGCTTACACCACAGAACCTACCAGGGCCATATGAGCATGATGGTGCAAGCACGTAGGATTACACAGACTGGCCACATTCTGGGATCGTGTCCCAAAGAATAAACGGGCCTCACTGCCCAATGTCCAGCGCAGTGGTGGAAGCCATCAACAGATTTAAAACATTTACAACAGGAGCAACACTGCAACGGCTTAGCTAGTCCGAGCATCTGTGTGGTGTACCAAAACAATGAAAAGGATCATTGAAGGCTTCACATGTGAAGCATAGAATATATATATATTTTTAATATAGAAACACAGGCTACTTCTCAAAGTTTTCTTTTAGCAATTTGTTTTACTAAATTAAAAAATTCACCAATGATTACGATACTCCCCAATGCAAAATTTGAGTTCAGCTCTATACGTAATTTCATTTTGCGATATATTGAGGCAAAGATTTTGAAAGAGAAGTAGCAGAGTCAGCTTTTATACGCGACTTGTTGAAGGTTCCAGTGCAATTGCTGGCAATCATTATGCAAGTAAATACGGTACCCGCTGTGGTTCACTTGGCTATGAGGTTGCATGGATAAGCACAAGATTGCGGGATCGAATCCTGGCCACGACGGCTGCATTTTGATTTTTTGATTTTTTTTATTCTTTCCTGCGTAATGATCGCACACTGAACTTGGCCTAGCGATATGCCGTGTGCCAAGTCTAGCTGATGATGATTATGCTTACCATTTGTAGAATGCTAAGCAAACAACTCTTCAAGACTTACCAAGCGGTCCGCACACACAAAACAGGTTCTTAAGCAGATGCCCCAATTCATTTATTTCACCACTTTCTGCACTTCCAAGAAAAAAGGGAATCTACAACCAAACTTGCCTTGGCTTTATTATTTGTAGGCTTTGTAATGGTAGTGGTCAATAACAACAAAAAGGCATCTTTCAATTCCTCTCATCTGCACTAGTGGGCATGCAACAAATCGTAAGCGGCACGGACAGTAGCCACATTTGCATTAAGTTAGAAGTGTACCCTATTCATACGCCGGCACTTGTAACACAGCTAAGATATTTGCCCAACCTTGGTGGAAATGTGCCATATTAGGATTGTAATGAAGACAAATGCCGCAGTTTTCGCAGCATGCCTGCCGTATGTTTCTGTCACGAACAGCTGAGCGCGCCTATCTCTGTTCCTGTCCTCTCAAAGGGGACATGGCTATGTTATTGCTGCAAACTTGCAGATATTAACAACATTTTTCATTACTGATACAGCAGAAACTTTTCAATGCAGGTTATGTACGCAGGAGAAAAAAAATTGTGTTCGGTGTGTTCGGCTGGCTCCGTTGCCTGCCATATTTGTTTTCATGTCCCGGAATGTTATGGCGGCAGCCACCTGTTTGTTGACCTGTCGTCATACTGCAGCAAACGCGGGATGAAATTTTTTTTTTTGCAAAATTTACCCTGTGTAATAATCGCACCCCTAAATTTACATCGATTTATTCTGGAAAAAAAAAGTGGCATCATTATGCGTGTACATAAGGTAATTTGTTTTACTGCAGCACTATATTTTGTATGCCGATGTGACGCTAATCTGCCTCACTGACTGAAACAAGGATGCCACTGTCGCAAGCACCTCAACTTTGTTTAGTGGCGCTGTTTGGCCATACCTGGCCCTTGCGCCACCAAACAACACACATTCATTCAACCTCAACTAGAAGCCGCAACATAAAAACGACAATGTTCTTTCTGTAAGAACTGTAGTGATTAATCATGACCTCACTGCTCCGATCACAAACATGGAACTAAGAATTGGATCAGATAATCACCGACCACAACCTTGTGACAGTAAGTGATAGAATACCAGCAGCGAGCTGAACTTGTCAGAGTGGAGAAATACTGACACTTTTTAGGGATTAACTCTAGGAGCTTTCCCAGCCCAAGTTCACTTGGCGACTAACCTAGATGTAGTGCCTGTCAGCATTAAGCCACAGGTAGAAATCCACAGCTGTGATCCTGCAGAAAACAGCGACCATGATAAGCACAAGAGCCAGCTCAATGGCAAAGAATGCTTGTTGCAACAAAGAAAAAAATTGTCGAATGCGAATATTCGAGCCACAACTGAGGCACTTGAACGGCAACGCCACAAGCTGTCAAACGTTGACAATACCGCACCCGATTTTGTCCCGGGCAGTGGCAGAAGCTATTGACCGGTTGAACCAGGAGCAACACAGCAATGGCAGAGAAGCTAAGCTACAGTGCAAGCACCTGTTTGGTGAGCCGGGGCCCTGAAAAGGATCGCTGAAGGCTTCACATGTTTAACAAGGACCAGCCGACAGAAATATTGTGTGGAAAAAAAGTCAGACGATTACGATACTCACTAATGCAAAATTTGAGCACAGCTTTATACGGGCTTTCATTTCGCTGCATATTGAGGCAAAGAATTTCAGACCGGAATCACTCCACCGACTGGCAGTTGGCCAGTGCCATGAGTGCTTTCGCAGACGGAGGGGCGGTATTGGAATGCTGGCATCATGAGCGGTATCACAGCCAGCTGTGGAAGATGGCAACTATGAAGGTGCGAGCAATATACTGAGGCAAAGAATTTCACACCGAAATCACAGCACCTATTGGCATTGGATTAGTGCAGTCCGCACCTTTGCAGGAGGGGCAGTATGGCAACATTATCACGATGAGTGGCATCGGAGCCAGTTGTGGAAGACGACGACAAACGTGCGAACAGTGGCACACGCAAGTTCGTGCGGTTATGCCGGCGCTCTACCCAGGAACGGGCGTCTGAGAGCTGCGCTCTAAAGGTAAGCTTGCCAAGGGGTACAAGCCAGCAACAGACTATCTTAAGTCCCGGTCAGTTGTCGGGTCTAGGTGTTGTGAGCCTGTAAGGGTCAAAGCACTCAGGTTTTGTTGAGTCATCCCACCCCCAGCCCCCCTTGCTTTGTGATCATGAACACTCGACGCAACTTTTACTAGTGGAGGGGTAGAACGCATGAGGTACTATGAGAGACTGCTGTTCATCTAAGAATTGAAAAAGAAATCTGAAGCGGGCGGTAGTGGCTTTTTCACTGTTCTCAAGGACTAGCATGCATGACACTAGATCAAATTTTTCATTGTTCTTCTTGAGTTGTGCCAGCATATGGGGCATGAACTAGTTGCCGAAGAACTGGGCTACATAATGAAGCTATCTACAGTGCTATAGTGCAACACCAAACAAATATATGGAAAAGTGAAACTTTAGATGCATATTTGTTTCATTTTATTGCAATAACACATTGCCTCATGGAGCTTTTTAGAATGTTGGTATTTAGTCTCGGCGACAAGTTTTATACAGTTGTGTTCATATTGAACAGATCTAGCAGGTGATGCTATTTATTTTGCTCCACTGTTTGCCAAATTACGATTTCCTATAACCATGAACATGTAGCAAGGACACTGCACTGAAATGGACCACGGCTGGCAGTTCGAATCTGCCCTCTTCAGTGGCATCAATCAGCTCATTGGTGCCTCTCGCTTATGTAAAACGACATACCATCCCATGAGCAATGGCAGCAACACTCACAGCAACCGAAGAACACAACTGAGTGGAGGCACTACCACTCGTCCTTTTGGGCATAGGATCCACCTAAAAGAAATCATTGGCTGCAGCGCCGCCAAGTTGGTCTATCGCACGACACTCAGGCTGGCAGGGAAATTTTGCGCATGGCTCAGACATGACACCCATGACTTCCAGAGGTTACGCACTTCGTTTTGCGATATAATGAGCAAACTTCATGCTGCGCCCCCGCGGCTCACATCATGCCCATACACGTTTGCGCAACACGACGCCGCGTGACGACACCGTTCAGTGGCCTCTTCAACCTCCAAATGATGGGCCGTTTAAGGTCCCCTGCCGTGGGGACAAGCATGTCACCATCGATAGATGCAGCCCCCAAGAGCTTGTGTCACTTGACCGCATCAAGCCAGCACACATGGACAGTGCTGACGCTGCGGTGTCTCCGCCAAGGGAGCCCCCGCCTTCGCCAGGGTCTGCAGCTGCAGAGCCAGCTCCAAGGTGCTCACATGACATATGCACAGTGGATGGTGCTCAAGAGCTCCTACATGCCTGTACCTTTTATCACTCTGTTAGGCAGCCACTCACTAGGGGAGGACTGCTGTAGCAGCCACAAACATGTCACAACGTGCAGGCAAGAGTGAGCCGCGAGCGCACTTCCGAACCCGTTTTTCTCTCTCTCTCTCTCTCTACCTCCCCCCCCCCGTGCTCTACCAATAATGAGGAGAGGGAAAGGTGAGCAGTGCCAAGGCGGGCTGAAGCAAAACAAAAATAAAACCAGTTGACTCTCTCCTCCGTGCGTAGTCGCGTCCCAACACATCTATGCCTCTTCGTACAATAGTTTTGCAGCACAGGACGTGGCAAAGGATTATGACAAGTTATTTGCAGAAGTATCTTGGATATCTGAACATTAACGACCAAGTTAATGGCTTCGGCTCAAAGAGGATAAGAAGTGCCTGGCCTCCAGCAACAATGTTGAGGACCTTTACTACACTCTCCCTCCCTCATACCCAGCTCAAGCAAAGAGTAAGAGACGATGAATCTACCCTTGCAAGTAAATTATGTATTCGGATGGAGGCTTTTGTAGAACTTCTAGAGTGCTGTCTTCAATCAACGAGTACAGGAAGGGACCAAACATTGTATACAGCAGTCAGGAGTCTGCAGTCTCTACGTTCACCGTTTTCCTCGGCAGCATTTGTTGGGCAGGAGTAGACTGAAGCATTCAAAGCTCCCTCAATGGAGTCTTCAAAAAAATATTCAGGCGCACCAATGACTACCCAGTGGTCACTGACCAAAAACACACAGCAGCTTCTATGCAAGAAGCCCGCGAAGACTTCACAGAACAAGCACATGGCCCTGAAGTTCCCCCACGAAGCTCTCAATGATGGCGAGCTGCAATACCCAGATCAAAGAAAACATCATCCTGCGCACACAAACCTCGTGAAGAACAGCCCAGCTAGCTTGTGCCTTCTAGCTGCTTTGACCAAGTCATGTGTGCACCAGAAGAATTCAAGCATGGTGGAAAAGGTACCGAGGGTCAAGCAAGCAGGATATCCTTAGCGGGTAATAGTGAACAAACAGAAGCTTCTAGAAGACATGAAAGTAGAATGAAAAAGGAGGCCGCCCAGACCTGTGGATTCAATATACTAAAGGTAGTACGACAGCTAAGTTGTCTTATTTAAAAAATTATTTTCCCGAGAAAGAACAAGTTAGAGCAGGTTTGTGCGAACATAGACAGATGCCTACAAGGTGACAACAGCTCACACGTGGGCTGCACGGCCGCACCAAGTATTTGCCATGCATGTGTGTGGTGGTGTACAGGATTCCCTAAACCTGCGGACGCGTCTACGTTGCCCAGAGTAGAAGACGTGTGAATGAGTGCCCTACAGAGCACGCACACAACCTAAAGACAGCAACCCAATCGTATCTAGCATAGAGATTCTGGCTTTATTACCTAGAGGGAAATCTGACGTTGCTGCTCTGCGGTATGCATGGGAATGCCGGCATATTGTGACCGGATTGACATCGCTTTTGGAGAGCAGGATGTCTTGAAGTGCCTGGCTAGCACCGTTCCATCTGCCACAATGATTCGTTTCATACAAAAACAGCATGTAAAATAAGGGGTTTGAAATTTATTATAAGAGATGTTTTGTTTAAAGGGACACTAAAGGTTACTATTAAGTGAACGTGGACTGTTGAAATACCATCCCAGAAACCTCGAAAGGCTTGTTTCGTGCCAAGGAGAGACTTATTTTAAGAGAAAATGCGTTCTGAAGCGTCCGCGTACGTCTAGCACAGTTCAAATCGCCCGCCCTCCAATCAAGGAGTACTGACATCATGGTCTCATAGTGACGTTGCGCCATCGGTGAGTAGAACGGCATCCGCAAACGGCGCTACGGCTTTTCTGCGCAAAACGCAAACTCGCGGCCAGAAACAGAGCCAAGACAGAGCCAACGGCAGAGCGAAAGCGGGAGTATGGTGGCTAGCGGAAGGAGAAGCGCGCGACCATAAGCTGGTACTTTATTCGATGACGCAAACTTCGACGCTCGTCACAATGGACCCTGACAACGACAGATTGGCTCGCGATGCTGGGCTCAACTTCAGCGATTTGAGCACTGACGAGCGTGACCTGCTGCTGAGGGCTCGCGCTGCCGGCGTCGTTGCGTACCGCGACGGCGGCCTCGACACCGGCTCTCCGGAGCGGGAAAGCAACGAGGGTTCCCACGACATCACAAGGACGTGGCATTCTCACTGCTTGTTCGAAATTAAAGTTTCACGAGCCAGCAGAACCCGCACAGCACGGAGCGATAACGAAACTACTGAAACTCCAAAGCGTGCGCGGCGCAGAGTTGAGCGAAAACGAAACCTTTCGACCACCCATACTACTGAAGGGTAACGTCAAAATGTTATTTTTTCTTAGAATCGAATAGACGTAGACAAGTAGCATTTTCTTCCGTCTTATAATCGAATGAAATGATATTTTTAATACGAGTAGTTGAGTATTAGTAACACAAATTATGAAGAGTGCTTTCGTCATCGGGCTAGTACCGGAATGTCGCTGAGGAGTCTCAAATCGTGTCATGTATTTACCTCAATTTCTCGGTTACTAAAGCTCTGTTCGCGATTAGATTGACGCCTTAGACGTTCTAGAGCATTGCTCTACCACTTTAACTTGACTTTCTGGTAACCTTTAGTGTCCCTTTAATTATGAAGACTTGCAAGTGCATGCAAAATTATATCAACATAAAAAGTATTAGCAGGCCGCTAAAGTTGGAGAACAGACAAGATTTGCGCTCGCTCTGGAACAGTTTGTGATCTGTTTTGATTTTTCTTTACTTGATTATGCACTGCAGGTGAGTAAACGTAAAGAGGACCTTTCATGAAGATTTTATTACAGAAATGCGTTATCAGTGTAGCCATATCCATGTTTTAGACGAAGCCTCATACAACAACAACGAACACAAGCCTCGCACATCCACATACCACCATTCCCATGACGGCACAGCGTCCGTTAGACAACTCCTGTAAACGGTGGTGGCAGATTTCCCTCTAGGCGATAATATAGTGAGAAAATCTATGGTATCTAGCAACATCTGCCCACAATCTTGACCAAGCACAGATGCTGTTTCGCTACAGCGAACAGCTGGCGAAGGAAACTTTCTTCGTAATACTGTGGTAAAAGAAATTTGGATAAGCTTGGTTTGAATTCAAGATTGATGGAAGGAGTTAACGCGGTTTGTTATACTGTGCCACCTGGAGGTTTTGTTCCTAGCTGATCACCTCGAGGGATGCTTTCATCTTTTGCACCACGTGGCATCTGGAGCGACCAGTGTTTTGCCAACTGGGCTCAGCCAATCAGTGTCTGATGAAAGTAGTTTACACAGTTAATCAGTGGCTGATGAAAGTAGTTTATTGTGGCATTTCTATGCCCTCACTCCTTGGCTTTTCCAAGTTTTGGAACACACCCGAATACATATCAAAGAGCTTATCCAAACAGTTGGCAGATTTTAGGTTTTCCTTTAAAAGTCAGCAAGCCACACAGGAATTTGTGAATGGTTTCTTTCTCCCGACATACTTCGATGGGCACTCCATAAGACTTGTATTCCTAGCACAAACGAAGAATTCATGCAAGATGCTGTGACATGCTCACCTTGCAGAATTTCAGCACAGCCAGCTAGACTTTCGTCACATGCTTCTTGTTCTTGTGCTTTGCTTGGCTCCACTGCACAGCAACAGCACCAAGTGCAGTGTCTAGTCTTTCTGGACGTTGCAGTCAGACAGCATGCGGCCATCCTCAAGCTGCTTGCCAGTGAAGACCCGACGCTGCTGGTCGGGTGGGATGCCTGCGCAAAATCGGATGGGCTGCAGACTTCACATCTCACACTCCATGCGTCACAATTCGGGCATTATCCCTGCTGCTGAGTGAAAAAAGGTACTAACTACAAAGGAAGAGTCGAAAGCCGACGGCTGAAGTTCCTTCTACAAGGACTGCTTTTAACCTTGGTGGACCTATTGGAAGGTTTCGACACAGAGCTAATATGCCACCAGTGAAACACCAATGTCCGTCCTGTACCATTTTATCATACCTCAAATACAAGATGAAAGGCCCTAAGGTGGTGATTATGCATGAACCAGCACACTGCCTGCACAAGGTGCAAATCAATCAGAGTCCATATGATCCAACATTGTGCGAAGAAGGCATGTAAGCAGTTTTTGGAAACATTTAAAACAATTGTTATCGCAATGCTGGCAAAGGCCTAGAAATGTGTCTGAGCCTCAAGAACTGTACAACAGCATTGCATACATAGTGGTTGCCTTTCAAGCACATACCGTATTTACACGATTGTAAGTCAACCACTTTCTTAAAATTTGAAAATATGAACTGAGAGGTGTCGACTTACAATCGAAACCGAAACGTGGCACCGCCAAGAAAAGCAAAACCAACGGGAGCTACAACGTAGTTACAATTTTATGTTTGCTCTATGGCCCTACCCGTAGCTTTTCGCTATCCCGCGTGTTTGTTCGCTTTTCAGAAGGGTTTTTTAACATTTGTGAGAGTTTTACAGTGCACGCAAAACTCATGGGGGGTGTCGATATTTGATGGAAGTACCGCTGTTCCATTCACGGCGGACCCTCAGAACGGCGGCGC